>NC_134694.1:49324661-49662161 GCF_050947455.1 Rhinoderma darwinii
ATTTACATCTCTATATTTTAGCAGCTGTTTTGAAAAAAACATTTTTTGAGCAATTTGGGAGACTTACATAGTTACAGGGGTGTGTGAACTGGGCATTTATCTCATTCTTTTCTGCACATGCGCCTGTCTTCGGCACATGCACAGTTTTGCCAGTTTTTACTTTGATATATATTTTTCTGTGCCATGTGTACTGTGGGCAAGCTATATCTGTCCAACAGTTCATGTGATCGGCCCAGGGGCGTAGCTAAAGGCTCATGGGCCCCGATGCAAAAGTTCTTATTGGGCCCCCCCCACGCAAATTTCTCATGGCCGACGGTACGCAGCTTTCAGCTGCATCACTGGGTCTCCTAAGTGACCCAACAATGCAGCACCAGCAGCCAGGGGCGTCACTGAGGACTTAAAATGTCAGGGGAAATAGCCCCAATACATATGTGTCCACCCCAAAAAAATGTGTGTGTGTGTGTATAGGAGACAGCATATCTATAGCACTACAACCCTATAAACTATGGATTAGATACAGTGGCCCAGCAGACAGTATCACACATGATAGGATTAGATATAAGTCCCAGCAGACAGTTTCACACGTGATGGGATTAATTACACAGCTCAGCAGACAGTATCACACATTATAGGATTAAATACAGTGGCTCAGCAGTCAGTATTACATATGATGGGATTAGATACAGTAGCTCAGCAGACAGTATGACACATGATAAGATTAGATACAGTGTCTCAGCAGACCGTATCACACATGATTGGATTAGATATAGGGCCCAGCTTGCTGACATTGCGGCTCCAGCGCTGGACCAATGAAAGGTAAGAATAATCATTTCGCTTCTTTATGTGTTACTAATTATTTTTGTGTGTTTGTGTTTTATTACAAGTTCGGTTTCCAGGACTACTTCAATGACAGCGTTTTTTTATTCTCAATAAAATGGTTAATGGGGGTTGTGTTTTTTTATTTCAATAAAATATTTTTTCTATGTGCTTGTATTTTTTTAAACGTTATTATTACCGCCTTAGTAATGGCCGCTGGCTGACTGACAACCTCCATTACTAATGCGGGGCTTAACCCTGACTGACAACCTCCATTACTAATGCGGGGCTTAACCCCTTAAGGACGCAGCCTAGTTTTGGCCTTAAAGCTCAGAGCCCATTTTTCAAATCTGACATATTTCACTTTATGTGGTAATAACATCGGAATGCTTAAACCTACCCAAGCGATTCTGAGACTTTTTTCTCGTGACACATTGGGCTTCATGTTCGTGGTAAAATTTGGTCGATATATTCAGTGTTTATTGGTGAAAAATTGCAAAATTTAGAGAAAATTTTGAAAAAATAGAATTTTTCAGAATTTAAATGCATTTGCTTGTAAAACAGACGTTTATACAACCCAAAATAGTTACTAGTTCACATTTCCCATATGTCTACTTTGGATTCTCATCGTTTTTTGAACATTCTTTTATTTTTCTTGGACGTTACAAGGCTTAGAACATAAACAGCAATTTCTCATATTTTTAAGAAAATTTCAAAAGCCTTTTTTTTAAGGTACCGCTTGAGTTCTAAAGTGGCTTTGAGGGGCCTATGTATTAGAAACCCTGATAAAACACCCCATTTTAAAAACTAGACCCCTCAAAGTATTCAAAACAGCATTTAGAAAGTTTTTTAACCCTTCAGGCATTTCACAGGAATTAAAGCAAAGTGGAGGTGAAATTTGCAAATTTCATTTTTCTTGCTGAATTTCAATTTTATTCATTTTGTTTTCTGTAACAAAGAAGGTTTTACCAGAGAAACACTATTAAATATGTATTGTCCAGATTCTGCAGTTTTTAGAAATGTCCCACATGTGGCTCTACTGCGCTCATGGAATAAAACACAAGCCCCAGAAGCAAAGAAGCACCTCGTGCATTTTGAGTCCTCTTTTTTTATTAGAATATATTTTAGGCAGCATGCCAGGTTTGAAGAGGTGTTGAGGTGCCAAAACAGTAGGAATCCCCCAATAGTGACCCCATTTTGGAAACTACACCTCTCAAGGAATTCATTTATGGTAGTTGTTAGCATTTTGACAGCATAGTTTTTTCACAGCACCTATTTCAATTGGGCTGTGACATTAAAAAAAATTAAATTTTTTCCAATAAGATGTAATATTTTATCAAAACTTCTTATTTTCACAGGGAACAAAATACTCAATTTTGTTGCCCAATTTCTCCTAAGTGCAGCAATACCCCATTTGTGGTGATAAACTTCCGTCTGGGGCCATGGGAGGCCTCAGAAGGAAAGGAGCGCTGTGTGTTCTTTGGAGTGCAGATTTTGCTGGTTTGGTTTTCGGGTGCAATGTCACATTTGCAGAGCCCCAGAGGTATCAAAGCAATGGAAACCCACCAGAAGTGACCCCATTTTGGAAACTACACCCCTCAAGGAATTCATTTATGGGTGTTGTGACCATTTTGACCCCATAGTTTTTTCACAGAACTTATTTGAATTGGGCTGGGAATGAAAACAAAATTATCTTTTTCAATAATATGTAGTTTTGGCTGAAAATTTCTTATTTTCACAAGAAACAAAATACCCCATTCTGCTGCACAATTTGTTCTGAGTGCCGCAATACCCCATTTGTGGTGATAAACTGTCGTTTGGGCCCATGGGAGGGCTCAGAAGGAAAGGACCACCATTTGGCCAACTGGGGATTTTCTAGTGCGAAGTCATGTATGCAGAAGCACCTGAGGTACCAGTAAAGTTGAAACCCGCAAGAAGTGACCCCGTTTTAAAAACGGAACCCTTAAGGCATTCATCTAGAGGTGTAGTGAGCATTTTGACCGGAGACCTACACCTCATAAACTGTAATGTGGGTTCTCCCGGGTATGGTAATACCCTACATGTGGCTGTTATCAGCTGCCTGAGCACGCAGCAGGGCCCAGAGGGGAAAGACGAGGGGGGATAAGCTGTGCGGAGTGCATCAGGGTAAGTAAAATTGGGGTAAATTATAAACCAAGGGATGTATGATAAATTTTAAAACACTCTTTCATACAGAGCTCTGGTTATTCGGGACACGTGTCACATTGATATATTGTGTCATCCCTTATAGCAGACTTTGCACCTCTTTTGACTTTTTCCCTTCTTGCCAGTTTGGGGAACTTCTCCTGGAAAGTGTTGCCGCCCTGGTACGATGCGTGTGGCCCCGCTTCCAGAAGTACAGGGTGCCCCCCCTTCTTGGTCCCTAAAGATTAGGTTCTTGATAATCACCTCAAGGAAAGTTCCCGTCTGGCCTGCACATCGACGTAGCACGTACGCATTGTACAAAGCCATCTGTATGATGTGCACGGCCGGCTTCTTATACCACACCGCATGGCGCTGTAGGGCTTCAGGATTTGATCTGACAAGTCCATCCCTCCCATGTACCTATTATAGTCCAGGATGCAGTCTGGTTTGGGGGTGGCCTTTCCTTCATACATCCTAAACCTGTAGGTATACCCTGATGCACTCTCGCACAGCTTAGACATCTTCACGCCATACCTTGCCCTCTTACCCGGCAGGTATTCGCGGAATTGAACCCTCCCTTTAAAATTTACCAGGGACTCATCAATAGAAGTACACTTCTCGGGGATGAATGCTTCGGAAAACCGGGCACTGAAACGGTCTAATAGGGGTCTCCGTTTATACAAACGGTCAAAACTGGGGTCATCTCGGGGTGGGCACGGCTCATTATCAGTATAATGTAAGAAGCGAAGTATTGCCTCATTTATTTATTTTTTTAGGTTACAGTTCAGTTCTGAAGTTGCTTTGAGGGGCCCATCTATTAGAAACCCCTATCAAACACCCCATTTTAGAAACTAGACCCCTCAAATTATTCACAACAGCATGTAGAAAGTTTATGAACCCTTTAGGTGTTTCACAGAAATTTAGAGCAAAGTAGAGGTGAAGTTTACATGTTATTTTTTGTCAGAAAATCCTCTATATTCCATTTTTTGTACAACACAATTGGATTTATCAGAGAAACGCAACTTAATAATTATTGCCCAGATTCTGCAGTTTAGAGAAATATCCCACATGTGGCCCTCGGGCGGTAATGGACTGAAGCACCGGCCTCCGAAGCAAAGGAGCACCTAGTGGATTTTGAGGCCTCTTTTTTAGTAGGCACCATGTCCGGTTTGAAGAGGTCTTGTGGTGCCAAAACATTGGAAACCCCCCAAAAGTGACCCCAATTTGGAAACTAGACCCCTTGAGGAATCCATTGTAGTTTTCCTGCGGGTGCATGCGGCTTTTTGATCAGTTTTTATTCTATTTATAGATGGTGTGGTGACTAAAAAACAGCAATTCTACTATTGTTTTTTTATTCTATTTTTTTTTACAGCGTTCACCGTGCTCTATAAATGACATATTCACTTTATTCTGCGGGGCGATACGATTACGGCGATACCAGATGTTTATAGTTTTTTTATGTCTTATGGCGTTTGCACAATAAAATACGTTTGGTAAAAAATCATTCACTTTTTGTGTTACCTTATTCTAAGAGCCAGAACTTTTTATTTTTCAATCAATAAAGCCGTGCGAGGACTTATTTTTTGCGTAACTAACTGTAGTTTTGATCAGTACCATTTTTCGGTACATGCGACTTTTTGATCTCTTTTTATTCCATTTTTTGGGAGGTGAAGTGACCAAACAATTGTGATTGTGGTACGGTTTATTATTATTTTCTTTTACGGCGTTCACCGTGCGGGATAACTAACAAAATAATTTTGTAGTTCAGGCCGTTACGGACGCGGCAATACCAATTATGTATAGTTTATTTGTTTGTTTATATATTTTTATTAATAATAAATGACTGATAAGGTAAAAAGGGGGATTTTTACTTTTAATACTTTTAAAACTTTTATTTTCTTATTTTTACACATCGTTTTTTTAACTTTTTTTTTACTGTATTACTTTGGCTCACTAGGGGACATGAGGGCAGGAGGCCCTGATCGCTATTCTAATACACTGCACTACATGCGTAGTGCAGTGTATTAGAACTGTCAGCTACTCACTGACAGCAAGCATAGTGGGTCCTGACGTTGTCAGGACCCACTAGGCTTCCGTCTATGGCATAGCCGGACGCCATTGTTTGGGGTCCGGTTGCCATAGTCACCATCGCCGGCCGCTATCGTGTAGCAGGCCGGCGATGGCAGCTTAACCCCTAAAAAGCCGCGATCTCTATAGAACGCGGCTTTTAAGGGGTTAATCAGCGGGGACACAGTGATCGGTCCCCGCTGTAGGAGCTGTGACAGCTGCTGAAAGAGACAGCAGCTGTCACAGCTCCTGTATGTGTCGGGAGGACGGCCGAAACGGCCGTTACTCCCGAGACGTACTATTAGGTCATGGAGCGCGAACGCTATAGTTACCATGACCTAATAGTACGTCCAGGAGCGGGAAGGGGTTAATGTTAGCAGGTACAGAGGCTAACACTAACCCCCATTATTATTCCGGTACCCACCGCCACCAGGGGTACTGGGAAGAGCCGAGTACGAACCAGTACCCGACCATCTGTAGTGACGGTCAGGCACCGGGCGGCCGCAGGCTGGTAGTATTAGGCTGGGGAAGGCCAAAAACAGTGGCCCTTCCCATCCTGGTAATGCTGCCTGCTGCTGCTGTGTTGTATCTGGCTGGTTATGAAAATTGGGGGGGACCCCACATCGTTCTTTCCAATTATTATTTTTTATTTTTTTTTAAATGACATGGCGTCCCCCCCCATTTTTTATAACCAGCCAGATACAATAAAGCAGCAGCAGGCAGCATTACCAGGATGGGAAGGGCCACTGTTTCTGGCCTTTCCCAGCCTGATAATACCAGCCTGCAGCCGCCCCGATGGCCGGCCATCACTACAGATGGTCAAGTACTGGATCGTACCCGGCTCTTCCCAGCACCCCTGGTGGCGGTGGGTACTGGGCTAATAAAGGGGGTTAGTGTTAGCCTCTGCACCGGCTAACACTAAGCCCCGCCTTAGCAATGGATGCGGCCAATCAGCCGGCGGCCATTACTAAGGCGGTAGTAATATAGTTTAAAAAAGAACAAAGACATAGAAAAATATTTTATTGAAATGAAAAAAAAAAACACACAACCCTCATTAACCATTTTATTGATAATAAAAAAAAGCCGTCATCGAAGTAGTCCTGGAATCCGACGTAGTCCAACAACCGAACCTGTAAGAAAACACAAAAAACTATTAGTAACACATGTGTTAGGCTTAGATACAGGGCCCATGTGTGATACTGTCTGTGGGACCCTGTATCTAAGCCTACAGGGTTCAGCAGACAGTAATCTTATACAGTATAAGATTACTGTGTGCTGGGGCCCTGTATCTAAACCTACCGTGTGTTAGGCTTATATACAGGGCCCATCAGACAGGATCACACATGGGCCATGTATCTAAGCCTACCATGTGATTGGCTTAGATACAGGGCCCAGCAAACGGCATCATACAATCTGTGATCCTGTCTCATGGGCCCTCTAAGACTGCTACATCGTAGGCTTAAAGGGGTTGTCCAGTCCCTAAACATTGATGGCCTATCCTCAGGATAGGCCATCAATAGCTGATGTGTCGGAGTCCGAATCCCGGGAGCAGGCCAATCAGCTGTTTTAAAGGGGCCACAGCACTCGTATGAGAGCTGCTTACCCTTCATTTCCCTTACTCGCTCACACTGTGAATCACCGACACGGATTCACAGTGTGAGCAAGTGACCGGAATGAAGTGACCGGAATGAAGGGGAAGCAGCTCTCGTACGAGTGCTGCGGCCCCTTCAAACAGCTGATTGGCCGTCTCCTCGGAGTCGGACCCTGCCAATCAGCTTCAGCAGACAGGGATATTAATCTTACCCTCCTCTTTAGCCGCGGCGGAAGTTCTGTCCTGACTCTATCCAGGATCACGATGTTGTGCGCGGCGCATAGCATTGTGACGTCATGCGCTGCGCACAGCGCTGTGACGTCAGAACCTACGCTGTGCTCCGGAACCGGGAAGGTAAGTACTGTCAGTTACTATAGTAACAGGGAGCCGTGGCCCAAGTTACTATAGTGACTTTTTATTGATGTGGTACGGGGTGCCGCGGGCCCCCCTGACTTCGGGGCCCGGTCGCAATTGCGACCACTGTGATTCCTATAGCTACGCCACTGCATAGTTACATAGTTAGTACGGTTGAAAAAAGACACATGTCCATCAAGTTCAACCATGTGATGAGAAAAGGGAAGGTAAACATTTCTACACATAGCAGCTAGTATTTTTTTGTTCTTGGAAATTATCTTAGCCTTTTGACCAGCTCCTGCGGTAGACTTTTCCATAGATTCACAGTTCTCATACTAAAGAAGGCATGTCGCCTCTGCAGGTTGAACCTTTTTTTCTCCAGACGAAGGGAGTGCCCCCTTGTTTTTTGAGGGGGTTTTACATGGAACATGATTTCACCATATTTTTTGTATGTGCCATTAATATAGTTATATAAGTTAATCATGTCCCCCTTAGTCATCTTTTTTCAAGGCTAAATAGGTTTAATTCTTTTAATCTTTCCTCATAACTTAGATTCTCCATGCCCCTTATTCGCTTCGTTGCACTTCTTTGTATTTTTCTCAACTCCAGGGCATCCTTTCTATGAACTGGAGCCCAGAACATATTCTAGATGAGGCCTCACTAATGCTTTGTAAAGTGATAATATTACATCCCTGTCCAGCGAGTCCATGCCTCTTTTAATACACGACAATATCTTGCTGGCCTTTGAAGCAGCTGATTGACATTGCATGCTGTTATTTAGTTTATGATTTACAAGTACACACAGATCCTTCTCAAAAAGTGAATCCGCCAGTGTAGCTCCCCCGAGGACATATGATGCATGCAGGTTGTTAGTACCCAGATGCATAACTTTACATTTATCTACATTAAACTTAATTTGCCAAGTGGACGCCCATACACTTAGATTATTTAAATCCGCTTGCAATTCACGAACATCTTCCATACACTGAACTATATTACATAGCTTGGTGTCATCTGCAGAAATAGTGCTATTAATCCCATCCTCTATATCAATAATAAATAAGTTGAATAATAGTGGTCCCAGCACTGAACCCTGGGGTAGACCACTTATAACTGGTGACCATTCAGAGTAGGAATCATTGACAACAACTCTCTGGATACGGTCCTTGAGACAATTATCAATCCAATTACAAACTATATTTTCTAAACCTATAGTCCTTAATTTACCCATTAGCGTCCCCTCTGTCTAGGCTTCTGCTCACCTCTTCATAAAAACATGTCAGTTTGACAACTACTGTAATTAGTAAATCTGTGCTGGCTGTCACTTATAATACAATTTTTTGGTCACAATTCTGTATATAGTCCTTCAATAATTTTATACATTCTGAAATACATTTTGTTTTCCTGCACCAAGCCAAGTTTTTAGAGGCTCATAGGTGTCAGAGTGATGGAAACCCCTATAAACAACCCCATTTTTAAAACTACACCCCTTAAGGTTTTAAGGGGTGTTGTAAGTATTTTGACCCCACAGTTTTTTTGTAAGAATTCATGCAATGCAGGTGCAATATATTCTATCCCCATAAATGACCCCATTTAAAAAACGAGACCACTTAACCCGTTGGTTACCGCCAATACGCCTTTTCACCGTGGCCACTAATGGGCTTTATTCTGATGCATACACCTTTTCATGGTGCTGAATCAGAATAAATAAACAGAGCAGGGAACTGTTAAATCTCCCTGCTCTCAGCTACCAGAGGTAGCTGACAGCTGGGGCATCCCTGCTCGAACAGGTGAGATCGATATAAGTATTGATCTCACCCGTTTAAGCCCTCCGATGCGGCGCTCAATACTGAGCGCCGCATCTGAGTGGTTTTGGAGAGAGAGAGAGAGAGGGAGCTCCCTCTTATCCCACCGACACCCAGCGATAAGATCGCTGAGTGTCCGTGTCTCCGATGGCAGCCGTGGGCCTAATAAAGGCCCCCAGGTCTGCCTGTAGTGAATGCCTGCTAGGTCATGCCAGAGGCATGGCCTAGCAGGTGCCTGTCCGTTTTAAACGGACAGGCAGTAATACACTGCAATACAAAAGTATTGCAGTGTATTATAAAAGCGATCGGCTGATCGCATATTAAAGTCCCCTAGTGGGACTAGTAAAAAAGTACAAAAAAAAATAAATGCTTTACTATTAAAAAAATAAAGCAAAAAAGTTACACATATTTGGTATTGCCGCTTCCGTAACGACCCCGACTATAAAATTATTACATTATTTAACCCACACGGTGAACACCGTAAAAAATGAAATAAAAAAACAATGGAAAAATTGCTGTGAATCCTGCCTTAAAAAAAAAATGTGATAAAAAGTGATCAAAAAGTCGCATCTACTCCAAAATGGTACCAATAAAAACTACAAGTCGACCCACAATAAAAAGGCCCTCATATAACTGCATCGGCGGAACAATAAAAAAGTTATGGCTCTTCAAATATGGAGACACAAAAACAAATAATTTTGAAAAGTAGTAGAACATACAAAATCTACGCAAATTTGGTATTGTTGCAATCGTAACAGCCCGCTGAATAAAGTTAATGTGTTATTTATACCACACGGTAAACGGCGTAGATGTAGGACGCAAAAAAGAGTGGTGAAATTTCAGGTTTTTTTCTACCCCCTCCCAAAAAAAAAGTTAATAAGTTAATTAATAAATAATATGTACCCCAAAATGGTGCTATTAAAAAAATACAACTTGTCCTGCAAAAAACAAGACCTTATACAGCTATGTCGAAGTAAAAAAACAAAGTTATAGCTCTTGGAATCCGACGATGGAAAAACTTAAAAAATACCTTGGTCATTAAGGTTTAAAATAGGCTGGTCATTAAGGGGTTAAGGTATTTATCTAGGGTCGTAGTGAGTATTTTGACCCCATAGTTTTTCGCTGAATTTAATGTAACGCAGGTGAAAAAAATGTAAATGTCACTTTTTCCACAAATGTATAATTTAAAAGACAGACTTCTTTGTAAAGCGAACATGAGAATCAAGAGACACATCACACAATCTATCACCCTGTTTCCCCTATGTTCAAAAATGCCCCCATTGTGGCCCTAATGCACTGCCTGGACACACAGCAGAGCCCAAGTGGAAGAAAGCACCCGGTGGCTGGAAGGACACATATTTTGCTTGAAAATGTTTAAGGCCCCACTGCACATTTGGAGAGGCTTTGAGCAGCCACAATTATTGAAGTCCCCCATAAATGACCCCTTTTAGAAACCTATACTCCTTAAGGTATTTATCAAGTGGTGTAGTGACACTACCGTCTTTTGCTGAATAGAATGCAAAGTAGGTGAAAAAAAAACTAATTTCACTTTTTTTTTTACAAATTAGCTGTTTTACAGACAGATTTTTTTTTTAAAGCGAGAATGAAGAAACGCACCCCAAAACCTACCTATCACCCTGTTTCTTATGTGTTCAAAAATTGTGGCCCACCAATGCGCTGCCTGAACACACAGCAGGGCTCAAAACGAAGTGAGCACCCTTTCGTTTTCAGGACACATATTTTGCTTGAAAATGTTCTAGGCCCCACTGCACATTTGGAGAGGCCTTAAACTGCCAGAACAATAGAAATTTCCCATAAATTACCCCATTTAGAAAACTAGACCCCTTAATGTATTTATCTAGGGGTAAATCGGCTGCTGTGTTAGAAATATATTGCATTCTTATTTTGGGGTGGGGGGGCATTCAGAAGAAAAGCAACGCTATTTTCTCAAAAGGAAGGCATGTGCCTAGATATGCATTTGACTGTCTATATAACTATGTCTAGCTAACGAAGCAGTTCTCCCACATTTATATCATTCTGATCAGGGCCGATTCTAGCTTTTCTACTGCCTGAGGCGAAAACTGGAATAGCACACCCCAGATTTTGATTGATATCCCCCTGGCTGTTATACATTACTGGTAGCCTCCTCCAACACTTGCGGATGCGCCGTTGACTTGTACTGGCATGTGCGTTGCAGCCGGGCAGAATACACCTCACTGCACGGTGCATGCCCAAGTAGTACAAGGCAATAGTGCATCCAAGAAAGTTGGAGGAGACTGGTAGTGATGTTGTCACATCACGGGGTGTGGACACACTGGGCCGTACCGGGTAGCGGGATAGCAGCTGACCATCTAGGTACAAAACAATGTCTATAGTCCAGAAAGGGTACCTGAGGCAATGTAGATAGTAGCGGTGACACTACTTGACTCTAGTAGCACAGGATACAGGGTACAGGCAGCAGGAACGGGTAACACTGGGAACTGGATAACACTGGGAGACCATTTGCAAGACAAACTTTAGGTAAACAACAACGCTCAGGCAAGAATCAAGTGGGCAGAGCCCCTTTTATAGTCCAGCAGCATTCTGTGCTAATACTGTTTAATGACAGCTGGAAGCATACTGGTCCTTTAAGGTCGTGTTCGCGTGGGCGTGCATGCCCTGCAGGAAACAGTCCCAGGACCTGGAAGTGAGTGCCGGCGTCTCCCTGGAGGGAGATGCCGCCGGGAACACAGATGTCCATGGCCGGGGCCGTCAGAAGGTAAGTCTGAACGACGCCCCTCAGCCATAGACGTTACAGATGTATAACAGTCAGGGGGATGTCAATCAAACAATGGAAAGGTGGGTTTGGAGGCAGGACTATGTGACATTTCAGGATAACGGCACCGCCCCATGATCATTTAATGAGTAATAAGCATATAGTTTGCGCCATTTTAAAAGTTGATTTTATAGATTTTGCTGCATCTGAAAAAAACATACAGGAGAATGTTTTGAAATATTGTCAGGTCATGTATTACCGCATAGTGTTGGTTCAAAGGGTTAAAACTACCTGACATGTTCCCATTAACCCCTTCCCGACATTTGCCGTATGGGTACGCCATGGAAAGCAATGACTTCCCGCAAACTGCCGTATCCATACGCCAAATGCAGAAGTCGTTACAGTGTCAAACATAAAAGTTACAAAAGAGAGATGGCTGCTGTTCATAACAGCAGGCCATCTTTACACGAGGGCTAGGGGGGTGGATCACCCGCCCCGCATCGGCGATCGCTGCAATTGGCTGGTCAATTCAGACCGTTTGCGGCTTTCGCCAATCACTGTGCCACAGGGCACAGTGATATGGTGGTAATTGGTGCTGCCTAGGACAGCACCAATCCCTGCCATGTAGCGATGATGAGTTGGCAGTGATGCCACCCTCCCGATCGCTACGATTGGTCGGTCTGCACCGACCGACCAATCACAGCCATGGCGGGTGTTTGAAACAACCTCCACCGGCTCTGCCCACCTCATTCTGGTTAGGAACGGTGTGCAGAGCTGGTGTGACCGTCTGTGAAGCCATACATACCGATTCTGAGGCCTTCTGAGTTGCGATCCAGCTGTGACATCTTCATCCGACTGCTTCCTGCAGAAGAGTGAACCGTTACATAGTTACATAGTTAGTACGGCTGAAAAAGACACATGTCCATCAAGTTCAACCAAGGGACGGGAAAAGGGAAGGAAAAAATGTCTACACATAGGAGCTAATACTTTTTTGTTCTAGGAAATTATCTAACCCTTTTTTAAAGCCATCCACTGTCCCTGCTGTGACCAGCTCCTGCGGTAGGCTATTCCATAGATTCACAGTTCTCACAGTAAAGAAGGCCTCTGCAGGTTGAACCTTTTTTTCTCCAGACGGAGGGAGTGCCCCCTTGTTTTTTGAGGGGGATTTACATGGAACAGGATTTCACCATATTTTTTATATGTGCCATTAATATATTTATATAAATTAATCATGTCCCCCCTTAGTCATCTTTTTTCAAGGCTAAATAGGTTTAATTTTTGTAATCTTTCCTCATAACTTAATTTCTCCATGCCCCTAATTAGCTTCATTGCTCTTCTTTGTATTTTTTCCAACTCCAGGGCATCCTTTCTATGAACTGGAGCCCAGAACTGAACTGCATATTCTAGATGAGGCCTTACTAATGCTTTACACCCAGATCCTTCTCAACAGGTGAATCCGCCAGTGTAGCTCCCCCTAGGACATATGATGCATGCAGGTTGTTGGTACCCAGATGAATAACTTTACATTTATCTACATTAAACTTCATCTGCCAAGTGGATGCAAAAACACTTAGTTTGTTTAAATCTGCTTGCAATTCACGAACATCTTCCATTGACTGAACTATATTATATAGCTTGGTGTCATCTGCAAAAATAGAAATAGTGCTATTAATAAATAAGTTGAATCTTAGTGGTCCCAGCACTGAACCCTGGGGTACACCACTTATTACCGGGAACCATTCAGAGTAGGAATCATTGACCACATCTCTCTGGATACGGTCCTTGAGCCAATTCTCAATCCAATTACAAACTATATTTTCTAAACCTATAGTCCTTAATTTACCCATTAGGCGTCTATGGGTGACAGTGTTAAATGCCTTTGCAAAGTCCAAAAACACTATATCCACAGCGGCCCCTCTGTCTAGGCTTCTGCTCACCTCTTCATAAAAACAGATTAGGTTGGTTTGACAGCTTCTGTCCTTAGTAAAACCGTGCTGGCTGACACTTATAATACTATTTTTGTCACATAATCCTGTATATAGTCCCTCAATAGCCCCTCAAACATTTTCCCCACGATGGATGTTAAGCATACTGGTCTATAATTACCCGGGGAAGAATTGTCCTTTTTGAAAATAGGCACCACATTTGCCCTGCGCCAGTCCCTTGGCACTATTCCAGTCACTAGAGATTCTTTGAATATTATGACAAGGGGGACAGAAATAACTGAACTAAGCCCTTTAAGAATTCTAGGGTGTAACCCATCTGGTCCCGGGGCCTTGTGCACATTTATTTTATTTTATTTAGCTTGGACCATATCTACATTCATCCAATTCAGTATATCAACTGATATAGTAACAGCACTGGCTACATCAGCTGCTCTTTCTTCAGTTGTATATACAGAGCTAAAGAACCCATTTAGTAACTCTGCCTTCTCTTGATCCCCTGTGACCAACTCCCTATTACCATTATCTAGGGGTCCTACATGTTCAGACTTTTTCTTTTTAGCATTTATATACTTGAATAATTTTTTGGGATTTGTTTTACTATCCTTGGCCACCTGCCTTTCATTTTGTATTTTTGCTAATTTTATTAAATTTTTACAGATTTTATTAAGCTCTTTATATTTTACAATTTTACAATCCTGTGCTGCTGCTGATTTTTTTTTTTTTTTTAGCAGCACTTGTTTTTTTCCTAAACTTCTTATCCCTTTGTACCCTTCTCCCCCCCCATCCCCCCTCCTCCTCTTTCCCTTTTTACGTCCTGCGGCCGCTGAGTGCGGATCAGTGACCACCATCACTGACCGCCAATTTTTGGCACAGGACTTTTTGTAAAAAAAACATATAGTAGAAGTTATAGCTATATATTTTTTATACAGTTTGAATAAATTTACATCTTCTAATTAGCGTCCATTTAGTGACGGACATTCAGGTTTTTTTTAACTGAAGTTCGGTCACTAAATTTTAGCGACAGTTAGTATATATTTGTTCACTAAATTTGTGATAGCGTAGCGACAGTTTTAGTGTAAATTTACAGCCTATAGTCAGCCTCCATTTAGTGACAGACATTCAGTTTATTTTAACTGAAATTTGTTCACTAAATTTTTGATAGCGTAGCGACACAGTTGTAGCTCAATTTTTTTTACAGTTCTATATTGAACGTTCAATACATTTCTTTCTCCTACATTTTTCTTATTCTTCTCCTCTTTTTCTTCTTTTTCTTTTTCCTATAAATTTCATGTTACACGTGTAAAAGCACAACATACACAACCACCTCCATAAAGAGTATTACACGTGTTGAAGCACTACATACCCCCCTAATAAAAATGTCCCAATCATCTCAAAGGGTCTACTCAGCCGAGGAGGCATACGCCATCCTGGCCTCTGACACTGAATCGGCCAGCGAGGGAGAAGAGGAAATTGCCCCATTCCTCTTGACCTCATCATCCTCATCCAGTGATGAGGAACCCCCGCAAAGACGCCCCAGGACATCAGCTGAGGCAACCCCCCAAATGAGTGATACCCTGTGGAACCCACCCCCTGATAATTATGAGCCTCACATTCCAGATTTCACAGGGAGCTCAGGAATTCGAATTGAGACTGTAGGCCTCGCAGAAATGGACTATTTCAAGCTCTTTTTCTCTGAGGATTTTGTTAATTTAATGGCGGCCCAGACAAATTTATACGCCTAACAATTTTTAGCCCAAAACCCCACGTCATCATTTGCTAGGTGGACCCCAATGAGACAGCGGAGATGATGAATTTTTGGGGCCTTGTCCTACATATGGGCCTAGTAAAAGAAAACATAGATTAGGCAATACTGGAGTGCGGACATTTTATACAGCACCCCATTATACCGCATGGCAATGACCCGGACACGTTTTGAAATTATTCTGAAATTTTTGCATTATAATGATCATGCACAGTGCCCGCCCCGTGATGACCCCACATACCACCACCTATTCAAGATCAGGCCAATGATTGATTATATCTGCACCAAATTTCAGGAAGTGTACACCCCCGAAAAGAACATAGCAATAGACGAGTCCCTTGTACATTTTAAGGGGAGACTAACATTCCGCCAATACCTGCCAAGCAAGAGGGTGAGGTATGGAATTAAAATGTACAAGCTGTGCGAGAGCAGCTCAGGGTACACCTACAGGTTTCGGGTTAATGAAGGGAAGGACACCAGGATAGAACCTCCAGAATGCCCCCCTGTCCTGGGAGTTAGTGGAAAATTAGTGTGGGACTTGGTGCACCCACTGCTGGACCAGGGTTATCACCTTTACGTGGATAACTTCTATACCAGCTTCCCACTATTTAAATGCCTCTCCACCAGAAGTACAGTGCGGCACCGTGCGCAAAAATCAGAGAGGCCTCTCTAAAAATCTGATTAGGCAACCCCTAAGAAAAGGATAAAGCAGGGCACTACACAGCGATAACATGTTGCTGGACAAGTATAAGGACAAGAGGGACGTCTTTATGTTGACCACAATACACGGTAGCGGCAGCACCCATGTCCCTGTCCGAGGTAGCACCACAATGACCCCCAAGCCAGACTGCATCCTCGGCTACAGTAAGTACATGGGAGGGATTGATCTCTCTAATCAAGTACTGAAGCCGAACAGTGCCATGCGTAAAACAAAGGTGTGGTACAAAAAGCTGCCCGTGCACATGGTACAGGTGGCATTGTATAACGCTTACGAGCTATACCAATGTGCAGGCTGGACAGGGACATTCCTTCAGTTTCAAGAAGCGGTTATCAAGGCCCTTGTATTTGGGAACCAGGAAGGGGAGGGCCCCAGTACTTCTAGATGCAATGGTCCACGTATTGTACCAGGGCAAGACTTTCCTGGCAAAACCCCCTCCACTGGCAAAAAGGGAAGGAGACAAAAAAGGTGTAAAGTGGGTTACAAAAGGTGGAGATGACGAGACACAACTTATCATTGTGAAACCTGCCCCGACAAACCTGGCCTGTGCATAAAGGAGTGCTTCAAAGTTTATCACACATCCATGGATTTTTAATTGAAACATTTATTTAAATGCTCACTATACCCCTAGATAAATTCCTTGAGGGGTGTTGTTTCACACATGGAGTCACTCTTGTGGGGTTTCCACTGTTTTGACCACTCAGGGGCTTTGCAAATGTGACATGGCCACCGTAAGCCATTCAAGTTACATTTGAACTCCAAATGGTGTTCTTTCCCTTCTGAGCCCTGCCGTGTGTCCAAACAGCCGTTTATGACCACATGTGGGGTACTGTTTTACTCAGGAGAAACTGCTCTACAAATGTTGTGGCGCTTTTTCTCCTTTAGTCCTTGTGGGAATGAAAAAACAATTAGCTAAACCTACGTTTTATTAGTTAAAATTTAGATTTTCATTTTCACGGCCTACTCCCAATAAATTCTGCAAAAAGCCTGTGGGGTCAAAATGCTTACTATACCTCTAGATAAATTCCTTGAGGAGTGTCGTTTCCCTTATGGAGTCACTCTTGGGGGATTTCCACTGTTTTAACAGCTCAGGGGCTTTGCAAATGTGACATGGCCACCGCAAATACTGCCAGTTACATTTGAACTCCAAATGGTGTTCTTTCCATTCTGAGCCCTGCCATGTGACCAAACAGCCATTTATGACCACATGTGAGGTACTGTTTTACTCGGGACAAACTGCTCTACAAATGTTGTGGTGCTTTTTCTCCTTTAGTCCTTGTGGGAATGAAAAAAATTAGCTAAACATACGTTTTATTGGGTAAAATGTAGATTTTCATTTTCATGTCCTACTTCCAATAATTTCTGCAAAAAATCTGTGGGGTCAAAATACACACTATACCCCTAGATAATTTCCTCAAGGGGTGTAGTTTCCAAAATGGGGTCACTTGTTGGGGGTTTCCACTGTTTTGTCCCCTCAGGGGCTTTGCAAATGCGTCATGGCCTCCACAAACCATTTCTGCTAAATTTGAGCTCCAAAAGCCAAATGGCACTCCTCTTCTAAGGCCTGCCGTGTGTCCAAACAGCAGTCTATGACCACATGTGGGGTACTGTTTTACTCGTGACAAACTGCTCTACAAATTTTGTGGTGCTTTTTCTCTTTTATTCCTTGTGGGAATGAAAAACAATTAGCTAAACCTATGTTTTATTGGGAAAAATACAGATTTTCATTTTCACATCCTACTTCCAATAATTTCTGCAAAAAACCTGTGGGGTCAAAATGCTCACTATACCCCTAGATAATTTCCTCAAAGGGCATAGTTTCCAAAATGGGGTCACTTGTGGGGGGTTTCTACTGTTTTGGCACCGCAAGAGCCCTTCAAACCTGATATGGTGCCTAAAATATATTCTAATAAAAACAAGGCCCCAAAATCCTCTAGGTGCTCCTTTGCTTCTGAGGCCGGTGCTTAAGTCCATAAGCACGCTGGGGCCACATGTGGGATATTTCTAAAAACGTCAGAATCTGGGCAATAAATATTGAGTTGCATTTTTTGGTGAAACTTTGTGTTACAAAAAAAATGGATTCAAAATTAATTTCTTCAAAAAAAACCGAAATTTGTAAATTTCACCTCTACATTGCTTTAATTCCTGTGAAACGTCTAAAGGGTTAAGAAACTTTCTAAATGCTGTTTTTAATTCTTTGAGGGGTGCAGTTTTTTAAATGGGGTGACTTATTGGGGGTTTCTAATATATAAGGCCCTCAAAGCCACTTCAGAACTGAACTGCCCCCTGTAAAAATAGCCTTTTGAAATTTTCTTGAAAATGTGAGAAATTGCTGCTAAAGTTCTAAGCCTTGTAACGTCCTAAAAAAATAAAAGGATTCTCAAAGAAAAATGCTAAACTAAAGTAGACATATGGGGGATGTTAATTAGCAACAATTTTGTGTGTTATAACTGCCTCTTACAAGCAGATACATTTAAATTGATAAAAATGCTAATTTTTGCAATTATTCACAAAATTTTGATGTTTTTCACAATTAAATACTGAATGTATCGACCAAATTTTACAACTATCTTAAAGTCCAATGTGTCACGAGAAAACAATCTCAGAATCGCTTGGATAGGTAAAAGTATTCCGACGTTATTAACACATAAAGTGAAACATGTCAGATGTCAAAAATGAGGCTCTGTCAGGAAGGTCAAAAGTGGCCAAAGCGGGAAGGGGTTAAATATACAATGAATTGAAAACAATTCCATCTGCCCTGCAATTTTGTTATTGTAAAATTACAGCTCCAGAACAAAGCTCTGACATATACGGCTCCAGAACAAAGCTCAGTACATATATACAGCCCCAGAACCGAGCTCAGTACATATATACAACACCAATAAAAAGGGAAAGGGAAGAGATGGGAAAAGGAAGTGCAAGAAGCATAAAGATCAACTGATCTATTGAATTAAATTATTAAATTCAGTATTAAAATTGCCAGCTTAGAGAGGTATAGTATACCCGAGAGGGATGGAGTGAACGGTCCCTCATTAAAGTACACCCCATATAATTGATAGACCCATTCAACATATGTATGATAAGATGGTTGGGTGGTAATGAAGGGAAAACAATGCATCCATGAAGGATCAGATAAGTGAAGTGGAGTGCACAAAAGGGCAAAGCATATGGTAATGTCTATGTCCCCAAGGCACACCACTATATTGTGATCTTATACCAATTGATGCCTGTGGAATGAGTCTGTATGGGACCGCATTAATAATACCTAGAGATATATCGGGTATATCCCACCAGATATCATAAAGCAGCCAGCTGCACACATTAGTGTAATAATGTGTGCCACAGTCAACAAACAAATGTAATTGTCAGTGGCAATCTGACAAAATTATTTCCACAGCAAGGTGAACCCGTACCTATGTTGCACTTTGTGTCAGTAACATCTGATATTTATTATAAATGTCTAGCAGCTGAGCTGATATTCAGCTATGAATTATAGTGGCAACATAGGAAACAGTAGGAACAGTATTTTTGGATATCATGTTGCCAAGCAACAGGCCAGACGCTTGGGGCTGTTAAAGGGAATGTGTTGCCAGAAAAACATGTTTTTTTTTTTAATTAAACATTTAGTGTGTAGGTGATTAAACATTGTTCAAATTTTTTTTATTTTTTTCACAAGTCAGGAAATATTATAAATTAGATTCTAATTTATAATATTTCCCATTGCTGGTCACTAGATGGAGCTATTCCCAAAATTGCAGCATTGCAAAATTGGGTAAAAAGCCCTCGCTCTAGTGAGCTCTCAGCATCCCCCCCCCCTCCTTTATCCTGGCTAGTGCCGGGATAAACGAGGGGTTTGAACGATCTAACCTCCTACACTGTGTGTCGCCATTTTTTGAGCTAACACACAGTGTAGTAGGTTTACATACAGTAGTAAACGTACACAAACACGAACATACATAGAAATCTCTTACCTGCTCCTGCCTCCGCAGCTCCCTCCTGCCCGTCCGCTCCGTCTGCTGCCGCTGGTCCAAGTGCACAAGTCCGGAAGCCGCGACCGGAAGTAGTAATCTCACTGTCCGGCCGCGACTTCCGGTCCACAGGAAAATGGCGCCGGACGGCGCGCATTTCAAATTGGACTGTGTGGGAGCGGCGCATGCGCAGTTCCCACACAGACGGCGTACACAGAAGTGGATGGGACGGGACCCGTTCGCAGTCCCTATGGGACTGTGGCTGCCGTATTCCATGTCTGTATGTGTCGTTAATCGACACATACAGAAATGGAACAAAAAATGACAGCCCCCATAGGGAAGAAAAAGTGTAAAAATAAGAAAAAGTAAAACACAAACACACAAATAAATATAAACGTTTTTAATAAAGCACTAACATCTTTAACATATTTTAAAAAAAATTGTGATGACACTGTTCCTTTAAGATCACTGCTCAAACGCTATTCAAGTGCTGTGAGCAGCTGTGCAGATATTCAGCTGTGAACTGGAATCACTCCTATACCTGGCTGTGCATGTAGCTCAACAACAGTATGGACAGCTTCAGAAAGAGCTGCCTTTATCTCCACTACACGTAAGCAGCTGTGCTGGTATACAGCTGTAACTTAGAATCACTCCTGTGTCTGTGCATGTAGCTCAGCAATAATAGGAACAGCTTGGGAGAAAGCTGCCCCTCTCTCCAGTACACGTGGAGAGCATGTTGCCAAGCAACAAGTCAGACGCGGGAGACTGAGACCGCAAGCCTGCAGTTTGAAATACTGCTCACACGCAGTTTGAGAGCTGTGAACAGCTGAGCTGATATTCAGCTGTATCAACAAAAATGTATCTTAATCACCTATCATACCACCAGATATAATTATCAATAATCGAAGATCCAAAATATACCTGATGCTTAAATAATCTCAAATAAACAGCAAGAGTACCAAAATATATCTTTATTGTCCCAATAGGGAAAACATTACCCACAAAATACAAACATTTAAAACACAGATAATTAAAAACACCCCGGATAGGAATGTCCACCGTATCCCATAGAAATGGTCATACTATATACTATATAGCGATAAGGAAATGTATAATCCTAGTACAGATTCCCCCAGGAGATCAGAAGTCTAGAATGATCAACTGGGTAGGCGTAAGAACCTCATATAACCCATATGTGGGAGTGCAGAGACGAATCTGTATCAAAAAATGAATGAGCACTTAATTACCTGGGGTGGACATGATGAAAAGAAGACCTAATCCGGGGAACACCTCGACGCGCGTTTCGCTTCCTTCGTCAGGAGGTGAAGTATGCTAGATGCTTCCTCCCTTAAGTACACCTCAAATGAGGTGATGTTAATCGGCGCACGACAGGTCACGCCCATCTCCATGTGCCAGACCATCCGCGTCAAATCCGGAAGTCGTACCTGGAAACCAGGACTCGTTCTCGGGTCTGAAGACAACTTCCGATCTGACACATAGGAGACAGCGTGACCCGCATGCGCACCCATCACGTACCAAGTGAGCAAATCAAAAAGCATACTTATGATAGAGGAAAAAGTGTCATTTTATAATATCGGTTCATAAAAAACCAGAACTTTAATATATCATTATGCTCTTAATGGTGTATGCCCTAATATGTCAATATCTGTGTAGACAGGATACTTAAATAAATAAATTATATATATATATATATTTATTTAAGTATCCTGTCTACACAGATATTGACATATTAGGGCATACACCATTAAGAGCATAATGATATATTAAAGTTCTGGTTTTTTATGAACCGATATTATAAAATGACACTTTTTCCTCTATCATAAGTATGCTTTTTGATTTACTCACTTGGTACGTGATGGGTGCGCATGCGGGTCGCGCTGTCTCCTATGTGTCAGATCGGAAGTTGTCTTCAGACCCGAGAACGAGTCCTGGTTTCCAGGTATGACTTCCGGATTTGACGCGGATGGTCTGGCACATGGAGATGGGCGTGACCTGTCGTGCGCCGATTAACATCACCTCATTTGAGGTGTACTTAAGGGAGGAAGCATCTAGCATACTTCACCTCCTGACGAAGGAAGCGAAACGCGCGTCGAGGTGTTCCCCGGATTAGGTCTTCTTTTCATCATGTCCATCCCAGGTAATTAAGTGCTCATTCATTTTTTGATACAGATTTGTCTCTGCACTCCCACATATGGGTTATATGAGGTTCTTACGCCTACCCAGTTGATCATTCTAGACTTCTGATCTCCTGGGGGAATCTGTACTAGGATTATACATTTCCTTATCGCTATATAGTATATAGTATGACCATTTCTATGGGATACGGTGGACATTCCTATCCGGGGTGTTTTTAATTATCTGTGTTTTAAATGTTTGTATTTTGTGGGTAATGTTTTCCCTATTGGGACAATAAAGATATATTTTGGTACTCTTGCTGTTTATTTGAGATTATTTAAGCATCAGGTATATTTTGGATCTTTGATATTCAGCTGTGACTCAAGATCGCTCTGATCTCTGAGCATGTAGCTCTATGAGCGGCGTCTAGCAGTGCCGGTAAGGGCCTGTTCACATCAGCGTTGGCTTTCCTTTCCGGGGTTACATCAGAGGTTTCCATCGGGTGAACCCCGCAACGGAAAGTCAAACTGAAACCACAGCTTCCGTTTCCGTCACCATTGATATCAACCTCCGATGGAACCCCGAAACGGAAAGCCAACGCTAATGTGAACAGGCCCTAAGTATTACCCTGCTTGGTGAACGCTCACCGCCAGGTATTACCAATAACTTTCCCTTCAAGTTGGTATTGTCTTTCCCTGATCTAAGACTGGATGTGTCCCGACGCGCGTTTCGCTGACGTCAGTCAGCTTCATCTACGGGCAGGGGCGCTCAGTTTCTCGCGTCCTTTATGTGAGGAGTTGTGATTGACAGCTATCACAGCCAATCACAACTCAGTAAAATAAAGATAGTGTTTTATTTATAAAAAAAAACCTCCTACAGGTTGGGACTAATAGTGTCCAAAAAAAAGAAAAAAAAAGAGGATTATTATCCTATGGTACAGAGGCCTACCCACATAAGGTACTAAAAATTTATTATTAATTTTTCACAATTTTATCAACAAATATTGTATTTTAATTTATATTTATATACCTACAGTGAAGGAAATAAGTATTCGATCCCTTGCTGATTTTGTAAGTTTGCCCACTGTCAAAGTCATGAACAGTCTAGAATTTTTAGGCTAGGTTAATTTTACCAGTGAGAGATAGATTATATGGAAAAAAAAAAAGAAAATCACATAGTCAAAATTATATATATTTATTTGCATTCTGCACAGAGAAATAAGTATTTGATCCCCTACCAACCATTAAGAGTTCAGCCTCCTCCAGACCAGTTACACGCTCCAAATCAACTTGGTGCCTGCATTAAAGACAGCTGGCTTAAAGGACCAGTGTCACTAAAAATTTTTTTTTTTATATGTTATGGGTTTTAGTGTGATAGATAAAGAAATTTTATTCATGTATGTTGTTGTGTTGTACTTTTTTCGTTTTTACTTCATTTACTCTTCTATGGGGGCTGCCATTTTTTTTTCCATTTCTGTGTGTGTCGATTAACGACACATACAGTGATGGAATACGGCACACACATCCCCATAGAGAATGCGAACGGGAGCCGTTCCATCCACTATAGCGTACGCGGTCTATGTCAGACCAAAAGTCAGATCTTCGCTAGAGCGAAATCTGGCCAGACTGTGAGATGACGACTTCCGGCCGCGGCTTCCGGTCATGTGTTCAGTGCAGCAAGGCGAAGGGGCAAGAAGAACAGCCAGTAAGAACTTTGGCAGAGCGGAGCTCGCGTCAGGAGCAGGTAAGTTCTGTTCATGTGCGTTCGTGTCAGCAGCCTTTGGCATCATACCAGGGAGGTCTATGGCATCATAGCAGGGAGGCCTGTGGCATCATACCAGGGAGGCCTGTGGCATCATACCAACGGAGGCCTGTGGCATCATACCAACGGAGGTATGTGGCATCATACCAGGGAGGCCTGTGGCATTATACCAGGGAGGACTAAGGCATCATACCAACGGAGGCCTGTGGCATCATACCAACGGAGGCCTGTGGCATCATACCAGATGTGGCAGCATATACTGTGTGGCAGCATATAGTGTGGCAGCATATACAGTGTGGCAGCATATACAGTGTGGCAGCATATACAGTGTGGCAGCATACCAACGGAGGCTATGTGGCAGCATATACGGTGTGGCAGCATATACAGTGTGGCAGCATATACGGTGTGGCATCATACCAACGGAGGCTATGTGGCAGCATATACGGTGTGGCAGCATATACAGTGTGGCAGCATATACAGTGTGGCATCATACCAACGGAGGCTATGTGGCAGCATATACAGTGTGGCAGCATATACGGTGTGGCATCATATACAGTGTGGCAGCATATACAGTGTGGCATCATACCAACGGATGCTATGTGGCATCATATACAGTGTGGCAGCATATACAGTGTGGCAGCATATACGGTGTGGCATCATACCAACGGATGCCTGTGGCATCATACCAGGGAGGCCTCTGGCATCATACCAGGGAGGCCTGTGGCAGCATATGCGGTGTGGCATCATATATAGTGTGGCAGCATATACAGTGTGGCATCATACTAACGGAGGCTATGTGGCATCATATACAGTGTGGCAGCATATACAGTGTGGCAACATATACAGTGTGGCATCATACCAACGGAGGCTATGTGGCAGCATATACGGTGTGGCAGCATATGCGGTGTGGCAGCATATGCGGTGTGGCAGCATATACAGTGTGGCATCATACCAACGGAGGCTATGTGGCAGCATATACGGTGTGGCAGCATATACGGTGTGGCAGCATATACAGTGTGGCAGCATATACAGTGTGGCAGCATATATGGTGTGGCATCATACCAACGGAGGCTATGTGGCATCATATACAGTGTGGCAGCATATACAGTGTGGTAGCATATACAGTGTGGCAGCATATACGGTGTGGCATCATACCAACGGAGGCTATGTGGCAGCATATATGGTGTGGCAGCATATACGGTGTGGCACCATATACAGTGTGGCAGCATATAGAGTGTGGCATCATACCAACGGAGGCTATGTGGCATCATATACAGTGTAGCAGCAAATAAAGTGTGGCAGCATATACGGTGTGGCAGCATATACGATGTGGCATCATATACAGTGTGGCAGCATATGCAGTGTGGCAGCTTATACGGTGTGGCAGCATACCAACGGAGGCCTGTGGCATCATACCAACGGAGACCTGTCGCATCATACCAGGTGTGGCAGCATATACAGTGTGGCAGCATATACAGTGTGGCAGCATATACGGTGTGGCAGCATATACAGTGTGGCATCATACCAACGGAGGCTATGTGGCAGCATATACAGTGTGGCAGCATATACGGTGTGGCATCATACCAACGGAGGCCTGTGGCATCATACCAGGGAGACCTGTGGCATCATACCAGGGAGGCATGTGGCAGCATATACGGTGTGGTATCATATACGGTGTGGCAGCATATATAGTGTGGCAGCATATACGTGTGGTATCATACCAACGGAGGCTATGTGGCAGCATATACAGTGTGGCAGCATATACAGTGTGGCAGCATATACAGTGTGGCATCATACCAACGGAGGCTATGTGGCAGCATATACGGTGTGGCAGCATATACAGTGTGGCAGCATATACAGTGTGGCAGCTTACCAACGGAGGCTATTTGGCAGCATATACGGTGTGGCATCATATACAGTGTGGCAGCATATACAGTGTGGCATCATACCAACGGAGGCTATGTGGCAGCATATACAGTGTGGCAGCGTCTACAGTGTGGCAGCATATACGGTGTGGCAGCATATACAGTGTGGCATCATACCAACGGAGGCTATGTGGCAGCATATACAGTGTGGCAGCATATACAGTGTGGCAGCATATACGCTGTGGCATCATACCAACGGAGGCCTGTGTCATTATACCAGGGAGGCCTGTGGCATTATACCAGGAAGGACTGTGGCATCACACCAACGGAGGCCTGTGGCATCATACCAACGGAGGCCTGTGGCATCATACCAGGTGTGGCAGCATATACAGTGCGGCAGCATATAGTGTGGCAGCATATACAGTGTGGCAGCATATACAGTGTGGCAGCATACCAACGGAAGCTATTTGGCAGCATATACGGTGTGGCATCATATGCAGTGTGGCAGCATATAGAGTGTGGCATCATACCAACGGAGGCTATGTCGCAGCATATACAGTGTGGCAGCATATACGGTGTGGCAGCATATACGGTGTGGCAGCATATACAGTGTGGCAGCATATACGGTGTGGCAGCATATACGGTGTGGCAGCATATACAGTGTGGCATCATACCAACGGAGGCCTGTGGCATCATACCAGGTGTGGCAGCATATACAGTGTGGCAGCATATACGGTGTGGCAGCATATACAGTGTGGCATCATACCAACGGAGGCTATGTGGCAGCATATACAGTGTGGCAGCATATACAGTGTGGCATCATACCAACGGAGGCTATGTGGCAACATATACAGTGTTGCAGCATATACAGTGTGGCAGCATATACGGTGTGGCAGCATCTACAGTGTGGCAGCATACCAGCGGAGGCCTGTGGCATCATACCAGGTGTGGCAGCATATACAGTGTGGCAGCATATACAGTGTGGCAGCATATACGGTGTGGCAGCATATACAGTGTGGCATCATACCAACGGAGGCTATGTGGCAGCATATACAGTGTTGCAGCATATACAGTGTGGCAGCATATACTGTGTGGCAGCATATACGGTGTGGCATCATACAAATGGAGGCTATGTGGCAGCATATACGGTGTGGCAGTATATACGGTGTGGCATCATATACAGTGTGGCAGCATATACAGTGTGGCATCATACCAACGGAAGCTATGTGGCAGCATATACAGTGTGGCAGCTTATACAGTGTGGCAGCATATACAGTGTGGCAGCATATACGGTGTGGCATCATACCAATGGAGGCTATGTGGCAGCATATACGGTGTGGCAGCATATACGGTGTGGCAGCATATACGGTGTGGCAGCATATACAGTGTGGCAGCATATACAATGTGGCATCATACCAACGGAGGCTATGTGGCAGCATATACGGTGTGGCAGCATATACAGTGTGGCAGCATATACAGTGTGGCAGCATATACAGTGTGGCAGCATACCAACGGAGGCTATTTGGCAGCATATACGGTGTGGCATCATATACAGTGTGGCAGCATATACAGTGTGGCATCATACCAACGGAGGCTATGTGGCAGCATATACAGTGTGGCAGCGTTTACAGTGTGGCAGCATATACGGTGTGGCAGCATATACAGTGTGGCAGCATACCAACGGAGGCCTCTGGCATCATACCAATGGAGGCCTGTGGCATTATACCAGGTGTGGCAGCATATACAGTGTGGCAGCATATACAGTGTGGCAGCATATACGGTGTGGCAGCATATACAGTGTGGCATCATACCAACGGAGGCTATGTGGCAGCATATACAGTGTGGCAGCATATACGGTGTGGCAGCATATACAGTGTGGCAGCATATACAGTGTGGCAGCATACCAACGGAGGCCTGTGGCATCATACCAGGTGTGGCAGCATATACAGTGTGGCAGCATATACGGTGTGGCAGCATATACAGTGTGGCATCATACCAACGGAGGCTATGTGGCAGCATATACAGTGTTGCAGCATATACAGTGTGGCAGCATATACTGTGTGGCAGCATATACGGTGTGGCATCATACAAATGGAGGCTATGTGGCAGCATATACGGTGTGGCAGTATATACGGTGTGGCATCATATACAGTGTGGCAGCATATACGGTGTGGCAGCATATACGGTGTGGCAGCATATACGGTGTGGCAGCATATACGGTGTGGCAGCATATACAGTGTGGCAGCATATACAGTGTGGCATCATACCAACGGAGGCTATGTGGCAGCATATACGGTGTGGCAGCATATACAGTGTGGCAGCATATACAGTGTGGCAGCATATACAGTGTGGCAGCATACCAACGGAGGCTATTTGGCAGCATATACGGTGTGGCATCATATACAGTGTGGCAGAATATACAGTGTGGCAGCGTCTACAGTGTGGCAGCATATACGGTGTGGCAGCATATACAGTGTGGCAGCATACCAACGGAGGCCTCTGGCATCATACCAATGGAGGCCTGTGGCATTATACCAGGTGTGGCAGCATATACAGTGTGGCAGCATATACAGTGTGGCAGCATATACAGTGTGGCATCATACCAACGGAGGCTATGTGGCAGCATATACAGTGTGGCAGCATATACAGCGTGGCAGCATATACGCTGTGGCATCATACCAACGGAGGCCTGTGGCATTATACCAGGGAGGCCTGTGGCATCACACCAACGGAGGCCTGTGGCATCATACCAACGGAGGCCTGTGGCATCATACCAGGTGTGGCAGCATATACAGTGCGGCAGCATATAGTGTGGCAGCATATACAGTGTGGCAGCATATACAGTGTGGCAGCATACCAACGGAAGCTATTTGGCAGCATATACGGTGTGGCATCATATGCAGTGTGGCAGCATATACAGTGATGTCATCATACCAACGGAGGCTATGTCGCAGCATATACAGTGTGGCAGCATATACAGTGTGGCAGCATATACGGTGTGGCAGCATATACAGTGTGGCAGCATATACAGTGTGGCATCATACCAACGGAGGCCTGTGGCATCATACCAGGTGTGGCAGCATATACAGTGTGGCAGCATATACAGAGTGGCAGCATATACGGTGTGGCAGCATATACAGTGTGGCATCATACCAACGGAGGCTATGTGGCAGCATATACAGTGTTGCAGCATATACAGTGTGGCAGCATATACGGTGTGGCAGCATATACGGTGTGGCATCATACAAATGGAGGCTATGTGGCAGCATATACGGTGTGGCAGTATATACGGTGTGGCATCATATACAGTGTGGCAGCATATACAGTGTGGCATCATACCAACGGAGGCTATGTGGCAGCATATACAGTGTGGCAGCATATACAGTGTGGCAGCATATACAGTGTGGCAGCATATACAGTGTGGCATCATACCAACGGAGGCTATGTGGCAGCATATACAGTGTTGCAGCATATACAGTGTGGCAGCATATACAGTGTAGCAGCATATACGGTGTGGCATCATACCAACGGAGGCTATGTGGCAGCATATACGGTGTGGCAGCATATACGGTGTGGCAGCATATAGTGTGGCAGCATATACAGTGTGGCAGCATATACAGTGTGGCATCATACCAACGGAGGCTATGTGGCAGCATATACGGTGTGGCAGCATATACAGTGTGGCAGCATATACAGTGTGGCAGCATATACAGTGTGGCATCATACCAACGGAGGCTATGTGGCAGCATATACAGTGTGGCAGCGTCTACAGTGTGGCAGCATATACGGTGTGGCAGCATATACAGTGTGGCAGCATACCAACGGAGGCCTGTGGCATCATACCAATGGAGGCCTGTGGCATTATACCAGGTGTGGCAGCATATACAGTGTGGCAGCATATACAGTGTGGCAGCATATACGGTGTGGCAGCATATACAGTGTGGCATCATACCAACGGAGGCTATGTGGCAGCATATACAGTGTGGCAGCATATACAGTGTGGCAGCATATACGCTGTGGCATCATACCAACGGAGGCCTGTTGCATTATACCAGGGAGGCCTGTGGCATTATACCAGGGAGGACTGTGGCATCACACCAACGGAGGCCTGTGGCATCATACCAACGGAGGCCTGTGGCATCATACCAGGTGTGGCAGCATATACAGTGCGGCAGCATATAGTGTGGCAGCATATACAGTGTGGCAGCATATACAGTGTGGCAGCATACCAACGGAAGCTATTTGGCAGCATATACGGTGTGGCATCATATGCAGTGTCGCAGCATATACAGTGTGGCAGCATATACAGTGTGGCAGCATATACGGTGTGGCAGCATATACAGTGTGGCAGCATATACAGTGTGGCAGCATATACGGTGTGGCAGCATATACGGTGTGGCAGCATATACGGTGTGGCAGCATATACAGTGTGGCATCATACCAACGGAGACTATGTGGCAACATATACAGTGTTGCAGCATATACAGTGTGGCAGCATATACGGTGTGGCATCATACCAACGGAGGCTATGTGGCAGCATATACGGTGTGGCAGCATATACGGTGTGGCAGCATATACGGTGTGGCAGCATATAGTGTGGCAGCATATACAGTGTGGCAGCATATACAGTGTGGCATCATACCAACGGAGGCTATGTGGCAGCATATACGGTGTGTCAGCATATACGGTGTGGCATCATATACAGTGTGGCAGCATATACAGTGTGGCTTCATACCAACAGAGGCTATGTGGCATCATATACAGTATGGCAGCATATACAGTGTGGCAGCGTATACAGTGTGGCATCATACCAACGGGGGCTATACGGAAGCATATACAGTGTGGCAGCATATACAGTGTGGCAGCATATACGGTGTGGCAGCATATACAGTGTGGCAGCATATACGGTGTGGAATCATATCAACGGAGGCTATGTGGCAGCATATACAGTGTGGCAGCATATATAGTGTGGCATCATACCAACGGAGGCTATGTGGCAGCATATACGGTGTGGCAGCATATGCGGTGTGGCATCATATACAGTGTGGCAGCATATACAGTGTGGCATCATACCAACGGAGGCTATGTGGCAGCATATACAGTGTGGCAGCATATACAGTGTGGCAGCATATACGGTGTGGCAGCATATACAGTGTGGCAGCATATACGGTGTGGCATCATACCAACGGAGGCTATGTGGCAGCATATACAGTGTGGCAGCATATACAGTGTGGCATCATACAAACGGAGGCTATGTGGCAGCATATACGGTGTGGCAGCATATACGGTGTGGCATCATATACAGTGTGGCAGCATATACAGTGTGGCATCATACCAACAGAGGCTATGTGGCATCATATACAGTGTGGCAGCATATACAGTGTGGCAGCATATACGGTGTGGCATCATACCAAGTAAGGCTGTGTAGCATCATATCAAAGGAGGTTGTGTGGCATCATACCCAGTAAGGCTGTGTGGCATCAGATCAAAGGAGGTTGTGTGGCATCATAGACAGGGATACTGTGTGGCATCATACCCAGTAAGGCTGTGTAGCATCATATCAAATGAGGTTGTGTGGCATCATATACAGGGATACTGTGTGGCATCATACCAAGTAAGGCTGTTTAGCATCATATCAAAGGAGGTTGTGTGGCATCATACCCAGTAAGGTTGTGTGGCATCAGATCAAAGGAGGTTGTGTGGCATCATATACAGGGATACTGTGTGGCATCATACCCAGTAAGGCTGTGTAGCATCATATCAAAGGAGGTTGTGTGGCATCATACCCAGTAAGGCTGTGTGGCATCAGATCAAAGGAGGTTGTGTGGCATCATAGACAGGGATACTGTGTGGCATCATACCCAGTAAGGCTGTGTAGCATCATATCAAATGAGGTTGTGTGGCATCATTTACAGGGATACTGTGTGGCATCATTCCAATTAAGGCTGTGTAGCATCATATCAAAGGAGGTTGTGTGGCATCATACCCAGTAAGGTTGTGTGGCATCAGATCAAAGGAGGTTGTGTGGCATCATATACAGGGATACTGTGTGGCATCATACCCAGTAAGGCTGTGTAGCATCATATCAAATGAGGTTGTGTGGCATCATATACAGGTATACTGTGTGGCATCATACCAAGTAAGGCTGTGTAGCATCATATCAAATGAGGTTGTGTGGCATCATACCCAGTAAGGCTGTGTGGCATCAGATCAAAGGAGGTTGTGTGGCATCATATACAGGGATACTGTGTGGCATCATACCCAGTAAGGCTGTGTAGCATCATATCAAAGGAGGTTGTGTGGCATCATACCCAGTAAGGCTGTGTGGCATCAGATCAAAGGAGGTTGTGTGGCATCATAGACAGGGATACTGTGTGGCATCATACCCAGTAAGGCTGTGTAGCATCATATCAAATGAGGTTGTGTGGCATCATTTACAGGGATACTGTGTGGCATCATTCCAATTAAGGCTGTGTAGAATCCAGGGGCGTAGCTAGAGGCTCATGGGCCCCGATGCAAAAATTCTTACTGGGCCCCCCCCCCCCCCCCCGCAAACTTCTCATGGCCGACGGTCCGCTTTCAGCTGCATCGCTGGGTCTCCTAAGTGACCCAACAATGCAGCACTAGCAGCCGGGGCGTCACTAAGGCTGGGTTCACACCCACTATTTACGGACGTAATTCGGGCGTTTTAGCATTGAATTACGTCCGAAAATGCGGCTCAAAAGCGTCGGAAAACATCTGCCCATTCATTTGAATGGGTCTTACGATGTTCTGTGCCGACGGTCATTTTTTTTTACGCGCCGCTGTCAAAAGGCGGCGCGTAAAAAAGTGCCTGTCACTTCTTCAGACGTAAATGGAGCCGTTTTCCATGGACTCCATGGAAAACCAGCTTCAATTACTTCCGTAATGGACGCAGCACAAGACGCCTGCACATGCCATTACGGCTGAAATTACTGTGATGTTTTCTCCTGAAAACAGCACAGTAATTTCAGCCGTAACAGACGCTGCCGTGTGAACATACCCTCAGGGCTTAATATGTCCGGGAAATAGCCCCAATACATGTGTCCGCCCCAAAAAAAAATGTGTGTATATGAGACAGCATAGCATATCTATAGCACTACGACCCTATAAACTATGGATAGGATTAGATACAGTGGCTGAGCAGACAGTATCACACATGATAGGATTAGATACAGTGGCTCAGAAGGCAGTATCACACATGATAGGATTAGATACACAGCTCAGCAGACAGTATCACACATGATAGGATTAGATACAGTGGCCCAGCAGACAGTATCACACATGATAGGATTAGATACAGTGGCTCAGCAGAGAGTACCACACATGATAGGATTAGATACAGTGGCTCAGCAGACAGTACCACACATTATAGGATTAGATACAGTGGCTCAGCAGACAGTACCACACATGATAGGATTAGATACAGTGGCTCAGCAGACAGTATCACACATGATCGGATTAGATATAGGGCCCAGCAGACAGTATCATACATGATTGGATTAGATACACAGCTCAGCAGACTGTATCACACATGATAGGATTAGATACAGGGCTCAGCTCGCTGACATTGCGGCTCCAGCGCTAGACCCAGGATAGGTAAGAATAATAATTTTGCTTCTTTATGTGTTACTGATTATTTTTGTGTGTTTGTGTTTTTTTACAGGTTCGGTTGTTGGACTTCGGATACGAGGACTTCAATGACGGCGTTTTTTTTATTCTCAATAAAATGGTTAATGAGGGTTGTGTTTTTTTATTTCAATAAAATATTTTTTCTATGTGCTTGTATCTTTTTAAACTTTATTATCACCGCCTTAGTAATGGCCGCTGGCTGATTGACAACCTCCATTACTAAGGCGAGGCTTAATGTTAGCCGGTGCAGAGGCTACACTAACCCCCATTATTACCCCGGTACCCACCGCCACCAGGAGTACTGGGAAGAGCCAGGTACAAACCAGTACCCGACCATCTGTAGTGACGGGCAGGCACCGGGGTGGCCGCAGGCTGGTAGTATTAGGCTGGGGAAGGCCAAAAACAGTGGCCCTTCCCACCCTTGTAATGCTGCCTGCTGCTGCTGTGTTGTATCTGGCTGGTTATGAAAATTGGGGGGGACCCGACATCGTTCTTTCCAATTATTATTTTTTTTTTTTAAATAACGTGGGGTCCCCCCCATTTTCATAACCAGCCAGATACAATAAAGCAGCAGCAGGCAGCATTACCAGGATGGGAAGGGCCACTGTTTTTGGCCTTTCCCCTCCTGATAATACCAGCCTGCGGGCACCCCAGTGGCCAACCATCACTACAGATGGTCAGGTACTGGATCGTACCCGGCTCTTCCCAGCACCCCTGGTGGCGGTGGGTACCGGGGTAATAAAGGGGGTTAGTGTTAGCCTCTGCATCGGCTAACACTAAGCCCCGCCTTAGCAATGGATGCTGTCAACCAGCCGGCGGCCATTACTAAGGCGGTAGTAATATAGTTTAAAAAAAAACACAAAGACATAGAAAAAATATTTTATTGAAATAAAAAAAAAACCCACACAGCCCTCATTAACCATTTTATTAATAAAAAAAAAGCTGTCATCGAAGTAGTCCTGGAATCCGCCGTAGTCCAACGACCGAACCTGTAAGAAAACACAAAAAATGATTAGTAACACGTGTGTTAGGGTATGTGCACACACACTAATTACGTCCGTAATTGACGGACGTATTTCGGCCGCAAGTCCCGGACCGAACACAGTGCAGGGAGCCTGGCTCCTAGCGTCGTACTTATGTACGACGCTAGGAGTCCCTGCCTCGCTGCCGGACAACTGTCCCGTACTGAAAACATGTTTACAGTACGGGACAGTTGTCCTGCAGCGAGGCAGGGACTCCTAGCATCGTACATAACTATAATGCTAGGAGCCCGGCTCCCTGCACTGTGTTCGGTCCGGTACTTGCGGCCGAAATACGTCCGTCAATTACGGACGTAATTAGTGTCTGTGCACATACCCTAAGGCTTAGATACAGGGCCCATGTGTGATACTGTCTGTGGGACCCTGTATCTAAGCCTACCACAAGGTAGGCTTAGATACAGGGTCCAGCAGACAGTAATCTTATACAGTATAAGATTACTGTGTGCTGGGGCCCTGTATCTAAACCTACAGTGTGGTAGGCTTAGATACAGGGCCCAGCACACAGGATCACGCATGGGCCATGTATCTAAGCCTACCATGTGATTGGCTTAGATACAGGGCCCAGCAGACAGGATCACACAATCTGTGATCCTGTCTCATGGGCCCCCCTAAGCCTGCTACATCGTAGGCTTCGGGGTTGTGCAGTCCCTAAACATTGATGGCCTATCCATAGGATAGGCCATCAATAGCTGATGTGTCACCCGGGACCCGCAAATCAGCTGTTTTGAAGGGGCCGCAGCACTCGTACGAGAGCTGCGGCCCCTTCATTTCACTACTCGCCCATACTGTGAATCGCCGACACCGATTCACAGTGTGACCGGAATGAAGTGACAGGAATGAAGGGGAGCAGCTCTCGTACGAGTGCTGCGGCCCCTTCAAAACAGCTGATTGGCGGGTCCCGGGAGTCGGTCCCCGCCAGTCAGGGCTAACCTTACCTTCCTCTTCGGCCGCGGCGGGAGTTCTGTAGTCTCGATGCTGTGCGCGGCGGCATAGCGCTGTGACGTCATGCGCTGCGCACAGCGCCTGACGTCAGGACCTCCGCTGCGATCCGGAACCAGGAAGGTAAGTAAAGTATGTTACTATAGTAACAGGGGCCCGCGGCCCGAGTTACTATAGTAACTTTTTATTGATGTGGTGCGTGGGGTCGTGGGCCCCCCTGGCTTCGGGGCCCGGTCGCAATTGCGACCGCTGCGACCCCTATAGCTACGCCAGTGGTAGAATCATATCAAAGGAGGTTGTGTGGCATCGTACCCAGTAAGGTTATGTGGCATCAGATCAAAGGAGGTTGTGTGGCATCATATACAGGGATACTGTGTGGCATCATACCCAGTAAGGCTGTGTAGCATCATATCAAATGAGGTTGTGTGGCATCATACCCAGTAAGGCTGTGTGGCATCAGATCAAAGGAGGTTGTGTGGCATCATATACAGGGATACTGTGTGGCATCATACCCAGTAAGGCTGTGTAGCATCATATCAAATGAGGTTGAGTGGCATCATATACAGGGATACTGTGTGGCATCATACCAAGTAAGGCTGTGTAGCATCATATCAAAGGAGGTTGTGTGGCATCATACCCAGTAAGGCTGTGTGGCATCAGATCAAAGGAGGTTGTGTTGCATCATATACAGGGATACAGTGTGGCATCATACCCAGTAAGGCTGTGTAGCATCATACCAAATGAGGTTGTGTGGCATCATACCCAGTAAGGCTGTGTGGCATCAGATCAAAGGAGGTTTTGTGGCATCATATACAGGGATACTGTGTGGCATCATACCCAGTAAGGCTGTGTAGCATCAGATCAAATGAGGTTGTGTGGCATCATATACAGGGATACTGTGTGGCATCATACCCAGTAAGGCTGTGTGGCATCATATACAGGGATACTGTGTGACATCAGACCCAGTAAGGCTGTGTAGCATCAGATCAAATGAGGTTGTGTGGCATCATATACAGGGATACTGTGTGGCATCATACCAAGTAAGGCTGTGTAGCATCAGATCAAAGGAGGTTGTGTGGCATCATATACAGGGATACTGTGTGGCATCATACCAAGTAAGGCTGTGTAGCATCATATCAAAGGAGGTTGTATGGCATCATATCCAGGGAGGCATGTGGCAGCGTATACAGTTTTTGATTTGACGTCTTGGGAGAGATATGTATCAACTGTGGTTTGTATTTGTCAGTTATGGCGCCAAAGAGAATTCTGAAATTCATTGATGAAAATCAACCGATACGTAAACGAATACCACCAACTTTTACCCCAGAGGAGAAAGAAAAAAGAGCCCAGGAGGTAAGACTTTGTGCAGTTGATGTCTGTGAAATGCTTCACTGTGCTGTGGGATAGCACACTGACTCTTTCATTTGAGAGGGGCCAAGCACACCACCATCTACTGGTTTTACTATAAACCAAACCGGTACGAAAGTGGATTTTTTGTGGGACCTCTTTTGGTCGTCCATTCCATTCATAATATTGTGTCCTATATTTTTGGTGTCTTTTCACTCACCTTCACCATTGACATAAGTGGAGCGCATACTGTTGAATATACCTATGTTGGGTGCCACAATTTTATAATGCAAAATCTAATTCCTAGATGTACATGGCCACTCCAAAATCAATGATAAAATAACGCTATGCACAGCTGGTGATTTCTGTACTGTTCTCACAATGTGTATAATGTTGACTTACATTACATTTTATAGTGCCAACATTGTTTCTTTTTTTAGAGAGCGATATTAGATCAGGAACTTCGAGGATGGTGTCAAAAATATAAAGATCCAAATCAAATTCTTGTACTCCAGCCAATAAGAAAACGAGAAGAGCAAAGTCTGAGACAAAGTCCATCAACGTCAGTAAAACCTGTGGAATCGTGGTGTCAGTGTGGTAACTGCATGAATTTGCCTACTGAAGAGGAATGCGTCTGTTGCAAAGATATACGGAATGTGCTCAACAAAACGGAAGAAGATGAGCCAATTACATGCATTACAGAGCATCCTACTTTTACTGACAGATGTCTGGACAAGGACCAACTTACCCTATGTGAAATGTATCGATGTTTTGGTCCAACACGTCCAGCACCACTAAATAACAGGTAAGGACATTATTTGGTGAGATTACTTTATAACTATGGTCCAGTCATGTTTGAATGATGCTATTGTGATCCTAACCTTATTCCTGTAATATATATTATTATGTTTATTTTGAGCAGCATGCTAATATGTGTCTGCCCAAATTCTTATGTGGTCCGTGTAACACTAGCAGTAAATTTTGATCGTGTTCCACGCAGCAATCAACCGATGTGTGTCGCTCCAGCGTTTGTGAGCTGTTATGTTTTCCGATTATATTGTAAATAATATGACCATGTTAGGGGTGACAGTATAAGATTGTCCTGTGTATAGTGTGCAAATATGATTGACTAACAATAGTTTTTTATCCTGTATAGGTCCTTACGGAAGGTTGCATACCGAATGTTCATGATGTGGGTTCACGGTTACCTTGGACGAAAAAACCGGCGGACCATTCCAGCATGTGCAGTTCGGAAAGTCAGAGCAATATTTCCAGAAGAAAACCAAGTATATGTTGGTTTCAAGCAAGCCACTGACAATAATGCTTCGGAAATGGCAGATTTTTGAAATGTGTTTGATTACTTTACTATGTTTTTATATTTTGCAATAAAAAATTATTCTGAAAATAAATACTTGAGATGTTTATTTATTCTAACATAGTAACACAGGATAAGTATTGGACATACCAGAAAATAATATACAGGATATAAAGTGCTAGTGTTGATTCAGAGGAAGGCAAAAAACCCTAGGTTGGCAGAGTCAAATATCCCCGGTTATTTTTGTTTTGTTCTTTATTTGTTGTGTGTGGGGGAAATTCCTTCCCGACTCCAAATATGGCAATCAGAACAAATCCCAGAATCAACATCCAATCTACACAGATAGTTTGCTTACAAATTCTTCCAGTGACAGGCAATATAAATAGTGTGAAATACTTGTAAGCTAGTAGGTTTAGATTGTAAAATAATTTATGGTATTTTTCAGCAGGATGATGTATAGTAAATAAAACATGCTTCATTGTAGGTCACTGCACAATCATTGAAATTGTGAATTTGCTTATGTGCTTTGCTTCTCCATTGATCTGAATTGACAACTTATGTATTATAATATTGTACGTACTATTGTCAATTTATGAACAATAACAATTGATGACAATAACAAAATTACTTTCCCTACAGGGCTTTGTGTTGACTTCATAGTATGGGTGCAAGTGAAGAGGGACTATTTAGTAAATAATTCAAGACACATAATATCATAAGACACAAAAAAATTACAAACGTAAGTCTAAATGTAAGGCATTTTGTGAGAAGGGCAAACACAACCTAGTTCAGTACATTAAAAACGGGATTTGTTAGCAATAACAGCTGCTGCTTTATCCGGCCGTGGTTCTGTGGCTATGTTTGGTGGTAGGGTCAATTTCCGTGTTTGCCAACTATGTTCAATTTCCTGTTTTGACAATTTGATCACATTGACAAACATAGGAAAGAGGTGTGAGAAAGACATTGGTACGTAGTCTTTCTTTACAGTCCATTTTTTGCTTAGTTTTGAGAAAACTACATTATACCTCATGCTACCAAGCCGATCCGATTTTGTGGTCTGTCGGTGGACTCTTGATTGTTCCCGTTTTGTATTATGATTATGTGACAAAACAGCAAGTTTTGTCCGTGCTTCCATTCCGTCAAAAGAAAAATGTATTCTTTTTGGTCGGTATTTCAGAATTAAGCTGTGGAATACCTCTATTTTTCCAGTATGACAGTAATATGACAAGTGGGGCAAGTCTTTCAATATTTGTTTATCATTTACGATCTTTTCCACCTGCTCATAGGCTGCAGATGTTGCTGACATCCAATTGTGTTTTCGATCGTCATCAATGTCTAAACATCTGTGATCACATTGTGTGACAATGTCACCATGGAATTCATGTACATTACGAATATGGTGAAGTACAGAGAGCCATTTTTCACGCAGCACATCCACATTACCGGAAGCAGTACCACAACAGTATTAAAAATGATTGGTTATTGACGTGATCCAATCACCAACTTGGGAACAGCTTCTTTTTTTACTCGCAGCCTTCAGTTTCTTACGAATGGACTTTGCATAATGCCATATATCAAATTGATGTTCAATCTCTGGGCATTGTTCACATATTTTTTTACGTATGGCGACATGACGGTCTGTTGCAAGAACATGCACATTGAGCCCATCTTGAATAACACGGTCAAGACAGTTTTGAAAGGCCAAATTTTCCATAGCCACAGAAGATGTGGTTTGTGTAACCTGAACGATTTCAAAGTCAACAATCTTGTCGCTGTTATATATTTATATATGTTATATATTGTGTACACACAATATTTTGCATTATGCCCAGGGCTATCACATTGTCCGTCACTAAGGAGACACAATGGTGTTTGTTTGATTTCTTTATGAACTTCCTTTTTTTCTTGTTTCCAGTGAATGTCCACCACTGGAAATAACAATTTTCTTTGGTGATGAAAGTAAGTTGAATGTGAAATAAATTGAATCCCAATAGATGAACAAATGTGGGACATCTTGGCATAGTTGCCACCATTAAATAAAATGGAAGCTGCGATCAGAACATTTCCAACCGGTATACGATGAAACTTGGGTTGACTTTCCCCCAAAAAATCATGTCCATTTTAACATTTGCCATGTACTGAAAGATAGGTACCTTGCTGGAATTTAACTGGGTTTTCAATTTTTTGCCCACAGAAACAGGCGCACTGAGCAACCAGTACATCTAAAGCAGATTCAAAAAACAAAAATTTGCGCTCTTTTACTAGGTTTTCATCTGCTGGTTCTGAAAACAAATTGGTTGTCACATTGTCAAATGACAGACTTGCATCTTGTGGTTCGTAGTCCAGATCTCTTGCATAATTTCTGCCAGTAGAAGAAACCAAGCTTTCCTCTGGATCCTCCAATATGCCTTGGCATGATGTTTGTCTTTTTAAGCAGGGGGTTGAAAAGTTAGATGGGTAAAAATGATCCAACTTCATTGTTGATTGGTTTTCAAAAGAAAGTTCTTCCTCTGGAAACTGGCATCCTGTATCCACTGTGAAGATTTGTGATTGAGTGGTTGCATTGGTTTTTCTTTTGAAAGGTGTGTTGGTGGCTCTCGTTGACAATGTCCTCTGTTTGGTGTTTGTTGTTGCATTTCTTTGAAAAAAAATTCTGTTGACACCAATTTTGAGATGTTTCACTCCCATCACTTGGGACATTGACGTTGGTGGATCGTTCTGCATTGAGGTACCGGTAGAAACGTGTGTAATGCGGTTGGTGGATGTAGTAGCCAAATGTAATTGCATGCATTGTGTTGCCCAAGAATAACTGTGTTCATGTTCTGTACGTTTCAGATGGTGGAGACTCTGTTTCCTGATAAGGGAATATAGTGGGAATTGCACTTTCCTTCAGCCATCTTACCTTCTTTTCAGACTTAATAAACATAACAGTCTTGTTCGAAGTGTTTGGAAAATAGTCTAAATAAATATTGTTTTTTTCCGTCCAAAATTCTTTGTGAGAGTGCATCTATATTGTCCAACGATTGTCTGGCCTGTTGGAGCCAAACTTTAATCTTGTCAATGTTGCCTGAAAAAACATGCAGGATCACTCCTTGACAGTAAGTAGCTCGATTAGACCGACTGTCACAACCAGACACAATGCACGACGGCATTTCTGTCAAAAAAGTAAATTTCAATATTATGGCATGAGAAAACATAATTCCTGTAATAACGAGGGATTAGATAAAGAGAGGTGATACCCCTAATGAGGTATATTTTGTGTGCTACGATCCTTAGAATTCAGATTTAGTTCTGTGAGTTCGGGTTTTCTAAGCGCAAGATTGAAAAGTTGTGAGTTTGGAGAAAATCCACAGCGGGTTTTATAAGATAAAACATCCTATTTGTGTAACTTCTTCGGTCACTGCGTGTGAACTCACCCTCAAAGTTATCCCACAAATTTGGACTATGGTGGGTGGCAGATATGTCATGTGGAGAAGTAAGTATTGAACATGTAAAATTGTTTATAGGTAACAGTTTGGCACTGGGAATTGACTGTTCACCAAGGCAGAAAATAGTAGTGTGTAGTTTGACACTATCACTGCCAAACAGTCAATGATCGCAGTGCCAGACAGTTTCACCATATCAATGGCTGAGGAGAGCAGTTTTGTGTGACTAACCCAAAATTAATTGTTATTTTTCTGAAATTGAGACAGGGAATGAAAGAGAATAACATTTATAAACCATATTTTTTTTATTGATGAAGCAATAAGTGGCTTCCAAAGTAACACAGAAAAAGTCTTTCATCATAAACACAAATATAAGATTTACATGCAGAACAAAAAAATTTTTTGTTCCATAGTCACAAATAAATAGTTCAGGTAAAAAGGCAACATTGACGGATAGGGACCAACACATAAAAGTACAAAATGGAAGACAAAACAGTAAAAGACATTTACATTGAAAACACACAGACGTCAACGGCAATCACAAAGAAGTTATCAGCAGGTGAAAACACCTTGCTTCGTCTCATCATCCAACTGGACCTTCATCAGCAGGTGAAAACACCTTGCTTCGTCTCATCATCCGACCGGACCTTCATCAGCAGGTGAAAACACCTTGCTTTGTCTCATCATCCGACCGGACCTTTAGCAGCAGGTGAAAACACCTTGCTTTGTCTCATCATCCGACCGGACCTTCAAATTGTATTACAGAACGTTTTTGCCAATCATGCGGCATGTCAAAGTTATATTTCCTAGAGAAGAATAAAATAAAAAATTTATCAATGGTTTGATCACCTTCAACCGGTGAACTATGCGCAACATGGTCGCTTGGGAAGAATGACATCCCTGTCTCGTCACTCTGCATAGTTTGGCTCATCTTGTGAACTTGTGTGTCATGTATGTTTATCTGAACTCCCTTGGTTCGGTCTTACTTACTTTCTGTAATTCCTCGCTTATGCTGCTCAAAATGGCCTGTTCATCTCCGCCGTGGTAATCCGCTCTGGTTGCTGCTGCCGCCGCTGTCGTCTGGATCTGATGTGCACAGTCGATGTCCTCGAGGTGTTCGCTCTTCAGTGGCGCGTTGCTTGCCCTCCTAAAATAATTCCCCCCAAAAATTTAAATGTCCATAATTTTCAAAATAAAGTACGATTTTGAGAATTGTAACACGCCCGTTTTTCTCAGCAAAGTACCGCACAACAAACACGCCAACGATAATCACAAACCCACCCACACCCTGAACAAGCCCCTCACACAGATACCTCACAAATATAGAATACCCCGCAGCAAACATGCAGACAGTTATCTTGGATATCTCATGCACACACACATAACCAGCAGCCTCTAATAAACACCCCTCCCACCACCAAAAAAACCAGCAGAATCCTACTTTGCACTAACCCTCGTAAAAAGCCTCCGTCCAAATTTACTGTAGGAAAATTATGGGAGTCCCCTTGCTGCCGCCCCTGTCAAATGGATCTACGCTCCTCGAACGCACTCCTCAAGGTCTTCTTTTGACTGGCGCGCTCCATCTCCTCCTGGAAAACTGTGCTGTACAAAAAGTCACACACATGGTGGGATATGATGCTACACAGCCTTACTTGGTATGATGCCACACAACCTCATTTGATCTGATGCTACATAGCCTTACTTGGTATGATGCCACACAGTATCCCTGTATATGATGCCACACAATCTCATTTGATCTGATGCTACACAGCCTTACTGGGTATGATGCCACACAGTATCCCTGCATATGATGCCACACAGCCTTACTGGGTATGATGCCACACAGCATCCCTGTATATGATGCCACACAACCTCATTTGATATGATGCTACACAGCCTTACTGGGTATGATGCCACACAACCTCCTTTGATATGATGCTACACAGCCTTACTGGGTATGATGCCACACAGTATCCCTGTATATGATGCCACACAACCTCCTTTGATCTGATGCCACACAGCCTTACTGGGTATGATGCTACAGAACCTCCTTTGATATGATGCTACACAGCCTTACTTGGTATGATGCCACACGGTATCCCTGTATATGATGCCACACAACCTCATTTGATCTGATGCTACACAGCCTTACTGGGTATGATGCCACACAGTATCCCTGTATATGATGCCACACAACCTCCTTTGATCTGATGCCATACAGCCTTACTGGGTATGATGCCACACAACCTCCTTTGATATGATGCTACACAGCCTTACTGAGTATGATGCCACACAGTATCCCTGTATATGATGCCACACAACCTCATTTGATCTTATGCTACACAGCCTTACTGAGTATGATGCCACACAGTATCCCTGTATATGATGCCACACAACTTCATTTGATCTTATGCTACACAAAATTCTAGACTGTTCATGACTTTGACAGTGGGCAAACTTACAAAATAAGCAAGGGATCAAATACTTATTTCCTTCACTGTATGTTCTAATTTTTAATTTCTATTTATTTTTATCTTTTATCAAATTTCGTTTAGCTAACATTCTTATTAATCATATTTTTGTATTGTTATTGAGTATTGTATTGTGACAACATCTCAAATGTCACAACAGCTTAAATTTTATTACTTTTTATACAAGTTTTGTTTTATTAAATGCATGTTACCTACACCAAACAAACATTATGTTTAGATTCATTTTTATTATTATTTTTATTTTATTTATATTATTTTGGTTTTTATATTTATTTTTATTCTGATTTTGTTGCCCAATATTTCCGCCTATATGAGTAAAATATTATACCGTAAATATGGGACAGATTAAACATACTGTTTGTATTACCAATTGGAGGAACAGTAAGATTTTGGCTATATGCAGTTACAGTAGAAAGTGAAAATTAGAGAAAGCATCCAAAATTGAATGACTCATTTAGTCCGTTAGGACTCACGGATTGCATCCTATAAATCCATCTGCTCTCGCCTCTTAGTAGGAATTTGTCCACATCTCCTCCTCAAATCCCCATAGAAAGATGGCAAATAGCCCAACCCATGAGCTCCCCAACATTAAGATTGTGTTTGAGTTTAAAATGTAGGGCTACAGTGGTGGGTTGAAAGGGCTTGTTTTTCTGAATTGCCTCTAACTCCATTCTGTCATAATTTTTTATGCTGTTGAGATGTTTGTGTATCCTTATTTTCATCTCTCTCTTTGTTTTTCCAACATAGTGTAGGTCACATTTACATTTTAACATGTAGATAACCCCCTTAGTGAAACAGGAGATATGTTGTCTAATGGTATAGGGCTTTCCTGAGCTATCCTCAAAGGTCTTTTTTTTCCACTAAGATCTGACATGCTGTGCATGTCCCACATGGGAAAAAACCTGGAAATTCTGAGGTTTTCTCTGGATACAGTCCCTTGTGAAATGGCTCTTGACTATATGTTGACCGATTGTGTTATTCTTCCTATAGCCTATTGAGGCTTTACGGCCCAGATGCTTTTGTATATCTGGGTCAATTAGCAAAATCTTCCAATGATTATTCACGATTCTACTCATCTCTTCCCATTTATCAGGTAGGGTTGTGATGAATCTCACTGCATTTTCGCTATTTTTCACCTTCTCCTTGGTTATTAATAATGTGTCAATAGTGGTGTATAGTGAAGGTGGATCCAGCACTCAAAACAAAAGTTGTTAGGTTTATTAGGTCATATTAAAACAAAGAAGTTTTGTTTTAACTTCTTTGTTTTAATATGACCTAATAAACCTTACAACTTTTATTTTGAGTGCTGGTTCCACCTTCACTATACACCACTATTGCCTTGATTACCTGCTGTCGACACAGGACCAGTTTGGGAGTATCTGCGAGCACCTATAGCATTTGGATTTACTCCATACCAACTTGCATCAACTAAACGCAATGGAAACACAGTGGAAATGCAACAAAAGCGTGGTGGATATGTGGTGAGCGAAACTTAAAGTAAAACTTCTTCTATTTTTTTGTATTAATAATGTGTCCCTATCTGTACGGAGTGCTTGATTATAGGCATATTTTATTTGGCTGTTTGAGTAGTTCCCTTTTCTCAAATGTTTTTTTAAAAAGGCAGACCCATGTTTGAATTTCTCAAAGGGAAGCCCTTAGACAACATAGGGAAGGGAAGCCATTAGACAACATATCTCCTGTTCCACTAAGGGGGTTATCTACATGTTAAAATGTAAATTTAACCTACACTATGTTGGAAAATCCAAGAGAGAGATAAAAATAAGGATACGCGAACATCTCAACAGCATAAAAAATTATGACAGAATGGAGTTAGAGGTATAACAAGCCCTTTCAACCCACCCCTGTAGCCCGACATTTTAAACTCAAACACAGTCTTAATGTTGGGGAGCTCATGGGTTGGGCTATTTGCCATCTTTCTATGGGGATTTGAAGAGGAGATGTGGACAATTTCCTACTAAGAGAGGAGAGAAGATGGATTTATAGGATGCAATCCTTGAGTCCTAACTGATTAAATGAGTCATTCAATTTTGGATGCTTTCTCTAATTTTCATTTTCTGCTGTAACTGCATATAGCTAAAATCTTACTGTTTCTCCAATTGGTAATACAAACAGTATGTTTAATCTGTCCCATATTTACGGTATAATATTTTACTCATATAGGCGGAAATATTGGGCATCAAAATTAGAATAAAATCAAAAAAATAAAAATAAGAATATAAAAACAAAAATAATATAAGTGAAATATAAATAATAATACAAAATAATCTAAACATAATGTTTGTTTGGTGTAGGTAACACGCATTTAATAAAACAAAACTTGTATAAAAAGTAATAAAATTTAAGATGTTGTGATATTTGAGATGTCACAATACAATTCTCAATAACAATACAAAAATATGATTAATAAGAATATTAGCTAAATAAAATTTTGATAAAAGATAAAAATAAATAGAAATTAAAATTGGCTGTGATAGCTGTCAATCACAACTCCTCACATAAAGGACGCTAGAAACTGAGCGCCCCTGCCCCTAGATAAAGCTGACTGACGTCCGCGAAATGCGTGTTGGGACACATCCAGTCTTAGGCCCCATACACACGACCGTGCCCGCAATCACGGCCCAGCACCCGAATTTTCGGGCTGTGCTCCCATACAAAGTATGAGAGCATGGCCCGCAAAATGCAAAAGAAGGAACATGTTCCATAATTTTCAGAACATTTCTACGGCACGGACCCCCATCCATAGCGCTACGGAAAGGTGTCCGCGTTCAATGAAAGTGAATGGGTTAATTTTTGCGGACTGCAATTGCGGTCCGCAAAAACTGAGATTTTTTACGGTCGTGTGCATGGGGCCTTAGATCAGCGAAAGACAATACCAACTTGAAGGGAAAGTTATTGGTAATACCTAAGGGTAATACCTAAGGGTAATACTTACTGGCATTGCTAGACGCCGCTCATAGAGCTACATGCTCAGAGACAAGAGCGATCTTGAGTCACAGCTGAATATCAGCTCAGCTGTTCACAGCTCTCAAACTGCGTGTGAGCAGTATTTCAAACAGCAGACTTGCTGTCTCAGTCTCCGGGGTCTGGCTTGTTGCTTGGCAACGTGCTCTCCATGTTTAGTGGAGAGAGGGGCAGCTTTCTCCCAAGCTGTTCCTATTATTGCTGAGCTACATGCAAAGACACAGGATTAATTCTAAGTTACAGCTGAATACCAGCACAGCTGCTTACGTGTAGTGGAGATAAAGGCAGCTCTTTTTGAAGCTGTCCATACTGTTGTTGAGCTACATGCACAGGTATAGGAGTGATTCTGTAAAGTATCTGCCAGACACAGCTTCTGTGTCGACGCCCGTGGTTACTCAGTCTGCACCTGCACCTAAGTCTGATAGAGTGACTCCTTCTTCTACCACTCAGGCTGGGAGGCTGAGGAGTGGGAGAGCCTATCACAGCCTGGCCAGACGGAGCTAGCTCCCGCCCTCTGTCTATTTATACCTTCATTTCCTGCTTCTCCTTTGCCTGTGATTCTGTTTGTTTCCTGGCTCTGCTGCTGTTGCTTACTATTTGTCCTCTGCTTCATATTGACCCTGGCTTTACTGACTACTCTCTTGCTCTGCGTTTGGTACCTCGTACACTCTTGGTTTGACTCGGCTCGTTCACTACTCTTGTGGCTCACGGTGTTGCCGTGGGCATCTACCCCTTTTCCCTTAGCTTCTTTGTACCCTTGTCTGTCTGTCTGTCTGTTGTGCACATAGTGAGAGTAGGGACCGTTGCCCAGTTGTACGCCGTCGCCTAGGACGGGCCGTTGCAAGTAGGCAGGGACTGAGTGGCGAGTAGATTAGGGCTCACCTGTCTGTCTGCTTCCAACTGGAGTTACCCCCGTCTTTTCGAGTACATGACGTGTTTCATGCCTCCCTCCTTAAACGCTGCTCCCCGTCCTTGGCTCCCTCGAGGAAACCTCACCTGTCTGTCTCCCTACCCCATTATTACAGATTCCAGCTCACAGCTGAATATCAGCACAGCTGTTCACAGCACTTGAATAGCGTGTGAGCAGTGATCTTACAGGGAAGGTGTCATGATTTTTTTTTATTATTATTATATTGCTTTTAATATAATATTAACAAAAATTTTATTTAATTGTGTTCTCATTTTTTACTTTTTTATGTATTTTTACTTTTACTTCTCTATGGGGGCTACCATTTTTTTTCATCTCTGTATGTGTCGATTAACGATACATACAAAGATGGAATACGGCACATACAACCCCATAGAGAATGCGAACGGGAGCCGTTCCATTCTCTGAAGCGTACGCCGTCTGTGTGGGAACAGCGCATGCGCCGCTCCCACACAGACCAAAACGAAGCTCGTTCGTAGAGCTAAATCCGGCGCCATTTTCATGTGGACCAGAAGCCGCTGCCGGACAGTAAGATGACGACTTCCAACCGTGGCTTCCCGCCATATATTCAACAAAGCAAAGGCGTAAGCAATAGAAGCGTAGACCAGCGAAGGCGGCAGCAGGAGCAGATAATTTATGTTTATGTGTTGTTTGTATTATGTTCGTGTATGTTCGTGTGGTACTGTCTACTGAGCCCTGTATCTAATCCTCCTACACTGTGTAGTCGCTTCGAAAATGGCGGCACACAGTGTAGGAGGTTTGAAGATTCAACCCCCTCCTTCTCCTGGCTCTAGCCAGAAGAATGGAGGGGGGATTGTGTGAGGACACCAGAGGAGAGTGTGTCCACCCCAAATTTGCAACCTAAATCAATGATGTTGCTTTACTACAGTGACCATGCTGCAATTTTGGGAACTGCTCCCTCTAGTGGCCAGCACATGGAAATGTTATAAATTAGAATCTAATTAATAATATTTCCTGACTTGTGAAAAAATGTAACAAATTAAAACAATGTGTAATCACGTAAATACTAATTGTTTAACTGAAAAAATAAATAAATTCTAGCGACACATTCCCTTTAACAGTCCCAAGCGTCTGGCCTGTTGCTTGGCAACATGCTCTCCAAGAATACTGTTCCTACTATTTCCTATGTTGCTACTATAATTCATAGCTGAATATCAGCTCAGCTGCTAGACATTTATAATAAATATCAGATGTTACTGACATAAAGTGCAACATAGGTACGGGTTCACCTTGCTGTGGAAATCATTTTGTCACATTGCCACTGACAATTACATTTGTTTGTTGTCTGTGGCACACTTTATTACACTAATGTGTGCAGCCGGCTGCTTTATGATATCTGGTGGGATATACCCGATATATCTCTAGGTATTATTAATGCGGTCCCATACAGACTCATTCCACAGGCATCAATTGGTATAAGATCACAATATAGTGGTGTGCCTCGGGGACATAGACATTACCATATGCTTTGCCCTTTTGTGCACTCCACTTCACTTATCTGATCCTTGATGGATGCATTCTTTCCCCTTCATTTCCACCCAACCATCTTATCATACATATGTTGAATGGGTCTATCAATTATATGGGGTGTACTTTAATGAGGGACCGTTCACTCCATCCCTGTCGGGTATACTATACCTCTCTAAGCTGGCAATTTTAATACTGAATTTAATAATTCAATTCAATAGATCAGTATGCTTCTTGCCCATCCTTTTCCCATCTCTTCCCTTTCCCTTTTCATTTGTCTAATTTAATTTGGTGGTGTACATCAGGGCAGAATTTGAAGCAATTAAAGTCCTCAAGAGGAATTTATATACTATATATACACAACACCAGAACCAAGCTCAGTACATATATACAGCACCAGAACCAACCTCAGTACATATTTATAGCAACAGAACAAAGCCCATTCATTACATTTATACATTTATATAGCACCAGAACCAAGCTCATTACATATATACAGCAGGAGAACAAAGCTCAGTACATAAATATAGCACCAGAATCAAGCTCAGTACATAAATACTGCAACACAACCAAGCCCAGTACATAAATACAGCACCAGAACAAAGCTCGGTACATATATATATATATATATATATATATATATATATATATGTATATATATATATATATATATATATATATATATATATATATATATATATATACAGCTTCAGAGCCAGGTTCAGTACATATATACAGCACTAGCACAAATACAGCTCAATTTGTGAAACCCCTGTCGTATAAGTTTGTACAGCATAAAACTACAGCTCAAAGCATGGTCTGAACAATGGTAATGATATGCTGGGAGTTGCGGTTTCACAAAAAAAAATCTTACCGACTATCATCTCACTGCAGATCATACAGTGACTACATTATTGATTAGAGGCAGAATAAACATTGATATTAAGTGACTCACTGGTGACTATCACAGATTCCAGTTGTTCTTTTTCTCTTTTCTTCACCATCCGTCCAGACATCTATGATGACTTCTCCCAGCCATGGCCCATTTCTGCAGTTTTCCACTCAGATGTCTTCAGCTTCTCCCTTTTCAAACATTTCTGAACCTATAAATAAAGATAAAAGTCTCATGATGTCACACACTATGCCCTAAATATAAATATAATAGTGTCATACTAATAATGCCATACTAATAGTGCCATCTAATTATAATAGCACCATACACTGTGTCCCTGATTATAATAGCACCATACACTTTGTCCCCCACACACAGTGCTCCCTATAGATAGTGCCCACATAGAGCCCACTGTAGATAGTGCCCCCATAGATCCCTCTGTAGACAGTGCCCCACATAGATAGTGCCCCACATAGTTCCCCCTGTAGATAGTGCCCTACATAGATCACACTGTAGATTGTGCCCTACGTAGATCCCCCTCTAGATAGTGCCCACATATAGCTCTCCCTGTAGATTGTGCCCTACATATAGTCCCTTTGTAGATAGTGCCCCACACATAGCCCATTGTAGATAGTGCCCTACATATAGCTCCTGTGTAGATAGTGCCCGACATATAGCCCCCCTGCAGATAGTGACCCACATATAGCCCCCTAAAATAGTGTCCCACATATAGCCCCCCTGTATATAGTGCCTCACATATAGCCCTCCTGTATATAGTGCCTCACATATAGCCCCCCTGTATATAGTGCCTCACATATAGCCTCCCTGTATATAGTGCCTCACATATGGCCCCCTGTATATAATGCACCACATATAGCCCCCTGTATACAATGCCCCACATATAGCCCCCTGTATGTAGTGCCTACATACAGCCCTCCCGTTCCCACACAGTCCTTTGTCAATGCAGGCCTGCTCTCTTCTGCTGGGGCTGAACGATGCAAGCGACTCTATGACTTCATCGCGCCACTTGCATTGTTGTAAGGCACTGATTGGCAGGGCAGAATAACCTGCCTCGCCAATCTGCGCCTCCCAATAATGGTAGCGGCGTGATTCGTGCTGCTAGCGTCGTTGAAAGGCGCTGACTGGCAGGGCAGAATAACTTGCCCAACCAATCAGCGCCTTTCGACAATGGAAGGGGCACGTGTCGTCGAAAGGCACTGATTTGTCATTGCAAGTCATTTTGCCCTGCCAATCAGCATCATTGTAAGGAGCTGAATGGTCGGGCACGGAACGTGCCCGGCTATTTAGCGCTTTTGCATGTAATTGTACCTGCGTTCTATAGACGCATGTACAATTAGTGTAGGGGGGGTGGTGGTGGCTGGTCTCAGTGGTGCTCATTTCGCCTCCTGGACGGTGCGGCTCTGATTCTGATGCCATTGTTTACAGCATTCTGGTCTGATGTGTAACATATTATAGCATAAAAAATAATCTGTACTGGAGTGAGGGGTAATATATACAAATGGAGGAAAATGTATCCAACTATGTGGCAAACTCGACTTTGCTCACAAGATACAAGGACACCTGCAGGGCTGTCATGACAAGCTTTTTTTTAAAATTTCAGTGACTGGTTGTACAACGTCTCTTTAGCCCCATCATTCCCTATATAAGGGACGAACGTGCCAAGTGACGCGGTACACCATAACAGGCCCCTGCCCGGCAATGTAGAAACCGCTATGTGCACAAAGCAACCATTCACCTAAAAAATATATAAAGGGGCAGTGTCCAAAACCATCTATATGAACAGTAAAGGATCTCTAGTCCTCAAAATAATGTCAGTATTTCTAAAAGTATTGTCGGGTGTAAGAGATCCAGCAAAAACCCAAACAAAACTGTAAAAAAGCCCATGGTGTATTGATAAGGAACAGCTCGATTATAATAGAGATCCTCCAAATAAAAAAAGATCATGCCCGTATCAGGGTACAGAAATAGGAATGTAACAGCTGTATGTGGCAAGACATAGTCATAAGAACAGTAAAAAAATAAAAACTGTGGATGTGGGCTTTTGTACTGGACAATTAATTCCAGGACATGATCACCTACAAATAAATTAAAAAAATCATAAGGGGTAAAATTTATTTCACAGTCTGAAAAACATGTGCTCTACGATCTCTTCCAAAATAAATAGTCCTTACTTGGAAAGCCCACAAACTAAAAAGAAAATATAAAGAAATTGACTCCCTAAAAAGACCCCCTCACCCATTTTTTTTTTGTTTTAAATACTAGTAATTTGAAACCGTGTGAAATGTTTTGAAAAAGTGGTAGTTACAAAGGCCTGTTTTTGTTTGTTTTGGGGATATTTTTGAGTCTCAGTGGAAGGAACGAGGTGTAAAAACCGGCGCTCTGAAAGCCTGCGCACATCCTCTGATTCGCAGGATTGTGCAGGTATAGTGGGCTCAAAAAGGAAATGCTCAATGACCGTCTCCTGAAATTGAAGAAAAGTGAGCATTCCATGGGCCTTTTTGAAAATAACAGAACTGTTATAGGTAGCAATCTGGATTATATAGATTGCTTCCTTTTTGTACCAGGCCTTATTTTTGCGCTTCACCAGGTAAGGTTGGAAAGGTCTACACCCCCCATAAATTTGTTGTAGTCTGTTACACAGACAGTTTGCTTTGCAGCGGTAGCTACCCTCTCTCTAATTGTCATGGTGGTGTCCGCGTGTATAGTGGACAGCATGTAGACATCCTTCCTGTCGGTCCACTTCACTGCAAGTAATTCCTCACTTGCAAGGGCTATGGATGTTCCTTTTCCCAAATGCCTGAACACCAACTGTTGTGGATATCCCAATCTATTCTACCATACCGTCCGCAGGCCCCTGTATTTGAAGCATGGAGGGCTTTATAAAGGGCAACACCTGTATAAAAGTTGTCTGTATAGACTTGGTACCCTTTGTGCAGAAATGGCTCAATTAGGTTCCACACTATTTTGCCAGAGATTCCAATAGTTCCTGGGCAGCCTGAATTTGGTGGTCCCTGCCTTCATATATTTTAAAACCGCAGGTATAACCCGTTGTGCTCTCACACACTTTGTATAATTTCACCCCATATCAGGCTTGTTTGCAGCGGATGAACTGACGAAAAGAAAGACGACCATTGATGCTTATGAGCGATTCATCTACAGACAAATTTTGGTCAGGGGTGCACAAATTTAGAAATAAATAATTTAGAAGGGTGATTAATGGCCTTAATTAATTAAGCCGATCATAGGCTGAGTCACCTCTTGGGGGAACTTGGGAATTCTCTGTAAAATGCATGAACCGCATTAGGGCCGCATAGCGGTTTCTGGGCATCACAGTTGCACATACAGGGGTAGTGTGGACAGCACTAGAAGTCCAGTGGGACTTCACAGATGTTTTTTTTAACCAAACCCATATTGAGGGTAATGCCTAAAACATTTTTAATTTCTGGGACTCTTGTGGGGTTCCAGGTTCTGGAATAAGTAGATGAAGTGGATATCAACGTTAATTCCTGGAGTCACTGCAAATTGGGGTACTTGGGGGGAAAATGATAGTGCGAGATCCCACATCAAGGGAGGGACTGCAACACTCGGCCCTGCTCTTGACACCTCTATAGCGATGGCATATCTACCACCATAGAGCTATGGGGTTCAGCGGTAGAATTGGAATTGTCACTGTAGGAAAAAAGATCCGAAACAGTGTCGGATTCACTATCAGAACTGTCAGAACATAGCAAGGCGTAGGCTTGCTCCGTTCTGTACAGTCTCTGAGACATTATATTTATAGGTATGTGTATATATAATGTATGTACACTACCGTTCAAAAGTTTGGGGTTACCCAGACAATTTTGTGTCTTCCATGAAAACTCACACTTTTATTTATCAAATGAGTTGCAAAATGACTAGAAAATATAGTCAAGACATTGAAAGGTTAGAAATAATGATTTTTATTTGAAATAATAATTTTCTCCTTCAAACTTTGCTTTCGTCAAAGAATGCTCCATTTGCAGCAATTACAGCATTGCAGACCTTTGGCATTCTAGCTGTTAATTAGCTGAGGTAATCGGGAGAAATTTCACCCCATGCTTCCAGAAGCCCCTCCCACAAGTTGGATTGGCTTGATGGGCACTTCTTGCGTACCATACGGTCAAGCTGCACCCACAACAGCTCTATGGGGTTGAGATCTGGTGAATGCGCTGGCCACTCCATTACAGATAGAATACCAGCTTCCTGCTTCTTCCCTAAATAGTTCTTGCATAATTTGGAGGTGTGCTTTGTGTCATTGTCCTGTTGTAGGATGAAATTGGCTCCAATCAAGCGCTGTCCACAGGGTATGGCATGGCGTTGCAAAATGGAGTGATAGCCTTCCTTATTCAAAATCCCTTTTACCTTGTACAAATCTCCCACTTTACCAGCACCAAAGCAACCCCAGACCATCACATTACCTCCACCATGCTTGACAGATGGCGTCAGGCACTCTTCCAGCATCTTTTCAGTGGTTCTGCATCTCACAAATGTTCTTTTGTGTGATCTAAACACCTCAAACTTCGATTCGTCTGTCCATAACACTTTTTTCCAATCTTCCTCTGTCCAATGTCTGTGGGCTTTTGCCCATATTAATCTTTACCTTTTATTAGCCAGTGTCAGATATGGCTTTTTCTTTGCCACTCTGCCCTGAAGGCCAGCATCCCGGAGTCGCCTCTTCACTGTAGACGTTGACACTGGCGTTTTGCGCCAGTACTATTTAATGAAGATACTAGTTAATGAAGCTGCCAGTTGAGGACCCGTGAGGGCGTCTATTTCTCAAACTAGAGACTCTAATGTACTTGTCTTGCTGCTCAGTTGTGCAGCGGGGCCTCCCACTTCTCTTTCTACTCTGGTTAGAGCCTGTGTGTGCTGTCTTCTGAAGGGAGTAGTACACACCGTTGTAGGAAATCTTCAGTTTCTTGGCAATTTCTCACATGGAATAGCCTTCATTTCTAAGAACAAGAATGGACTGTCAAGTTTCACATGAAAGCTCTCTTTTTCTAGCCATTTGGAGAGTTTAATCGAACCCACAAATGTAATGCTCCAGATTCTCAACTAGCTCAAAGCAAGGTCAGTTTTATAGCTCCTCTAAACAGCAAAACTGTTTACAGCGGTGCTAACATAATTGCACAAGGGTTTTCAAGTGTTTTCTAATCATCCATTCACCTTCTAACACAGTTAGCAAACACAATGTACCATTAGAACACTGGAGTGATGGCTTCTGGAAATGGGCCTCTATACACCTATGTAGATATTGCATTAAAAAACAGACGTTTGCAGCTAGAATAGTCATTTACCACATTAACAATGTATAGAGTGTATTTCTGATTAATTTTATGTTGTTATCTTCATTGAAAAAAACTGTGCTTTACTTTCAAAAATAAGGAAATTTCTAAACTTTTGAACGGTAGTGTATGTATATATATTGTGACAGACCATGTGGACAGGTTGTGGATGCCAGAGACGGACTGGACCGGGGGAGGGGGATTATTTTACTTAGCAGATGTGCCCGTCTGCTCCTCTCTGACGCTGTATGAAGCACGCGCCACCAGAGAGGAGCAGGTCTGCAGGAGGAACTGTCGTCTCCTCAAACAAGTGACCAAACGAATGAGGTGAGACTGCTGTGCAAACAAACTACTTCCTCTCCCTCTCTCTCCTTTTCGTCTGAAGCAGTCGGTGCAGAGAAGAGGGGGAGGGGAGAGTTCACAGCCTCAGCGTCTGCACAGAGGAAGCTCCGTGTCTAGTCCTCCCCTGTGTCCTCCTCCTCTACTGTGTCACTCTTCTGTGTCTCCTCTGCCCCCCTCCTCTCCTGTGTCCCCCCCCTCTCGTGTGCTCTGTCCCCCTATTTGTCTAACAGACCAGCTACTTCTGCAGCTGGTTATATCTGCTGTCCTGGGATGCCTCTGCTGCTTCAAGAGACTGCATGAGAGATCCCACATAGAAGGTAAGTGTGTGTATAAATGTTTGTTTGTGTGTGTGTGTTTGTGTGTGTGCATATATATATATATATATATATATATATATATATATATATATATATATATATATATATAAATATGATTCTCGTCTATACATGAGACTGTCTGCATTAGAGATCCTACATAGAAGATAAGTGTGTGTATGAGTGTGTAAATGTGTGTTATATATATGTATATATATAATCTGTGTGTATGTGGATATATATGATTCTCGTGTACATATGATACTGTAAGGTCATTCACACATTGTAGTTTTGCAGCAATAATTTAGAAACTTTTTGCTGTGCTTTTGTGTAAATAGTGGGAAAACTGATGTGTAGAGTATATAGTGTATATACTGGTATTGTTTGTGTAGACTGTGCAGCAGTATTGTGCGTAGTGTATGTTGCAATATAATAGGCAGTGGCATAGCTGTAGGGGTCGCAGCGGTCGCAATTGCGACCGGGCCCCGAAGCCAGGGGGGCCCACAGCCCCCCGCACCACATCAATAAAAAGTTATTATAGTAACTCGGGCCGCGGGCCCCTGTTACTATAGTAACTGACAGTACTTACCCTCCTGGTTCCGGAGCGCAGTGGAGGTCCTGACGTCAAGCGCTGTGCGCAGCGCATGACGTCACAGCGCTATTCACCGCACACAACATCGTGATCCTGGATAGAGTTAGGACAGAGCTTCCTCCGCGGCTGAAGAGGAGAGTAAGATTAATATCCCTGTCTGCTGAAGCTGATTGGCAGGTTCCGTCTCCCGGGAGCCGGCCAATCAGCTGTTTTGAAGGGGCCGCAGTGTTTGTACCAGAGCTGCTTCCCCTTCATTCCGGTCACTTCATTCCGGTCACACTGTGAATCGGTGTCGGCGATTCAGTGTGAGCGAGTAAGGGAAATGAAGGGGAAGCAGCTCTCGTACTAGTGCTGCGGCCCCTTCAAAACTGCTGATTGGCGGGTCCCGGGAGACAGACAACAACACATCAGCTATTGATGGCCTATCCTGAGGATAGGCCATCAATGTTTAGGGACTGGACAAGTCCTTTAAGCCTACGATGTAGCAGGTTTAGAGGGCCCATGAGACGGGATCACAGATTGTGTGATGCTGTCTGCTGGGCCCTGTATCTAAGCCAATCACATGGTAGGCTTAGATACATGGCCCATGTGTGATCCTGTCTGATGGGCCCTGTATTACTGTATAAGATTACTGTCTGCCTGACCCTGTATATAAGCCTACCTTGTGGTAGGCTTAGATACAGGGTCCCACAGACAGTATCACACATGGGCCCTGTATCTAAGCCTAACACGTGTTACTAATCGTTTTTTTGTGTGTTTTCTTACACAAGATTTTAGATTCCAGGACTACTTCGATGACGGCTTTTTTTATTATCAATAAAATGGTTAATGAGGGTTGTGTGGTTTATTTTTATTTCAACAAAATATTTTTTCTATGTCTTTGTGTTTTTTTTTAAACTTTAGTACTACCGACTTAGTAATGGCCGCCGGCTGATTGACAGCGTCCATTGCTAAGGCGGGGCTTAGTGTTAGCCGGTGCAGAGGCGAACACTAACCCTCTTTATTACCCCGGTACCCACCGCTACCAGGGGTGCTGGGAAGAGCCGGGTACGATCCATTACCTGACCATCTGTAGTGATGGTCGGGCAATGGGGCGGCCGCAGGCTGTGGAAGGCCTTATACAGTAGCCCTTCCCACCCTGGTAATGCTAGGCTGCTGCTGCTTTATTGTATGTGGCTGGTTATGAAAAATGGGGGGGACCCCACATCATTTAAAAAAAAAAAAAATCAAAATAATTGGAAAGAACGATGTGCGGTCCCCCCTAATTTTCATAACCAGCCAGATACAACACAGCAGCAGCAGGCAGCATTACCAGGGTGGCAGGGGCCACTGTTTTTGGCCTTCCCCAGCCTAATACTTACAGCCTGCGGCCGCCCCGGTGTCTGGCCGTCACTACAGATGGTCGGGTACTGGTTCGTACCCGGGTCTTCCCAGTACCCCTGGTGGCGGTGGGTACCGGGGTAATAATGGGGGTTAGTGTTATCCTCTTCACCTGCTAACATTTAAGAGGCTCTGTCACCAGATTCTCAAATCCCTATCTCCTATTGCATGTGATCGGTGCTGCAATATAGATAACAGTAACGTTTTTGTTTTTTTGAAAACGTTCATTTTTGGCCAAGTTATGAGCAATTTCATATATATGCAAATGAGCTTTGAAATGGACAACTGGGCCTTTTTTTTTTTTCGTTATGTCCAACTGGGCGTGTATTGTGTTTTTAACTGGGCGTGTTTATGTGTATGACGCTGACCAATCAGTGACCAGCGTCATACACTCCTCAACATCTGCACGCTCCTCTCCTGAAATATTCTGTGCTGCTGTGAACTCTGCTCTTACCATTACGTAGCTCTCAGTCTGTTACCTCTCCTCCACTCCTGTCCTCAATAACACCTTCACATGATTGGCAAGTCACCACCCCGCACAAGATCCGCACGCTCATCTCCTGAAATACTCTGTGCTGCCTTAAACTCTGTGGACAGGTCAGGATCCTGTTTTTTTTAAATGCTGCTAGGGAACCCGCTCGATCCACTATATAAGGCTGCGCCTCCATCCTCTTCTGCCCCAGTCACTTATTCCCAAGCACTGTAAACTTTCAGATTGGTTGCGCTGTGAATATTCGGAGAACGTGATTGGTTTATGTGCAGGTTAATGAACATACAGACAAGCAGTAGAAGACTGACTAAGGGCTGAGCATTTCATTGAATTCAGTCTTCTACTGCTTGTCTGTATGTTCATTACCCTGCACATAAACCTGGTCACTGATTGGTCAGCGTCATACACATAAGCACGCCCAGTTAAAAACACAATACACTCCCAGTTGGACATAACGAAAAAAAAAACGCCCAGTTGTCCATTTCAAATCTCATTTGCATATATATAAAATAGCTCATAACTTGGCCAAAAATGAACGTTTTTTAAAAAACAAACGTTGCTGTTACCTACATTGCAGCGCCGATCACATGCAATAGGAGATAGGGGTTTGAGAATCTGGTGACAGAGCCTCTTTAAGTCCCGCCTTAGTAATGGAGGTTGTCAATCAGCCAGCGGCCATTACTAAGGCGGTAATAATAAAGTTTAAAAAAGTACAAGCACATAGAAAAAATATTTTATTGAAAGAAAAAAACACAACACTCATTAACCATTTTATTGAGAATAAAAAAACGCTGTCATTGAAATTGTCCTCGAATCCGAAGTCCAACAACCGAACCTGTAAAAAAACACAAACACACAAAAATCATTAGAAATACATAAAAAAGCAAAACAATTATTATTCTTACCTTTCCTGGGTCCAGCGCTGGAGCCGCAATGTCAGCGACCTGAGTCCTTTATCTAATCCTATCATGTGTGATACTGTCTGCTGAGCTGTGTATCTAATCCTATCATGTGTGACACTGTCTACTGAGCTGTGTATCTAAGCCCATCATGTGTGAAACTCTGCTGGGCCTTATATCTAATCCTAACATGTGTGATAATGTCTGCTGAGCAACTGTATCTAATCCTATCATGTGTGATACTGTCTGCTGAGCTGTGTATCTAATCCTATAATGTGTGATACTGTCTGCTGAGCTACTGTATCTAATTCAATCATGTGTGATATTGTCTGTTGAGCCACTGTATCTAACCCTATCATGTGTGATACTGTCTGCTGAGCAACTGTATCTAATCCTATCATGTGTGATACTGTCTGCTGAGCTGTGTATCTAATCCTATCATGTGTGATACTTTGCTGGGCCTTATATTTAATCCTATCATTTGTGATACTGTCAGCTCAGCCACTGTATCTAATCCTATCATGTGTGACACTGTCTGCTGAGCTGTGTATCTAATCCTATCATGTCTGATACTGTCTGCTGAGCCATTGTATCTAATCCTATCATGTGTGATACTGTCTGCTGAGCCAAGTGTGATACTGTCTGCTGAGCCAATGTATCCTATCCATAGTTTATAGGGTCGTAGTGCTATACACACACACACACACACACACACACACACACACACACACACGTATTGGGGCTATTTCCCCTGACATTTTAAGTCCTTAGTGGCGCCCCCGGCTGCTAGTGCTGGATTTTTGGGTCACTTAGGAGACCCAGCGATGCAACTGAAAGCTGCAGAATGTCGGGCATGAGAAGTTTGTGGGTGGGGGGGGGGGGGACCCAATAAGAACTTTTGCATTGGGGCCCATGAGCCTTTACCTATGTCCCTGATTATAGGTGCATGAAGTATATAGCGGTATAATATGTGAGTGTAGTATATAGCAGTATAATAGGTGTGCAGTGAATATAATGGTACTATATGTCTACAGTTATAGCAGTATTTTTTATACACACAATATGTAGTGGTATTATGTGTACACACCTGTAACACCGCTATATAATGTACAGAGTATAAAGTGATTATATATTATATATATACAGTACATGGGGGTATTATTCAGTCACTATGTGGTTATGGTGGGGTGGTATTATTCAGTATCAGTATGGTGGTATTATTCAGTCACTATGTGGTTATGGTGTGGTGGTATTATTTAGTAACAGTATGGAGGTATTATTCAGTAACAATATGGGGGTATTATTCAGTAACAGTATGGAGGTATTATTCAGTAACAGTATGGGGGTATTATTCAGTAACAGTATGGGGGTATTATTCAGTAACAGTATGGGGGTATTATTCAGTAACAGTATGGGGGTATTATTCAGTAACAGTATGGGGGTATTATTCAGTAACAGTATGGAGGTATTATTCAGTAACAGTATGGAGGTATTATTCAGTAACAGTATGGGGGTAATATTCAGTAACAGTATGGAGGTATTATTCAGTAACAGTATGGAGGTATTATTCAGTAACAGTATGGAGGTATTATTCAGTAACAGTATGGAGGTATTATTCAGTAACAGTATGGAGGTATTATTCAGTAACAGTATGGGGGTATTATTCAGTAACAGTATGGAGGTATTATTCAGTAACAGTATGGAGGTATTATTCAGTAACAGTATGGAGGTATTATTCAGTAACAGTATGGAGGTATTATTCAGTAACAGTATGGGGGTATTATTCAGTAACAGTATGGAGGTATTATTCAGTAACAGTATGGGGGTATTATTCAGTAACAGTATGGAGGTATTATTCAGTAACAGTATAGGGGTATTATTCAGTAACAGTATGGAGGTATTATTCAGTAACAGTATGGGGGTATTATTCAGTAACAGTATGGGAGTATTATTCAGTAACAGTATGGGGGTATTATTCAGTAACAGGATTGGGGGTATTATTCAGTATCAGTATGGAGGTATTATTCAGTAACAGTATGGAGGTATTATTCAGTAACAGTATGGAGGTATTATTCAGTATCAGTATGGAGGTATTATTAAGTATCAGTATGGAGGTATTATTCAGTAACAGTATGGAGGTATTATTCAGTAACAGTAGGGAGGTATTATTCAGTAACAGTATGGGGGTATTATTCAGTAACAGTATGGGAGTATTATTCAGTAACAGTATGGGGGTATTATTCAGTAACAGGATTGGGGGTATTATTCAGTATCAGTATGGAGGTATTATTCAGTAACAGTATGGAGGTATTATTCAGTAACAGTATGGAGGTATTATTCAGTATCAGTATGGAGGTATTATTCAGTATCAGTATGGAGGTATTATTCAGTAACAGTATGGAGGTATTATTCAGTAACAGTAGGGAGGTATTATTCAGTAACAGTATGGGGGTATTATTCAGTAACAGTATGTGGGTATTATTCAGTAACAGTATGGAGGTATTATTCAGTAACAGTATGGAGGTATTATTCAGTAACAGTATGGAGGTATTATTCAGTAACAGTATGGAGGTATTATTCAGTAACAGTATGGGGGTATTATTCAGTAACAGTATGGAGGTATTATTCAGTAACAGTATGGAGGTATTATTCAGTAACAGTATGGAGGTATTATTCAGTAACAGTATGGGGGTATTATTCAGTAACAGTATGGAGGTATTATTCAGTAACAGTATGGGGGTATTATTCAGTAACAGTATGGAGGTATTATTCAGTAACAGTATGGAGGTATTATTCAGTAACAGTATGGGAGTATTATTCAGTAACAGTATGGAGGTATTATTCAGTAACAGTATGGGGGTATTATTCAGTAACAGTATGGAGGTATTATTCAGTAACAGTATGGAGGTATTATTCAGTAACAGTATGGAGGTATTATTCAGTAACAGTATGGAGGTATTATTCAGTAACAGTATGGAGGTATTATTCAGTAACAGTATGGAGGTATTATTCAGTAACAGTATGGAGGTATTATTAAGTAACAGTATGGAGGTAGTATTCAGTAACAGTATGGGGGTATTATTCAGTAACAGTATGGGGGTATTATTCAATAACAGTATGGGGGTATTATTCAGTATCAGTATGGAGGTATTATTCAGTAACAATATGGAGGTATTATTCAGTAACAGTATGGAGGTATTATTCAGTATCAGTATGGAGGTATTATTCAGTATCAGTATGGAGGTATTATTCAGTAACTGTATGGAGGTATTATTCAGTAACAGTAGGGGGGTATTATTCAGTAACAGTATGGGGGTATTATTCAGTAACAGTATGGGGTATTAGTAACAGTATGGGGTATTAGTAACAGTATGGGGGTATTATTCAGTAACAGTATGGGGTATTATTCAGTAACAGTATGGAGGTATTATTCAGTAACAGTATGGGGGTATTATTCAGTAACAGTATGGAGGTGTTATTCAGTAACAGTATGGGGGTATTATTCAGTAACAGTATGGAGGTATTATTCAGTAACAGTATGGGGGTATTATTCAGTAACAGTATGGGAGTATTATTCAGTAACAGTATGGGGGTATTATTCAGTAACAGTATGGGGGTATTATTCAGTATCAGTATGGAGGTATTATTCAGTAACAGTATGGAGGTATTATTCAGTAACAGTATGGAGGTATTATTCAGTATCAGTATGGAGGTATTATTCAGTAACAGTATGGAGGTATTATTCAGTAACAGTAGGGAGGTATTATTCAGTAACAGTATGGGGGTATTATTCAGTAACAGTATGGGGTATTAGTAACAGTATGGGGGTATTATTCAGTAACAGTATGGGGGTATTATTCAGTATCAGTATGGAGGTATTATTCAGTAACAGTATGGAGGTATTATTCAGTAACAGTATGGAGGTATTATTCAGTATCAGTATGGAGGTATTATTCAGTATCAGTATGGAGGTATTATTCAGTAACAGTATGGAGGTATTATTCAGTAACAGTAGGGGGGTATTCAGTAACAGTATGGGGGTATTATTCAGTAACAGTATGGGGTATTAGTAACAGTATGGGGGTATTATTCAGTAACAGTATGGGGTATTATTCAGTAACAGTATGGAGGTATTATTCAGTAACAGTATGGGGGTATTATTCAGTAACAGTATGGAGGTATTATTCAGTAACAGTATGGGGGTATTATTCAGTAACAGTATGGAGGTATTATTCAGTAACATTATGGGGGTATTATTCAGTAACAGTATGGGAGAATTATTCAGTAACAGTATGGGGGTATTATTCAGTAACAGTATGGGGGTATTATTCAGTATCAGTATGGAGGTATTATTCAGTAACAGTATGGAGGTATTATTCAGTATCAGTATGGAGGTATTATTCAGTAACAGTATGGAGGTATTATTCAGTAACAGTAGGGAGGTATTATTCAGTAACAGTATGGGGGTATTATTCAGTAACAGTATGGGGTATTAGTAACAGTATGGGGGTATTATTCAGTAACCGTATGGGGGTATTATTCAGTAACAGTATGGGGGTATTATTCAGTATCAGTATGGAGGTATTATTCAGTAAAAGTATGGAGGTATTATTCAATAACAGTATGGAGGTATTATTCAGTATCAGTATGGAGGTATAATTCAGTATCAGTATGGAGGTATTATTCAGTAACAGTATGGAGGTATTATTCAGTAACAGTAGGGGGGTATTATTCAGTAACAGTATGGGGGTATTATTCAGTAACAGTATGGGGTATTAGTAACAGTATGGGGGTATTATTCAGTAACAGTATGGGGTATTATTCAGAAACAGTATGGAGGTATTATTCATTAACTGTATGGGGGTATTATTCAGTAAAAGTATGGAGGTATTATTCAGTAACAGTATGGAGGTATTATTCAGTAACAGTATGGAGGTATTATTCAGTAACAGTATGGGGGTATTATTCAGTATCAGTATGGAGGTATTATTCAGTAAAAGTATGGAGGTATTATTCAGTATCAGTATGGAGGTATTATTCAGTATCAGTATGGAGGTATTATTCAGTAACAGTATGGAGGTATTATTCAGTAACAGTAGGGGGGTATTATTCAGTAACAGTATGGGGGTATTATTCAGTAACAGTATGGGGTATTAGTAACAGTATGGGGGTATTATTCAGTAACAGTATGGGGTATTATTCAGTAACAGTATGGAGGTATTATTCAGTAACAGTATGGGGGTATTATTCAGTAACAGTATGGAGGTATTATTCAGTAACAGTATGGGGGTATTATTCAGTAACAGTATGGAGGTATTATTCAGTAACAGTATGGGGGTATTATTCAGTAACAGTATGGGAGTATTATTCAGTAACAGTATGGGGGTATTATTCAGTAACAGTATGGAGGTATTATTCAGTAACAGTATGGAGGTATTATTCAGTAACAGTATGGGGGTATTATTCAGTAACAGTATGGAGGTATTATTCAGTAACAGTATGGAGGCATTATTCAGTAACAGTATGGAGGTATTATTCAGTAACAGTATGGAGGTATTATTCAGTAACAGTATGGAGGTATTATTCATTAACAGTATGGGGGTATTATTCAGTAACAGTATGGGGGTATTATTCAGTAACAGTATGGAGGTATTATTCAGTAACAGTATGGAGGTATTATTCAGTAACAGTATGGAGGTATTATTCAGTAACAGTATGGAGGTATTATTCAGTAACAGTATGGGGGTATTATTTAGTAACAGTATGGAGGTATTATTCAGTAACAGTATGGGGATATTATTCAGTAACAGTATGGGAGTATTATTTAGTAACAGTATGGGGGTATTATTCAGTAACAGTATGGGGGTATTATTCAGTATCAGTATGGAGATATTATTCAGTAACATTATGGAGGTATTATTCAGTATCAGTATGGAGGTATTATTCAGTAACAGTATGGAGGTATTATTCAGTAACAGTAGGGAGGTATTATTCAGAAACAGTATGGGGGTATTATTCAGTAACAGTATGGGGGTATTATTCAGTATCAGTATGGAGGTATTATTCAGTATCAGTATGGAGGTATTATTCAGTAACAGTATGGAGGTATTATTCAGTAACAGTAGGGGGGTATTATTCAGTAACAGTATGGGGGTATTATTCAGTAACAGTATGGGGTATTAGTAACAGTATGGGGGTATTATTCAGTAACAGTATTGGGTATTATTCAGTAACAGTATGGAGGTATTATTCAGTAACAGTATGGGGGTATTATTCAGTAACAGTATGGAGGTATTATTCAGTAACAGTATGGGGGTATTATTCAGTAACAGTATGGAGGTATTATTCAGTAACAGTATGGGGGTATTATTCAGTAACAGTATGGGAGTATTATTCAGTATCAGTATGGGGGTATTATTCAGTAACAGTATGGGGGTATTATTCAGTAACAGTATGGAGGTATTATTCAGTAACAGTATGGGGGTATTATTCAGTAACAGTATGGAGGTATTATTCAGTAACAGTATGGGGGTATTATTCAGTAACAGTATGGGAGTATTATTCAGTAACAGTATGGGGGTATTATTCAGTAACAGTATGGGGGTATTATTCAGTATCAGTATGGAGGTATTATTCAGTAACAGTATGGAGGTATTATTCAGTAACAGTATGGAGGTATTATTCAGTATCAGTATAGAGGTATTATTCAGTAACAGTATGGAGGTATTATTCAGTAACAGTATGGAGGTATTATTCAGTAACAGTAGGGAGGTATTATTCAGTAACAGTATGGGGGTATTATTCAGTAACAGTATGGGTTATTAGTAACAGTATGGGGGTATTATTCAGTAACAGTATGGGTTATTATTCAGTAACAGTATGGAGGTATTATTCAGTAACAGTATGTGGGTATTATTCAGTAACAATAGGGAGGTATTATTCAGTAAAAGTATGGGGGTATTATTCAGTAACAGTATGGGGTATTAGTAACAGTATGGGGGTATTATTCAGTAACAGTATGGGAGTATTATTCAGTAACAGTATGGGGGTATTATTCAGTAACTTTATGGGGGTATTATTCAGTAACAGTATGGGGGTATTATTCAGTAACAGTATGGAGGTATTATTCAGTAACAGTATGGAGGTATTATTCAGTAACAGTATGGAGGTATTATTCAGTAACAGTAGGGAGGTATTATTCAGAAACAGTATGGGGTATTATTCAGTAACAGTATGGGGGTATTATTCAGTAACAGTATGGGGTATTAGTAACAGTATGGGGGTATTATTCAGTAACAGTATGGGGTATTATTCAGTAACAGTATGGAGGTATAATTCAGTAACAGTATTGAGGTATTATTTAGTAACAGTATGGGGGTATTATTCAGTAACAGTATGGAGGTATTATTCAGAAACAGTATGGGGGTATTATTCAGTAACAGTATGGGAGTATTATTCAGTAACAGTATGGGGGTATTATTCAGTAACAGTATGGGGGTATTATTCAGTAACAGTATGGGGGTATTATTCAGTATCAGTATGGAGGTATTATTCAGTAACCGTATGGAGGTATTATTCAGTAACAGTATGGAGGTATTATTCAGTATCAGTATGGAGGTATTATTCAGTATCAGTATGGAGGTATTATTCAGTAACCGTATGGAGGTATTATTCAGTAACAGTATGGAGGTATTATTCAGTAACAGTATGGAGGTATTATTCAGTAACAGTATGGAGGTATTATTCAGTAACAGTAGGGAGGTATTATTCAGTAACAGTATGGGGGTATTATTAAGTAACAGTATGGGGTATTAGTAACAGTATGGGGGTATTATTCAGTAACAGTATGGGGTATTATTCAGTAACAGTATGGGGGTATTATTCAGTAACAGTATGGGGGTATTATTCAGTATCAGTATAGAGGTATTATTCAGTAACCGTATGGAGGTATTATTCAGTAACAGTATGGAGGTATTATTCAGTAACAGTATGGAGGTATTATTCAGTAACAGTATGGAGGTATTATTCAGTAACAGTATGGAGGTATTATTCAGTAACAGTATGGAGGTATTATTCAGTAACAGTATGGGGGTATTATTCAGTAACAGTATGGAGGTATTATTCAGTGACAGTATGGGGGTATTATTCAGTAACAGTATGGAGGTATTATTCAGTAACAGTATGGGAGTATTAGTCAGTAACAGTATGGAGGTATTATTCAGTAACAGTATGGAGGTATTATTCAGTAACAGTAGGGAGGTATTATTCAGTAACAGTATGGAGGTATTATTCAGTAAAAGTATGGGGGTATTATTCAGTAACAGTATGGAGGTATTATTCAGTAACAGTATGGGGTATTATTCAGTAACAGTATGGAGGTATTATTCAGTAACAGTATGGAGGTATTATTCAGTAACAGTATGGAGGTATTATTCAGTAACAGTATGGAGGTATTATTCAGTAACAGTATGGAGGTATTATTCAGTAACAGTATGGAGGTATTATTCAGTATCAGTATGGAGGTATTGTTCAGTAACAGTATGGAGGTATTATTCAGTAACAATATGGAGGTATTATTCAGTAACAGTATGGAGGTATTATTCAGTATCAGTATGGAGGTATTATTCAGTATCAGTATGGAGGTATTATTCAGTATCAGTATGGAGGTATTATTCAGTAACAGTATGGAGGTATTATTCAGTAACTGTAGGGGGGTATTATTCAGTAACAGTATGGGGTATTAGTAACAGTATGGGGTATTAGTAACAGTATGGGGGTATTATTCAGTAACAGTATGGGGTAATATTCAGTAACAGTATGGAGGTATTATTCAGTAACAGTATGGAGGTATTATTCAGTAACAGTATGGGGGTATTATTCAGTAACAGTATGGAGGTATTATTCAGTAACAGTATGGAGGTATTATTCAGTAACAGTATGGAGGTATTATTCAGTAACAGTATGGAGGTATTATTCAGTAACAGTATGGGGGTATTATTCAGTAACAGTATGGAGGTATTATTCAGTAACAGTAGGGAGGTATTATTCAGAAACAGTGTGGGGGTATTATTCAATAACAGTATGGAGGTATTATTCAGTAACAGTATGGAGGTATTATTCAGTAACAGTATGGGGTATTATTCAGTAACAGTATGGAGGTATTATTCAGTAACAGTATGGAGGTATTATTCAGTAACAGTATGAAGGTATTATTCAGTAACAGTATGGAGGTATTATTCAGTAACAGTATGGGGGTATTATTCAGTAACAGTATGGAGGTATTATTCAGTAACAGTATGGAGGTATTATTCAGTAACAGTATGGAGGTATTATTCAGTAACAGTATGGAGGTATTATTCAGTAACAGTATGGAGGTATTATTCAGTAACAGTATGGGGGTATTATTCAGTAACAGTATAGAGGTATTATTCAGAAACAGTATGGGGGTATTATTCAGTAACAGTATGGAGGTATTATTCAGTAACAGTATGGAGGTATTATTCAGTAACAGTATGGGGGTATTATTCAGTATCAGTATGGAGGTATTATTCAGTAACAGTATGGAGGTATTATTCAGTATCAGTATGGAGGTATTATTCAGTATCAGTATGGAGGTATTATTCAGTATCAGTATGGAGGTATTATTCAGTAACAGTATGGAGGTATTATTCAGTAACAGTAGGGAGGTATTATTCAGTAACAGTATGGGGGTATTATTCAGTAACAGTATGGGGGTATTATTCAGTAACAGTATGGAGGTATTATTCAGTAACAGTATGGGGTATTATTCAGTAACAGTATGGAGGTATTATTCAGTAACAGTATGGAGGTATTATTCAGTAACAGTATGGAGGTATTATTCAGTAACAGTATGGAGGTATTATTCAGTAACAGTATGGGGGTATTATTTAGTAACAGTATGGAGGTATTATTCAGTAACAGTATGGAGGTATTATTCAGTAACAGTATGGAGGTATTATTCAGTAACAGTATGGAGGTATTATTCAGTAACAGTATGGGGGTATTATTCAGTAACAGTATGGAGGTATTATTCAGTAACAGTATGGGGGTATTATTCAGTAACAGTATGGGAGTATTATTCAGTAACAATATGGGGGTATTATTCAGTATCAGTATGGAGGTATTATTCAGTAACAATATGGAGGTATTATTCAGTAACAGTATGGAGGTATTATTCAGTATCAGTATGGAGGTATTATTCAGTAACAGTATGGAGGTATTATTCAGTAACAGTAGGGGGGTATTATTCAGTAACAGTATGGGGTTATTATTCAGTAACAGTATGGGGTATTAGTAACAGTATGGGGGTATTATTCAGTAACAGTATGGGGTATTATTCAGTAACAGTATGGAGGTATTATTCAGTAACAGTATGGGGGTATTATTCAGTAACAGTATGGAGGTATTATTCAGTAACAGTATGGAGGTATTATTCAGTAACAGTATGGGGGTATTATTCAGTAACCGTATGGAGGTATTATTCAGTAACAGTATGGAGGTATTATTCAGTAACAGTATGGAGGTATTATTCAGTAACAGTATGGGGGTATTATTCAGTAACAGTATAGAGGTATTATTCAGAAACAGTATGGGGGTATTATTCAGTAACAGTATGGAGGTATTATTCAGTAACAGTATGGAGGTATTATTCAGTAACAGTATGGGGGTATTATTCAGTATCAGTATGGAGGTATTATTCAGTAACAGTATGGAGGTATTATTCAGTAACAGTATGGAGGTATTATTCAGTAACAGTAGGGAGGTATTATTCAGTAACAGTATGGGGGTATTATTCAGTAACAGTATGGAGGTATTATTCAGTAACAGTATGGGGTATTATTCAGTAACAGTATGGAGGTATTATTCAGTAACAGTATGGGGTATTATTCAGTAACAGTATGGAGGTATTATTCAGTAACAGTAGGGAGGTATTATTCAGTAACAGTATGGGGGTATTATTCAGTAACAGTATGGAGGTATTATTCAGTAACAGTATGGGGTATTATTCAGTAACAGTATGGAGGTATTATTCAGTAACAGTATGGAGGTATTATTCAGTAACAGTATGGAGGTATTATTCAGTAACAGTATGGAGGTATTATTCAGTAACAGTATGGGGGTATTATTTAGTAACAGTATGGAGGTATTATTCAGTAACAGTATGGAGGTATTATTCAGTAACAGTATGGAGGTATTATTCAGTAACAGTATGGAGGTATTATTCAGTAACAGTATGGGGGTATTATTCAGTAACAGTATGGAGGTATTATTCAGTAACAGTATGGGGGTATTATTCAGTAACAGTATGGGAGTATTATTCAGTAACAATATGGGGGTATTATTCAGTATCAGTATGGAGGTATTATTCAGTAACAATATGGAGGTATTATTCAGTAACAGTATGGAGGTATTATTCAGTATCAGTATGGAGGTATTATTCAGTATCAGTATGGAGGTATTATTCAGTAACAGTATGGAGGTATTATTCAGTAACAGTAGGGGGGTATTATTCAGTAACAGTATGGGGTTATTATTCAGTAACAGTATGGGGTATTAGTAACAGTATGGGGGTATTATTCAGTAACAGTATGGGGTATTATTCAGTAACAGTATGGAGGTATTATTCAGTAACAGTATGGGGGTATTATTCAGTAACAGTATGGAGGTATTATTCAGTAACAGTATGGAGGTATTATTCAGTAACAGTATGGGGGTATTATTCAGTAACCGTATGGAGGTATTATTCAGTAACAGTATGGAGGTATTATTCAGTAACAGTAGGGAGGTATTATTCAGAAACAGTGTGGGGGTATTATTCAATAACAGTATGGAGGTATTATTCAGTAACAGTATGGGGGTATTATTCAGTAACAGTATGGGAGTATTATTCAGTAACAGTATGGGGGTATTATTCAGTAACAGTATGGAGGTATTATTCAGTAACAGTATGGAGGTATTATTCAGTAACAGTATGGAGGTATTATTCAGTAACAGTATGGAGGTATTATTCAGTAACAGTATGGGGGTATTATTCAGTAACAGTATGGAGGTATTATTCAGTAACAGTATGGAGGTATTATTCAGTAACAGTAGGGAGGTATTATTCAGAAACAGTGTGGGGGTATTATTCAATAACAGTATGGAGGTATTATTCAGTAACAGTATGGAGGTATTATTCAGTAACAGTATGGGGTATTATTCAGTAACAGTATGGGGTATTATTCAGTAACAGTATGGAGGTATTATTCAGTAACAGTATGGAGGTATTATTCAGTAACAGTATGAAGGTATTATTCAGTAACAGTATGGAGGTATTATTCAGTAACAGTATGGAGGTATTATTCAGTATCAGTATGGAGGTATTATTCAGTAACAGTATGGGGTTATTATTCAGTAACAGTATGGGGTATTAGTAACAGTATGGGGGTATTATTCAGTAACAGTATGGGGTATTATTCAGTAACAGTATGGAGGTATTATTCAGTAACAGTATGGGGGTATTATTCAGTAACAGTATGGAGGTATTATTCAGTAACAGTATGGGGGTATTATTCAGTAACAGTATGGAGGTATTATTCAGTAACAGTATGGGGGTATTATTCAGTAACAGTATGGGAGTATTATTCAGTAACAGTATGGGGGTATTATTCAGTAACAGTATGGGGGTATTATTCAGTATCAGTATGGAGGTATTATTCAGTAACAGTATGGAGGTATTATTCAGTAACAGTATGGGGGTATTATTCAGTATCAGTATGGAGGTATTATTCAGTAACTGTATGGAGGTATTATTCAGTAACAGTATGGAGGTATTATTCAGTATCAGTATGGAGGTATTATTCAGTAACAGTATGGAGGTATTATTCAGTAACATTAGGGAGGTATTATTCAGTAACAGTATGGGGGTATTATTCAGTAACAATGTGGGGTATTAGTAACAGTATGGGGTTATTATTCAGTAACAGTATGGGGGTATTATTCAGTAACAGTATGGGGGTATTATTCAGTATCAGTATGGAGGTATTATTCTGTAACAGTATGGAGGTATTATTCTGTAACAGTATGGGGGTATTATTCAGTAACAGTATGGGGTATTAGTAACAGTATGGGGGTATTATTCAGTAACAGTATGGAGGTATTATTCAGTAACAGTATGGAGGTATTATTCAGTAACAGTATGGGGGTATTATTCAGTAACAGTATGGGAGTATTATTCAGTAACAGTATGGAGGTATTATTCAGTAACAGTATGGGGGTATTATTCAGTAACAGTATGGGGGTATTATTCAGTAACAGTATGGGGGTATTATTCAGTATCAGTTTGGAGGTATTATTCAGTAACAGTATGGAGGTATTATTCAGTAACAGTATGGAGGTATTATTCAGTATCAGTATGTAGGTATTATTCAGTAACAGTATGGAGGTATTATTCTGTAACAGTATGGAGGTATTATTCAGTAACAGTATGGAGGTATTATTCAGTAACAGTATGGGGGTATTATTCAGTAACAGGATGGAGGTATTATTCGTAACAGTATGGGGGTATTATTCAGTAACAGTATGGAGCTATTTTTCAGTAACAGTATGGGGTATTATTCAGTAACAGTATGGGGGTATTATTCAGTAACAGTATGGGAGTATTATTCAGTAACAGTATGGGGGTATTATTCAGTATCAGTATGGAGGTATTATTCAGTAACAGTATGGAGGTATTATTCAGTAACAGTAGGGAGGTATTATTCAGTAACAGTATGGGGGTATTATTCAGTAACAGTATGGGGGTATTATTCAGTAACAGTATGGGGGTATTATTCAGTAACAGTATGGAGGTATTATTCAGTAACAGTATGTAGGTATTATTCAGTAACAGTATGGAGGTATTATTCAGTAACAGTATGGAGGTATTATTCAGTATCAGTATGGAGGTATTATTCAGTATCAGTATGGAGGTATTATTCAGTAACAGTATGAAGGTATTATTCAGTAACAGTAGGGAGGTATTATTCAGTAACAGTATTGGGGTATTATTCAGTAACAGTATGGGGGTATTATTCAGTAACAGTATGGAGGTATTATTCAGTAACAGTATGGGATATTATTCAGTAACAGTATGGAGGTATTATTCATTAACAGTATGGGAGTATTATTTAGTAACAGTATGGGGGTATTATTCAGTAACAGTATGGGGGTATTATTCAGTATCAGTATGGAGGTATTCAGTAACAGTATGGAGGTATTACTCAGTAACAGTATGGAGTTATTATTCAGTATCAGTATGGAGGTATTATTCAGTATCAGTATGGAGGTATTATTCAGTAACAGTATGGAGGTATTATTCAGTAACAGTAGGGGGGTATTATTCAGTAACAGTATGGGGGTATTATTCAGTAACAGTATGGGGTATTAGTAACAGTATGGGGGTATTATTCAGTAACAGTATGGGGTATTATTCAGTAACAGTATGGAGGTATTATTCAGTAACAGTATGGGGGTATTATTCAGTAACAGTATGGAGGTATTATTCAGTAACAGTATGGGGGTATTATTCAGTAACAGTATGGAGGTATTATTCAGTAACAGTATGGGAGTATTATTCAGTAACAATATGGGGGTATTATTCAGTAACAGTATGGGGCTATTATTCAGTATCAGTATGGAGGTATTATTCAGTAACAGTATGGAGGTATTATTCAGTAACAGTATGGAGGTATTATTCAGTAACAGTATGGAGGTATTATTCAGTAACAGTATGGAGGTATTATTCATTAACAGTATGGAGGTATTATTCAGTAACAGTATGGGGGTATTATTCAGTAACAGTATGGAGGTATTATTCAGTAACAGTATGGAGGTATTATTCAGTAACAGTATGGGGGTATTATTCAATAACAGTATGGAGGTATTATTCAGTAACAGTATGGGGGTATTATTCAGTAACAGTATGGGAGTATTATTCAGTAACAGTATGGGGGTATTATTCAGTAACAGTATGGAGGTATTATTCAGTAACAGTATGGAGGTATTATTCAGTAACAGTATGGGGGTATTATTCAGTAACAGTATGGAGGTATTATTCAGTAACAGTATGGAGGTATTATTCAGTAACAGTAGGGAGGTATTATTCAGAAACAGTGTGGGGGTATTATTCAATAACAGTATGGAGGTATTATTCAGTAACAGTATGGAGGTATTATTCAGTAACAGTATGGGGTATTATTCAGTAACAGTATGGAGGTATTATTCAGTAACAGTATGGAGGTATTATTCAGTAACAGTATGAAGGTATTATTCAGTAACAGTATGGAGGTATTATTCAGTAACAGTATGGGGTATTATTCAGTAACAGTATGGAGGTATTATTCAGTAACAGTATGGAGGTATTATTCAGTAACAGTATGAAGGTATTATTCAGTATCAGTATGGAGGTATTATTCAGTAACAGTAGGGGGGTATTATTCAGTAACAGTATGGGGTTATTATTCAGTAACAGTATGGGGTATTAGTAACAGTATGGGGGTATTATTCAGTAACAGTATGGGGTATTATTCAGTAACAGTATGGAGGTATTATTCAGTAACAGTATGGGGGTATTATTCAGTAACAGTATGGAGGTATTATTCAGTAACAGTATGGGGGTATTATTCAGTAACAGTATGGAGGTATTATTCAGTAACAGTATGGGGGTATTATTCAGTAACAGTATGGGAGTATTATTCAGTAACAGTATGGGGGTATTATTCAGTAACAGTATGGGGGTATTATTCAGTATCAGTATGGAGGTATTATTCAGTAACAGTATGGAGGTATTATTCAGTAACAGTATGGGGGTATTATTCAGTATCAGTATGGAGGTATTATTCAGTAACTGTATGGAGGTATTATTCAGTAACAGTATGGAGGTATTATTCAGTATCAGTATGGAGGTATTATTCAGTAACAGTATGGAGGTATTATTCAGTAACATTAGGGAGGTATTATTCAGTAACAGTATGGGGGTATTATTCAGTAACAATGTGGGGTATTAGTAACAGTATGGGGTTATTATTCAGTAACAGTATGGGGGTATTATTCAGTAACAGTATGGGGGTATTATTCAGTATCAGTATGGAGGTATTATTCTGTAACAGTATGGGGGTATTATTCAGTAACAGTATGGAGGTATTATTCAGTAACAGTATGGAGGTATTATTCAGTAACAGTATGGGGGTATTATTCAGTAACAGTATGGGAGTATTATTCAGTAACAGTATGGGGGTATTATTCAGTAACAGTATGGGGGTATTATTCAGTATCAGTTTGGAGGTATTATTCAGTAACAGTATGGAGGTATTATTCAGTAACAGTATGGAGGTATTATTCAGTATCAGTATGGAGGTATTATTCAGTAACAGTATGGAGGTATTATTCAGTAACAGTAGGGAGGTATTATTCAGTAACAGTATGGGGGTATTATTCAGTAACAGTATGGGGTATTAGTAACAGTATGGGGGTATTATTCAGTAACAGTATGGGGTATTATTCAGTAACAGTATGGAGGTATTATTCAGTAACAATATGGGGGTATTATTCAGTAACAGTATGGGGGTATTATTCAGTAACAGTATGGAGGTATTATTCTGTAACAGTATGGAGGTATTATTCAGTAACAGTATGGAGGTATTATTCAGTAACAGTATGGGGGTATTATTCAGTAACAGGATGGAGGTATTATTCGTAACAGTATGGGGGTATTATTCAGTAACAGTATGGAGCTATTTTTCAGTAACAGTATGGGGTATTATTCAGTAACAGTATGGGGGTATTATTCAGTAACAGTATGGGAGTATTATTCAGTAACAGTATGTAGGTATTATTCAGTAACAGTATGGAGGTATTATTCAGTAACAGTATGGAGGTATTATTCAGTATCAGTATGGAGGTATTATTCAGTATCAGTATGGAGGTATTATTCAGTAACAGTATGAAGGTATTATTCAGTAACAGTAGGGAGGTATTATTCAGTAACAGTATGGGGGTATTATTCAGTAACAGTATGGGGGTATTATTCAGTAACAGTATGGAGGTATTATTCAGTAACAGTATGGGATATTATTCAGTAACAGTATGGAGGTATTATTCATTAACAGTATGGGAGTATTATTTAGTAACAGTATGGGGGTATTATTCAGTAACAGTATGGGGGTATTATTCAGTATCAGTATGGAGGTATTATTCAGTAACAGTATGGAGGTATTACTCAGTAACAGTATGGAGTTATTATTCAGTATCAGTATGGAGGTATTATTCAGTATCAGTATGGAGGTATTATTCAGTAACAGTATGGAGGTATTATTCAGTAACAGTAGGGGGGTATTATTCAGTAACAGTATGGGGTATTAGTAACAGTATGGGGGTATTATTCAGTAACAGTATGGAGGTATTATTCAGTAACAGTATGGGGGTATTATTCAGTAACAGTATGGAGGTATTATTCAGTAACAGTATGGGGGTATTATTCAGTAACAGTATGGAGGTATTATTCAGTAACAGTATGGGAGTATTATTCAGTAACAATATGGGGGTATTATTCAGTAACAGTATGGGGCTATTATTCAGTATCAGTATGGAGGTATTATTCAGTAACAGTATGGAGGTATTATTCAGTAACAGTATGGAGGTATTATTCAGTAACAGTATGGAGGTATTATTCAGTAACAGTATGGAGGTATTATTCATTAACAGTATGGGGGTATTATTCAGTAACAGTATGGGGGTATTATTCAGTAACAGTATGGAGGTATTATTCAGTAACAGTATGGAGGTATTATTCAGTAACAGTATGGGGGTATTATTCAGTAACAGTATGGAGGTATTATTCAGTAACAGTATGGGAGTATTATTCAGTAACAGTATGGGGGTATTATTCAGTAACAGTATGGGGGTATTATTTAGTATCAGTATGTAGGTATTCAGTAACAGTATGGGGTTATTATTCAGTAACAGTATGGGGTTATTATTCAGTAACAGTATGGGGGTATTATTCAGTCACAGTATGGGGGTATTATTCAGTATCAGTATTGAGGTATTATTCAGTAACAGTATGGAGGTATTATTCAGTAACAGTATGGAGGTATTATTCAGTATCAGTATGGAGGTATTATTCAGTAACAGTATGGAGGTATTATTCAGTAACAGTATGGAGGTATTATTCAGTAACAGTAGGGGGGTATTATTCAGTAACAGTATGGGGGTATTATTCAGTAACAGTATGGGGTATTAGTAACAGTATGGGGGTATTATTCAGTAACAGTATGGGGTATTATTCTGTAACAGTATGGAGGTATTATTAAGTAACAGTATGGGGGTATTATTCAGTAACAGTATGGAGGTATTATTCAGTAACAGTATGGGGGTATTATTCAGTAACAGTATGGAGGTATTATTCAGTAACAGTATGGGGGTATTATTCAGTAACAGTATGGGAGTATTATTCAGTAACAGTATGGGGGTATTATTCAGTAACAGTATGTAGGTATTATTCAGTATCAGTATGGAGGTATTATTCAGTAACAGTATGTAGGTATTATTCAGTAACAGTATGGAGGTATTATTCAGTATCAGTTTGGAGGTATTATTCAGTAACAGTATGGAGGTATTATTCAGTAACAGTATGGGGGTATTATTCAGTAACAGTATGGGGTATTAGTAACAGTATGGGGGTATTATTCAGTAACAGTATGGGGTATTATTCAGTAACAGTATGGAGGTATTATTCAGTAACAATATGGGGGTATTATTCAGTAACAGTATGGGGGTATTATTCAGTAACAGTATGGAGGTATTATTCAGTAACTGTATGGAGGTATTATTCAGTAACAGTATGGAGGTATTATTCAGTAACATTAGGGAGGTATTATTCAGTAACAGTATGGGGGTATTATTCAGTAACAGTATGGAGGTATTATTCAGTATCAGTATGGAGGTATTATTCAGTAACAGTATGGAGGTATTATTCAGTAACATTAGGGAGTTATTATTCAGTAACAGTATGGGGGTATTATTCAGTAACAGTATGGGGTATTAGTAACAGTATGGGGTTATTATTCAGTAACAGTAGGGGGGTATTATTCAGTAACAGTATGGGGGTATTATTCAGTAACAGTATGGGGTATTAGTAACAGTATGGGGGTATTATTCAGTAACAGTATGGGGTATTATTCTGTAACAGTATGGAGGTATTATTAAGTAACAGTATGGGGGTATTATTCAGTAACAGTATGGAGGTATTATTCAGTAACAGTATGGGGGTATTATTCAGTAACAGTATGGGGGTATTATTCAGTAACAGTATGGGGGTATTATTCAGTAACAGTATGGGAGTATTATTCAGTAACAGTATGGGGGTATTATTCAGTAACAGTATGGGGGTATTATTCAGTATCAGTATGGAGGTATTATTCAGTAACAGTATGGAGGTATTATTCAGTATCAGTATGGAGGTATTATTCAGTATCAGTATGGAGGTATTATTCAGTAACAGTATGGAGGTATTATTCAGTAACAGTAGGGAGGTATTATTCAGTAACAGTATGGGGGTATTATTCAGTAACAGTATGGGGTATTAGTAACAGTATGGGGGTATTATTCAGTAACAGTATGGGGTATTATTCAGTAACAGTATGGAGGTATTATTCAGTAACAATATGGGGGTATTATTCAGTAACAGTATGGGGGTATTATTCAGTAACAGTATGGAGGTATTATTCAGTAACAGTATGGGGGTATTATTCAGTAACAGTATGGAGGTATTATTCGTAACAGTATGGGGGTATTATTCAGTAACAGTATGGGGTATTATTCAGTAACAGTATGGGGGTATTATTCAGTAACAGTATGGGAGTATTATTCAGTAACAGTATGGGAGTATTATTCAGTAACAGTATGGGGGTATTATTCAGTAACAGTATGGGGTATTATTCAGTAACAGTATGGGGGTATTATTCAGTAACAGTATGGGAGTATTATTCAGTAACAGTATGGGAGTATTATTCAGTAACAGTATGGGGGTATTATTCAGTATCAGTATGGAGGTATTATTCAGTAACAGTATGGAGGTATTATTCAGTAACAGTAGGGAGGTATTATTCAGTAACAGTATGGGGTTATTATTCAGTAACAGTATGGGGTATTAGTAACAGTATGGGGGTATTATTCAGTAACAGTATGGGGTATTATTCAGTAACAGTATGGAGGTATTATTCAGTAACAATACGGGGGTATTATTCAGTAACAGTATGGGGGTATTATTCAGTAACAGTATGGAGGTATTATTCAGTAACAGTATGGAGGTATTATTCAGTAACAGTATGGAGGTATTATTCAGTAACAGTATGGGGGTATTATTCAGTAACAGTATGGAGGTATTATTCAGTAACAGTATGGGGGTATTATTCAGTAACAGTATGGAGGTATTATTCAGTAACAGTAGGGAGGTATTCTTCAGTAACAGTATGGGGGTATTATTCAGTAACAGTATGGGGTATTAGTAACAGTATGGGGGTATTATTCAGTAACAGTATGGGGTATTATTCAGTAACATTATGGAGGTATTCAGTAACAATATGGGGGTATTATTCAGTAACAGTATGGAGGTATTATTCAGTAACAGTATGGAGGTATTATTCAGTATCAGTATGGAGGTATTATTCAGTAACAGTAGGGAGGTATTATTCAGTAACAGTATGGGGGTATTATTCAGTAACAGTATGGGGTATTAGTAACAGTATGGGGGTATTATTCAGTAACAGTATGGAGGTATTATTCAGTAACAGTATGTGGGTATTATTCAGTAACAGTAGGGAGGTATTATTCAGTAACAGTATGGGGGTATTATTCAGTAACAGTATGGGGTATTAGTAACAGTATGGGGGTATTATTCAGTAACTGTATGGGGTATTAGTAACAGTATGGGGGTATTATTCAGTAACAGTATGGGGTATTATTCAGTAACAGTATGGAGGTATTATTCAGTAACAATATGGGGGTATTATTCAGTAACAGTATGGAGGTATTATTCAGTAACAGTATGGAGGTATTATTCAGTATCAGTATGGAGGTATTATTCAGTAACAGTAGGGAGGTATTATTCAGTAACAGTATGGGGGTATTATTCAGTAACAGTATGGGGTATTAGTAACAGTATGGGGGTATTATTCAGTAACAGTATGTGGGTATTATTCAGTAACAGTAGGGAGGTATTATTCAGTAACAGTATGGAGGTATTATTCAGTATCAGTATGGAGGTATTATTCAGTAACAGTAGGGAGGTATTATTCAGTAACAGTATTGGGGTATTATTCAGTAACAGTATGGGGTATTAGTAACAGTATGGGGGTATTATTCAGTAACAGTATGGAGGTATTATTCAGTATCAGTATGGAGGTAATATTCAGTAACAGTAGGGAGGTATTATTCAGTAACAGTATGGGGGTATTATTCAGTAACAGTATGGGGTATTAGTAACAGTATGGGGGTATTATTCAGTAACAGTATGGAGGTATTATTCAGTAACAGTATGTGGGTATTATTCAGTAACAGTAGGGAGGTATTATTCAGTAACAGTATGGGGGTATTATTCAGTAACAGTATGGAGGTATTATTCAGTAACAGTATGGAGGTATTATTCAGTATCAGTAGGGAGGTATTATTCAGTAACAGTATGAGGGTATTATTCAGTAACAGTATGGGGTATTAGTAACAGTATGGGGGTATTATTCAGTAACAGTATGGAGGTATTATTCAGTAACAGTATGTGGGTATTATTCAGTAACAGTAGGGAGGTATTATTCAGTAACAGTCTGGGGGTATTATTCAGTAACAGTATGGGGTATTAGTAACAGTATGGGGGTATTATTCAGTAACAGTATGGGGTATTAGTAACAGTATGGGGGTATTATTCAGTAACAGTATGGGGTATTATTCAGTAATAGTATGGAGGTATTATTCAGTAACAATATGGGGGTATTATTCAGTAACAGTATGGAGGTATTATTCAGTAACAGTATGGAGGTATTATTCAGTATCAGTATGGAGGTATTATTCAGTAACAGTATGGGGGTATTATTCAGTAACAGTATGGGGTATTAGTAACAGTATGGGGGTATTATTCAGTAACAGTGTGGGGTATTAGTAACAGTATGGGGTATTATTCAGTAACAGTATGGGGTATTATTCAGTAACAGTATGGAGGTATTATTCAGTATCAGTATGGAGGTATTATTCAGTAACAGTATGGAGGTATTATTCAGTAACAGTATGGAGGTATTATTCAGTAACAGTAGGGGGGTATTATTCAGTAACAGTATGGGGGTATTATTCAGTAACAGTATGGGGTATTAGTAACAGTATGGGGGTATTATTCAGTAACAGTATGGGGTATTATTCTGTAACAGTATGGAGGTATTATTAAGTAACAGTATGGGGGTATTATTCAGTAACAGTATGGAGGTATTATTCAGTAACAGTATGGGGGTATTATTCAGTAACAGTATGGGAGTATTATTCAGTAACAGTATGGGGGTATTATTCAGTAACAGTATGGGGGTATTATTCAGTATCAGTATGGAGGTATTATTCAGTAACAGTATGTAGGTATTATTCAGTAACAGTATGGAGGTATTATTCAGTATCAGTTTGGAGGTATTATTCAGTAACAGTATGGAGGTATTATTCAGTAACAGTATGGGGTATTAGTAACAGTATGGGGGTATTATTCAGTAACAGTATGGGGTATTATTCAGTAACAGTATGGAGGTATTATTCAGTAACAATATGGGGGTATTATTCAGTAACAGTATGGGGGTATTATTCAGTAACAGTATGGAGGTATTATTCAGTAACTGTATGGAGGTATTATTCAGTAACAGTATGGAGGTATTATTCAGTAACATTAGGGAGGTATTATTCAGTAACAGTATGGGGGTATTATTCAGTAACAGTATGGAGGTATTATTCAGTATCAGTATGGAGGTATTATTCAGTAACAGTATGGAGGTATTATTCAGTAACATTAGGGAGTTATTATTCAGTAACAGTATGGGGGTATTATTCAGTAACAGTATGGGGTATTAGTAACAGTATGGGGTTATTATTCAGTAACAGTAGGGGGGTATTATTCAGTAACAGTATGGGGGTATTATTCAGTAACAGTATGGGGTATTAGTAACAGTATGGGGGTATTATTCAGTAACAGTATGGGGTATTATTCTGTAACAGTATGGAGGTATTATTAAGTAACAGTATGGGGGTATTATTCAGTAACAGTATGGAGGTATTATTCAGTAACAGTATGGGGGTATTATTCAGTAACAGTATGGAGGTATTATTCAGTAACAGTATGGGGGTATTATTCAGTAACAGTATGGGAGTATTATTCAGTAACAGTATGGGGGTATTATTCAGTAACAGTATGGGGGTATTATTCAGTATCAGTATGGAGGTATTATTCAGTAACAGTATGGAGGTATTATTCAGTATCAGTATGGAGGTATTATTCAGTATCAGTATGGAGGTATTATTCAGTAACAGTATGGAGGTATTATTCAGTAACAGTAGGGAGGTATTATTCAGTAACAGTATGGGGGTATTATTCAGTAACAGTATGGGGTATTAGTAACAGTATGGGGGTATTATTCAGTAACAGTATGGGGTATTATTCAGTAACAGTATGGAGGTATTATTCAGTAACAATATGGGGGTATTATTCAGTAACAGTATGGGGGTATTATTCAGTAACAGTATGGAGGTATTATTCAGTAACAGTATGGGGGTATTATTCAGTAACAGTATGGAGGTATTATTCGTAACAGTATGGGGGTATTATTCAGTAACAGTATGGGGTATTATTCAGTAACAGTATGGGGGTATTATTCAGTAACAGTATGGGAGTATTATTCAGTAACAGTATGGGAGTATTATTCAGTAACAGTATGGGGGTATTATTCAGTAACAGTATGGGGTATTATTCAGTAACAGTATGGGGGTATTATTCAGTAACAGTATGGGAGTATTATTCAGTAACAGTATGGGAGTATTATTCAGTAACAGTATGGGGGTATTATTCAGTATCAGTATGGAGGTATTATTCAGTAACAGTATGGAGGTATTATTCAGTAACAGTAGGGAGGTATTATTCAGTAACAGTATGGGGTTATTATTCAGTAACAGTATGGGGTATTAGTAACAGTATGGGGGTATTATTCAGTAACAGTATGGGGTATTATTCAGTAACAGTATGGAGGTATTATTCAGTAACAATACGGGGGTATTATTCAGTAACAGTACGGGGGTATTATTCAGTAACAGTATGGAGGTATTATTCAGTAACAGTATGGAGGTATTATTCAGTAACAGTATGGAGGTATTATTCAGTAACAGTATGGGGGTATTATTCAGTAACAGTATGGAGGTATTATTCAGTAACAGTATGGGGGTATTATTCAGTAACAGTATGGAGGTATTATTCAGTAACAGTAGGGAGGTATTCTTCAGTAACAGTATGGGGGTATTATTCAGTAACAGTATGGGGTATTAGTAACAGTATGGGGGTATTATTCAGTAACAGTATGGGGTATTATTCAGTAACATTATGGAGGTATTCAGTAACAATATGGGGGTATTATTCAGTAACAGTATGGAGGTATTATTCAGTAACAGTATGGAGGTATTATTCAGTATCAGTATGGAGGTATTATTCAGTATCAGTATGGAGGTATTATTCAGTAACAGTAGGGAGGTATTATTCAGTAACAGTATGGGGGTATTATTCAGTAACAGTATGGGGTATTAGTAACAGTATGGGGGTATTATTCAGTAACAGTATGGAGGTATTATTCAGTAACAGTATGTGGGTATTATTCAGTAACAGTAGGGAGGTATTATTCAGTAACAGTATGGGGGTATTATTCAGTAACAGTATGGGGTATTAGTAACAGTATGGGGGTATTATTCAGTAACTGTATGGGGTATTAGTAACAGTATGGGGGTATTATTCAGTAACAGTATGGGGTATTATTCAGTAACAGTATGGAGGTATTATTCAGTAACAATATGGGGGTATTATTCAGTAACAGTATGGAGGTATTATTCAGTAACAGTATGGAGGTATTATTCAGTAACAGTATGGAGGTATTATTCAGTATCAGTATGGAGGTATTATTCAGTAACAGTAGGGAGGTATTATTCAGTAACAGTATGGGGGTATTATTCAGTAACAGTATGGGGTATTAGTAACAGTATGGGGGTATTATTCAGTAACAGTATGTGGGTATTATTCAGTAACAGTAGGGAGGTATTATTCAGTAACAGTATGGAGGTATTATTCAGTATCAGTATGGAGGTATTATTCAGTAACAGTAGGGAGGTATTATTCAGTAACAGTATTGGGGTATTATTCAGTAACAGTATGGGGTATTAGTAACAGTATGGGGGTATTATTCAGTAACAGTATGGAGGTATTATTCAGTATCAGTATGGAGGTAATATTCAGTAACAGTAGGGAGGTATTATTCAGTAACAGTATGGGGGTATTATTCAGTAACAGTATGGGGTATTAGTAACAGTATGGGGGTATTATTCAGTAACAGTATGGAGGTATTATTCAGTAACAGTATGTGGGTATTATTCAGTAACAGTAGGGAGGTATTATTCAGTAACAGTATGGGGGTATTATTCAGTAACAGTATGGAGGTATTATTCAGTAACAGTATGGAGGTATTATTCAGTATCAGTAGGGAGGTATTATTCAGTAACAGTATGAGGGTATTATTCAGTAACAGTATGGGGTATTAGTAACAGTATGGGGGTATTATTCAGTAACAGTATGGAGGTATTATTCAGTAACAGTATGTGGGTATTATTCAGTAACAGTAGGGAGGTATTATTCAGTAACAGTCTGGGGGTATTATTCAGTAACAGTATGGGGTATTAGTAACAGTATGGGGGTATTATTCAGTAACAGTATGGGGTATTAGTAACAGTATGGGGGTATTATTCAGTAACAGTATGGGGTATTATTCAGTAATAGTATGGAGGTATTATTCAGTAACAATATGGGGGTATTATTCAGTAACAGTATGGAGGTATTATTCAGTAACAGTATGGAGGTATTATTCAGTATCAGTATGGAGGTATTATTCAGTAACAGTATGGGGGTATTATTCAGTAACAGTATGGGGTATTAGTAACAGTATGGGGGTATTATTCAGTAACAGTGTGGGGTATTAGTAACAGTATGGGGTATTATTCAGTAACAGTATGGGGTATTATTCAGTAACAGTATGGAGGTATTATTCAGTAACAATATGGGGGTATTATTCAGTAACAGTATGGAGGTATTATTCAGTAACAGTATGGAGGTATTATTCAGTAACAGTATGGGGGTATTATTCAGTAACAGTATGGAGGTATTATTCAGTAACAGTATGGAGGTATTATTCAGTAACAGTATGGAGGTATTATTCAGTAACAGTATGGAGGTATTATTCAGTAACAGTATAGAGGTATTATTCAGTAACAGTATGGAGGTATTATTCATTAACAGTACGGAGGTATTATTCAGTAACAGTATGGGGGAATTATTCAGTAACAGTATGGGGTATTAGTAACAGTATGGGGGTATTATTCAGTAACAGTTTGGGGTATTATTCAGTAACAGTATGGAGGTATTATTCAGTAACAATATGGGGGTATTATTCAGTAACAGTATGGGGGTATTATTCAGTAACAGTATGGAGGTATTATTCAGTAACAGTATGGAGGTATTATTCAGTAACAGTATGGAGGTATTATTCAGTAACAGTATGGGGGTATTATTCAGTAACAGTATGGAGGTATTATTCAGTAACAGTATGGGGGTATTATTCAGTAACAGTATGAAGGTATTATTCAGTAACAGTATGGAGGTATTATTCAGTATCAGTATGGGGGTATTATTCAGTAACAGTATGGAGGTATTATTCAGTAACAGTATGGAGGTATTATTCAGTAACAGTATGGAGGTATTATTCAGTAACAGTATGGAGGTATTATTCAGTAACAGTATGGAGGTATTATTCAGTAACAGTATGGAGGTATTATTCATTAACAGTATGGAGGTATTATTCATTAACAGTATGGAGGTATTATTCAGTAACAGTATGGGGGTATTATTCAGTAACAGTATGGAGGTATTATTCAGTAACAGTATGGAGGTATTATTCAGTAACAGTATGGAGGTATTATTCAGTAACAGTATGGAGGTATTATTCAGTAACAGTATGGGAGTATTATTCAGTAACAGTATGGGGGTATTATTCAGTAACAGTATGGGGGTATTATTCAGTATCAGTATGTAGGTATTATTCAGTAACAGTATGGAGGTATTATTCAGTAACCATATGGAGGTATTATTCAGTATCAGTATGGAGGTATTATTCAGTATCAGTATGAAGGTATTATTCAGTAACAGTATGGAGGTATTATTCAGTAACAGTATGGGGGTATTATTCAGTAACAGTATGGGGGTATTATTCAGTAACAGTATGGAGGTATTATTCAGTAACAGTATGGGGTATTATTCAGTAACAGTATGGAGGTATTATTCATTAACAGTATGGGAGTATTATATAGTAACAGTATGGGGGTATTATTCAGTAACAGTATGGGGGTATTATTCAGTATCAGTATGGAGGTATTATTCAGTAACAGTATGGAGGTATTACTCAGTAACAGTATGGAGTTATTATTCAGTATCAGTATGGAGGTATTATTCAGTAACAGTATGGAGGTATTATTCAGTAACAGTAGGGGGGTATTATTCAGTAACAGTATGGGGGTATTATTCAGTAACAGTATGGGGTATTAGTAACAGTATGGGGGTATTATTCAGTAACAGTATGGGGTATTATTCAGTAACAGTATGGAGGTATTATTCAGTAACAGTATGGGGTATTATTCAGTAACAGTATGGAGGTATTATTCAGTAACAGTATGGGGGTATTATTCAGTAACAGTATGGGAGTATTATTCAGTAACAGTATGGGGGTATTATTCAGTAACAGTATGGGGGTATTATTCAGTATCAGTATGGAGGTATTATTCAGTAACAGTATGGAGGTATTATTCAGTAAAATTATGGAGGTATTATTCAGTATCAGTATGGAGGTATTATTCAGTAACAGTAGGGAGGTATTCTTCAGTAACAGTATGGGGGTATTATTCAGTAACAGTATGGGGTATTAGTAACAGTATGGGGGTATTATTCAGTAACAGTATGGGGTATTATTCAGTAACAGTATGGAGGTATTCAGTAACAATATGGGGGTATTATTCAGTAACAGTATGGAGGTATTATTCAGTAACAGTATGGAGGTATTATTCAGTATCAGTATGGAGGTATTATTCAGTAACAGTAGGGAGGTATTATTCAGTAACAGTATGGGGGTATTATTCAGTAACAGTATGGGGTATTAGTAACAGTATGGGGGTATTATTCAGTAACAGTATGGAGGTATTATTCAGTAACAGTATGTGGGTATTATTCAGTAACAGTAGGGAGGTATTATTCAGTAACAGTATGGGGGTATTATTCAGTAACAGTATGGGGTATTAGTAACAGTATGGGGGTATTATTCAGTAACAGTATGGGGTATTAGTAACAGTATGGGGGTATTATTCAGTAACAGTATGGGGTATTATTCAGTAACAGTATGGAGGTATTATTCAGTAACAATATGGGGGTATTATTCAGTAACAGTATGGAGGTATTATTCAGTAACAGTATGGAGGTATTATTCAGTATCAGTATGGAGGTATTATTCAGTAACAGTAGGGAGGTATTATTCAGTAACAGTATGGGGGTATTATTCAGTAACATTATGGGGTATTAGTAACAGTATGGGGGTATTATTCAGTAACAGTATGGAGGTATTATTCAGTAACAGTATGTGGGTATTATTCAGTAACAGTAGGGAGGTATTATTCAGTAACAGTATGGAGGTATTATTCAGTATCAGTATGGAGGTATTATTCAGTAACAGTAGGGAGGTATTATTCAGTAACAGTATGGGGGTATTATTCAGTAACAGTATGGGGTATTAGTAACAGTATGGGGGTATTATTCAGTAACAGTATGGAGGTGTTATTCAGTATCAGTATGGAGGTAATATTCAGTAACAGTAGGGAGGTATTATTCAGTAACAGTATGGGGGTATTATTCAGTAACAGTATGGGGTATTAGTAACAGTATGGGGGTATTATTCAGTAACAGTATGGAGGTATTATTCAGTAACAGTATGTGGGTATTATTCAGTAACAGTAGGGAGGTATTATTCAGTAACAGTATGGGGGTATTATTCAGTAACAGTATGGAGGTATTATTCAGTAACAGTATGGAGGTATTATTCAGTATCAGTATGGAGGTATTATTCAGTAACAGTAGGGAGGTATTATTCAGTAACAGTATGAGGGTATTATTCAGTAACAGTATGGGGTATTAGTAACAGTATGGGGGTATTATTCAGTAACAGTATGGAGGTATTATTCAGTAACAGTATGTGGGTATTATTCAGTAACAGTAGGGAGGTATTATTCAGTAACAGTATGGGGGTATTATTCAGTAACAGTATGGGGTATTAGTAACAGTATGGGGGTATTATTCAGTAACAGTATGGGGTATTAGTAACAGTATGGGGGTATTATTCAGTAACAGTATGGGGTATTATTCAGTAACAGTATGGAGGTATTATTCAGTAACAATATGGGGGTATTATTCAGTAACAGTATGGAGGTATTATTCAGTAACAGTATGGAGGTATTATTCAGTATCAGTATGGAGGTATTATTCAGTAACAGTATGGGGGTATTATTCAGTAACAGTATGGGGTATTAGTAACAGTATGGGGGTATTATTCAGTAACAGTATGGGGTATTAGTAACAGTATGGGGTATTATTCAGTAACAGTATGGGGTATTATTCAGTAACAGTATGGAGGTATTATTCAGTAACAATATGGGGGTATTATTCAGTAACAGTATGGAGGTATTATTCAGTAACAGTATGGAGGTATTATTCAGTAACAGTATGGGGGTATTATTCAGTAACAGTATGGAGGTATTATTCAGTAACAGTATGGAGGTATTATTCAGTAACAGTATGGAGGTATTATTCAGTAACAGTATGGAGGTATTATTCAGTAACAGTATGGAGGTATTATTCATTAACAGTACGGAGGTATTATTCAGTAACAGTATGGGGGTATTATTCAGTAACAGTATGGAGGTATTATTCAGTAACAGTATGGAGGTATTATTCAGTAACAGTATGGAGGTATTATTCAGTAACAGTATGGAGGTATTATTCAGTAACAGTATGGGGGTATTATTCAGTAACACACTGAGTTTCTTGCAGGAGGAAAATTCTGCCTCAAAATTCAGTCTGAGATTTTGAGGCAGATTTTGTCCCTTCCTGCATGTCGTTTGCCGCGTTTTTCGGTACGTTTTTCGCTTGCGCCCATTGAGTGCTACGGGCAAAAAACTCAGCGAAATATGCTTTCTCTGCCTCCCATTGATGTCAATGGGAAGTCAGAGGCATAAACGCGTGAAGATAGGGCATGTCCCTTCTTTCTCGAGAGGCATTTACGGCTGGTTTTTGACAAGTTTTGCGGAGCGGTTTCCGCGCCAAAAAACTCGTCAAAATACTCCATGTGAACAGGGCCTAACAAATAAACATCAAATGTTTTCCTATTTAAAAAATGTATATATTGTGTGTTTGTGTAAAGCTAGTAATGTGAAAACTCCGATAGATTTGGGGGGGGCGCCTTTTTATAGTTCGCCTCAGGCAGCAGAGGAGCTAGGTTCACCCCTGTCTATATTATATATATATATATATATATATATATATATATATATATATATATATATATATATATATATACAGTATATTATTATTTTTTATTAGAAAGCGGTGATTTGGGATGTTTTTTCACTTTTTTTGACAGCACAGGATGCAGGCTGATCTCTCTCTCCTCTCACAGAACAACTTCCATGAGAGGAGAGAGAAACACAGCACATGTCTTGGCTGTGTTATGAAAATAACTGTCTATGATCTCTGCGGTTTTATCAGAGAGATCACCTGATCAGTGACCAGTCACAACAGTCCCTGATGGTTGCTGTTGCAGCTGCTGCCACAGGCAGATTATGCACAGCATAACATCTGCGCATGCGTGCGCCATTTTGGAGGGATCGGAACGTGGGGAGATCGGACGAGGGAGTGGCGGAATTCATCTCGGGAAGACTAATCACCCTTTCTCCATCTTCAGTAAAAAATTATTCCATGAGAGGAGAGAGAAAGGGTAACGAACTGGCGACTTGCAGTGACAGCCGTGATTTATTGAATCACGGCGATCACGTGACCACAGACCACTCGTTATGTTCTCTGGTTGTTGCTCCGAACCCTCAGCTGCCTTCGCTGAGAGAACAGGGCTTTCCTGCTTTATTTTTCGGTGCTATATTAGGCTAAAGCGCTTCCATGAAAAGGCGGCGAATTAGACTAAAGCACCTTAGTGACTGTAGTGAAAAGGCGTATTGGTGGTCACTAAGGGGTGAAAACCACACTGCACTATAAGATTTTTTAGGCTTTTTAAAATTGAAAAATAGTCGAAAAATTATCCTTTTTTGGTAGCAATTAGATATATGCAAAACCATGAGTGCCTGTATCAGCAGGCAGCGGCACTCTTTCAGCACAAAGATAAAATCTATTTATTTGACACAGGATATATTAGAAATATAATTAGATATATGCCAAACAATGAGTGATGTCACTTGGATACAGACTGAAGTTTAACGGCTCTGTATAAATTCTTGATGCAGAAAAATACACTATTTTAGTGGCCCTATTAGATATATGAAAAACAACGAGTGACGTCACTTCTGTCATGTCTGTATCACCACGCAGTGGCATGCTATCAGCACCAAGATTTAAATAAAAATTAAAGTCTATTAGCACAAGGATTAATATTATTGAAGAAGATTTGTAAATGATGAGATGAAGATTGGTGAATCACAAGCTCTGTGGCTTGAATAGCAAGTGGTTTGTATATTAAGTGGAGTTCCAAAAACCGGAGTTCAAAAGAGGAGTTAAAGTCCCAGTAAGTGCTCTTCTACTTCTTTATCTTTTTAATTAACACCTGTTCGCTGTTTTTTTTTTTGTAACTGGGATAATGGACAGCAAGATTGGAGGTTTTCTTCAGTGCACAGTTTGCCATATGTATGCACGACTGGAGCCGGAGTTCCAGGGTGAATATCTCTGTGGCAGATGTGAGCATATTGTTCACCTGGAAGCTCGTATTAGAGATCTGGAGGAGCAGAATGCAACACTGAGGAGGATAGACAATTTTGAACGGAGCTTGCTGCTCACAGAGCATGCAGTTAGTGGGTTACAACTGGAGGGTGAAGACATGGGTGAGCAGGATCAGGTAAGTAGCTGGGTTAATGTAGTTAGGGGCAGTAGAAAGGGGTCAAAGACAAGGAAGGCCGATCCGGTTTCTGACATTCCAGGCAAAATTGCCAAGTTGGGTGATGATGCGAGGGTGTCAGTCTCAGAAATGGCAGCCCTAGTGGATACTGATCTCCCTAACAGCCGGGAGAACAGCCCAGCTAGTAGTCGGCGGGATGGTAATGCAGGTAAGCCAAGACAATTGATAGTCGTAGGGGATTCTATAATCAGGAAGACGGATAGAATTATTTGTCGCCAAGACCACCTCAACCGAATGGTTTGCTGTCTCCCTGGTGCCAGGGTTCGGCATGTGGTGGAACGGGTGGACAAATTGCTGGGAGGGGCTGGTGATGATCCAGCTGTCGTGGTCCATGTCGGTACGAACGACAGAATAAATGGTAGGTGGAGGAGCCTTAAGAATAATTTTAAAGAACTAGGCTACAAGCTGAAGGGAAGGACCTCCAAGGTTGTATTCTCAGGAATACTGCCTGTGCCATGCGCATCACAGGAAAGACAGCGGGAGCTTAGGGAGTTAAATGCATGGCTGAAGTCTTGGTGTAGAGGAGAAGGATTTGGGTTCCTAGAGCACTGGGCTGACTTTTCATTGGGGTACAAACTGTATTCTGCAGATGATTTGCACCTAAATGGAAGGGGGTCCGCTGTGCTGGGGGAGAGAATTCTAGCTGGGGTGGCGGAGTATTTAAACTAGGGCTGAGGAGGGAGGTCAATGTAGAAAAAAAAGGGGTAGCCAGGTTAGAGAGGGGTCAGACTATATTGGTGGGGGGAGAAACAGAATGTGGGGAGAGGACTAGACAACAAGATAAGGAGATCCTTTCATTACAAAACATCAGTGTAAATAAAAAGGACCGATTAATGTCAAATCACATTTCTGATAATAAAAGTGAAAAACTGACAGGCAAGTTAAAGTGTGTGTTCACAAATGCCAGAAGTCTAGCAAGCAAAATGGGGGAGCTGGAGGCCTTGATACTGGAAGAAAATATAGATATAGTTGGTGTTGCTGAAACATGGCTGGACTCTTCACATGACTGGGCTGTAAATCTACAGGGTTTTACACTTTTTCGTAAAGACAGGACAAATAGGAAAGGTGGTGGTGTATGTCTGTATGTGAGAAGTGATATGAAGGCGAGTGTGAAAGAGACAATAGTGGGTGAAGACTGTGAGGAGGTTGAAACCTTGTGGGTGGAACTAGAAAGGGAGGTAAACACTGAAAAAAATACTTTTGGTGTAATCTATAGACCCCCCAATATAACTGAGGAGATGGAAGTTCAGCTATATAAACAGATGGAGCGGGCTGCACAGGCGGGTACTGTAGTGATAATGGGAGATTTTAATTTCCGGGATATTAATTGGTGTCATGGTTCGGCTTCAACTGCAAAGGGGAGACATTTCCTCAACCTGTTGCAGGAAAATTTTATGGGCCAGTTTGTGGAAGACCCGACTAGAGGTGAAGCTCTGTTGGATCTGGTCATTTCTAATAATGCAGATCTTGTTGGGAATGTCAATGTTCGTGAAAAGCTCGGTAACAGTGATCACAATATAGTTACATTTTACCTATACTGTAAAAAACAAACGCAGGCTGGGAGGGCAAAAACATTTAATTTTAAGAAAGCCAATTTCCCCAGGATGAGGGCTGCAATTCAGGATATAGACTGGGAAGAACTAATGTCAAATAATGGAACAAATGATAAATGGGAGATTTTCAAATCTACTTTGAGTTATTATAGTGCAAAATTTATTCCTACAGGTAATAAGTATAAACGACTCAAATTAAACCCCACATGGCTTACACCTTCTGTGAAAGGGGCAATACATGACAAAAAAAGGGCATTTAAAAAATACAAATCTGAGGGTACAGCTGTAGCCTTTGTAAAATATAAAGAGCTTAATAAAATCTGTAAAAATGTAATAAAATTAGCAAAAATACAAAATGAAAGGCAGGTGGCCAAGGATAGTAAAACAAATCCTAAAAAATTCTTCAAGCATATAAATGCAAAAAAGCCAAGGTCTGAACATGTAGGACCCCTAGATAATGGTAATGGGGAGTTGATCACAGGGGATCAAGAGAAGGCAGAGTTACTAAATGGGTTCTTTAGCTCTGTATATACAACAGAAGAAAGAGCAGCTCATGTAGCCGGTGCCAGTGCTGTTAATATATCGGCTGATATACTGAATTGGATGAATGTAGAGATGGTCCAAGCTAAATTAAATAAAATAAATGTGCACAAGGCTCCGGGACCAGATGGGTTACACCCTAGAATTCTTAAAGGAACAGTGTCATCACAAATAATTTTTTTATATGTTAAAGATGTTAGTGCTTTATTAAAAACGTTTATATTCATTTGTGTGTTTGTGTTTTACTTTTTCTTATTTTTACACTTTTTCTTCCCTATGGGGGCTGCCATTTTTTGTTCCATTTCTGTGTGTGTCGATTAACGACACATACAGACATGGAATACGGCAGCCACAGTCCCATAGGGACTGCGAACGGCTCCTGTCCCATTGACTGCAGTGTACGGCGTCTGTGTGGGAACTGCGCATGCGCCGCTCCCACACAGTCCTATTCGAAATTGGCGCCGTCCGGCGCCATTTTCCTGTGGACCGGAAGTCGCGGCCGGACAGTAATATTACTACTTCCGGTCGCGGCTTCCGGATTTGTGCACTTGCACCAGCGGCAGCAAACGGAGCGGACGGGCCGGAGGGAGCCGCGGCGGCAGGAGCAGGTAAGAGATTTCAATGTATGTTCGTGTTTGTGTGTGTTTACTACTGTATGTAAACCTACTACACTGTGGGTTAGCTCAAAAAATGGCGACACACAGTGTAGGAGGTTACACCGTTCAAACCCCTCGTTTATCCCGGCACTAGCCAGGATAAAGGAGGGGGGGGATGCTGAGAGCTCACTAGAGCGAGGGCTTTTAACCCAATGTTGCAATGCTGCAATTTTGGGAACAGCTCCATCTAGTGACCAAAAATGGGTAGTATTATAAATTAGAAATAATTTATAATATTTCCTGGCTCGTGCAAAAAAAAAAATAAAAAATTTGAACAATGTTTAATCACCCACACACTAAATGTTTAATTTTTTTTAAAAAAAACATGTTTTTCTGGCAACACATTCCCTTTAAAGAGCTTAGTTCAGTTATTTCTGTCCCCCTTTTCATAATATTCAGAGAATCTCTAGTGACTGGTATAGTGCCAAGGGACTGGCGCAGGGCAAATGTGGTGCCTATTTTCAAAAAGGGCTCTAGGTCTTCCCCGGGTAATTATAGACCAGTAAGCTTAACATCCATCGTGGGGAAAATGTTTGAGGGGCTATTGAGGGACTATATACAGGATTATGTGACAATAAATAGCATTATAAGTGACAGCCAGCACGGTTTTACTAAGGACAGAAGTTGTCAAACTAACCTAATCTGTTTTTATGAAGAGGTGAGCAGAAGTCTAGACAGAGGGGCTGCTGTGGATTTAGTGTTTTTGGACTTTGCAAAGGCATTTGACACTGTCCCCCATAGACGCCTAATGGGTAAATTAAGGACTATAGGTTTAGAAAATATACAAAGGAAGGAAGGATAGGATCCAGCGCTGGGTCGAGTTTAAAATGGATTTTCTGTTCCAAGTTTAATGGCATCGGTTTAAAAGGAAGTCCAGTTGTATATGTCCTGGGTGTGTAAGAAAGTGGAGGTATTGTCCTCGGGGCCTACGCGTTTCGGACGACTGCCGCGTCCTTAAACTTGGCTGCCAAGTTACACACCCAGGACATATACAACTGGACTTCCTTTTAAACCGATGCCATTAAACTTGGAACAGAAAATCCATTTTAAACTCGACCCAGCGCTGGATCCTATCCTTCCTTCCTTTGCTACTACACCGTGTGCCGACACGAGGATCCGAGTGCTACTCTACAAACACACTGGAGTGTGTTAGGTGAGCTGGAGGTTCCCTCCCCAGTTTCTTTACTTTTAGAAAATATAGTTTGTAATTGGATTGAGAATTGGCTCAAGGACCGTATCCAGAGAGTTGTGGTCAATGATTCCTTCTCTGAATGGTCACCGGTTATAAGTGGTGTACCCCAGGGTTCAGTGCTGGGACCACTATTATTCAACTTATTTATTAATGATATAGAGGAAGGGATTAATAGCACTATTTCTATTTTTGCAGATGACACCAAGCTATGTAATATAGTTCAGACTATGGAAGATGTTCATGAATTACAGGCAGATTTAAACAAACTAAGTGTTTGGGCGTCCACTTGGCAAATTAAGTTTAATGTAGATAAATGTAAAGTTATGCATCTGGGTACCAACAACCTGCATGCATCATATGTCCTAGGGGGCGCTACACTGGCGGATTCACTTGTTGAGAAGGATCTGGGTGTACTTGTAAATCATAAACTCAATAACAGCATGCAGTGTCAATCAGCTGCTTCAAAGGCCAGCAGGATATTGTCGTGTATTAAAAGAGGCATGGACTCGCGGGACAGGGATGTAATAATGCCACTTTACAAGGCATTAGTGAGGCCTCATCTAGAATATGCAGTTCAGTTCTGGGCTCCAGTTCATAGAAAGGATGCCCTGGAGTTGGAAAAAATACAAAGAAGAGCAACGAAGCTAATAAGGGGCGCGGAGAATCTAAGTTATGAGGAAAGATTGAAAGAATTAAACCTATTTAGCCTTGAAAAAAGACGACTAAGGGGGGACATGATTAACTTATATAAATATATTAATGGCACATACAAAAAATATGGTGATATCCTGTTCCTTGTAAAACCCGCTCAAAAAACAAGGGGGCACTCCCTCCGTCTGGAGAAAAAAAGGTTCAAGCTGCAGAGGCGACAAGGCTTCTTTACAGTGAGAACTGTGAATCTATGGAATAGCCTACCGCAGGAGCTGGTCACAGCAGGGACAGTAGATGGCTTTAAAAAAGGGTTAGATAATTTCCTAGAACAAAAAAATATTAGCTCCTATGTGTAGAAATTTTTCCTTCCCTTTTCCTTTCCCTTGGTTGAACTTGATGGACATGTGTCTTTTTTCAGCCGTACTAACTATGTAACTATGTAACTATGTAACAAATGAATGTAAGAATTGTGTTAATGCAGCAGCACTCAATCACAGCAATGGCTGCCTGTGCCTGCCTTTCTAACACACTCACTGACTCCTATCTCTTTTTAAAATATACCTCTCTATCAAATTATTGTAAATCTTACTATCTAGTCACTTCTCCTCACTTGCACAAAGTCACTGACACTAATTCAATATCTATCCACAGCAACATTTGCTGGTTGCGCTGTTTATAGTGGCTGAGACTCATATGACAGTCATCCACCGAGTCATCAGTGACTCACACCCAAACCCTTATAATTGGCTGTAAGGCCTGTAGAGGGAAGGCTGCCTTTAAGGCACTATGGGGACGCTCGAGATCATGTGGAATTTCTTTATCTTCTTGTCGTCATTTAATCTTTAAAATGGTGGACAACATGTTGAGCCGTTTGTGCTGGAAGAATCCCATAATTTCCAATTCGCTAAAATCCAAGACTAATGGAAAATTCATAACAAATTAGATTTATGTTGAATCGGTTCTGTTATCTCTAGTGGGAATGTCTAAAAAACAATCGATTTTGGATCTCCCTGGAGGACCTCTTCAACTCTGTCACTCAAATAATCTTGAGAACTTCAGGAAATTCACTTAGGTTGCCACATTTAATATTTGGTGATTATAATTTTAGTTGACATAAGAAGATGTGCTATTATATTTCTGGAAGAGGAATTGAAGGTATTAAGATCTAAAAATAATAAAGCCATTCGTGGGCTTAAGAGTACTTATTTTTCCAAAAGGATAGAAATTGTCCTTCTAGTCGCCTTCCAAAGGGGTTGTACTTTCGTACATTCCCACAGAATGTGATACAGAGAGCCCTTGTGTCCACAAATTCTCCAGCATGCGTTTGAACATGAAGGGAATATCTTGTTTAGTCCCGTGGGTGTATAATACCATCTTAAGTATGTCTTGAAAACCGCTTCTTGATGAGACACACATCGAAAGACTTTATATATAGTGTTAAGTGCTAATTGCCATTCTATTACAGTCACAATAATATTCAAATCCTCTTCCCAGTTTGTCAGATATTGATTTTTAATTAAAAGTGATTTGTTGCCAATACTATTCCTTTATTTTACTAATCCTACTAAACGCAGATACTAGATCAGAACTCTGGTTAATGATTGTTGGTCATTTTCTCTGTAGAAACGTTCTGATTTGTAAAAACTTGACAAAGTGGCTTTGAGGTATATGGTATTTTCCACTAACATGTGAAAATTGAGCCATTCCGTCTTGAGCTACAATGTTAGCGACAGAGTTGATGTTGCTTAATTTCCAGCTTTCCAAATCTAAGCCTGGGATATTATCTTCCAAAAAGCCAAGCAAAATCTGATCGTATGGACAAGCCATGTTATTCCCTGATATCTTAATATAAAGTTGCCACGCTTTATCTGATGTTTGTATACATGTCAAGCAGAGACGTATCTGGGTTCTCCAGCACCTGGGGCAAAGGTTCAGTTTGGCGCCCCACCCCCCCAAACCACTTTCCCGACTTCTTCTTCTCCCTCGCCATATTTGCTTTCTCTACCAATCAATGAGATGTAATTTGTTTTTCCACTTTTTTTCGAGCATAAAACCACTTGTACATTTTACAAGCAATATAGTTATATAAAGTAGTTAACATAACAATTAATTAAAAGAAAATAAATAAAGAGGTCAGTGCCGGACTAAACAGATTGTATATCTGAGGCTAATGAGACTATATGGTGACATAATGAAAAGCCCCATGTAGATAGTGCCACACACCTCCCCTTGTGGATAGTGCCACACAACCCCCCTTCAGAAAGTGCCACACCTCCCCTTGTAGATAGTGCCACACACCCTCCTGTATATAGCACCACACCCCCCTCCCTGTATGGATAGTTAACTTAGGGGCTTCTCTAGGAGTGGAATCCCCGGGAAAAGCATCGGCAACGCTTTGGCCGGGGATTCATCTATACCTCCCAACTTTCAAGTATCATAAAGAGGGAGAACCGATGAGGCACGCATAGCAACACAGTATAATGCCCTCTAGCTCCCTCCACACAGTATAATGCCCCCATAAAGTATAAAACCCCATAGCTGTCACCATACAGAATAATGCCCCCATAGATGCACCTATACAGTATAATGTGCACTCAAATTCTAACATGCGGTATAATTCCCTCACATATGCCCTTATATGGTACAATGCCCACACAGATGCCCCCATGAAGTATAATGCCAAATCAAATTCCCCCATACAGCATAATGCCCCTATAGCTGCTCCCATACCGCATAATGCCCCCATACAGTATAATGCCCCATACAGCTTAATGCGCCAAAGGCTGCCCCCATACAGTATAATGCCCTATAGCTGCGTCCATACAGTAGAATGCCCCTACAGCTGCCCCATACAGTATAATGCCTCCTATAGCTGCCCCATACAGTATAATGCCCCTATAGCTTCCCCATACAGTATAATGCCGCCATAGCGGCCCAATACAGTATACTGCTGCCTTAGATGCCCCCATGCCGTACAATGCCCCCTTAGATGCCTCTAGTGTCAGTGCCCACGTAGATAGTGCCCACAGACAGTACCAATGTAGCTAGCACCAGTGTCCTCTGTAGATAGTGCCCCTATATAGTGCCACTGTGCCCATGTAGATAGTGCTACACACCCCTGTAGATAGCGCTACCCCCTCCCTCCTGCAGATTGCGCCATTGAGACTCGTTCTAGGAGCGGAATGAACAGCCAGAGCATAGGACGGGGATTCCGCTCCTAGTTGATATGGTTCATTTATGTACAGAGAAGTCACTGATATTACTGTCTATATATGGACAGTGACATCAGGGGCTACTCCTGGAGCGGAATCCCCTGTCAGAACATCAGCAATGGTTATTCCACTTCAGAGGAGCCACTGAAGTCACTGTCCTTATATGGACAGTGACGTCAAGGGCTTCCATGGGCACAGCCCCCTCTGCTCGTCCACTCTTAACTAATGCTTCAGCATTAAGTTCAATTGTATCTGTGTCCTGAGGACGAAGGCATTTCGCCGAAACGCGCGTCAGGTTGGTGTCTCCACGGTGCAGGAGCAACACTATGGGTAAGTTACCTTGTTTAAGCATATAGGTCTGTCTCTGTCTCTTCTTCTATATCATTACCCTCTTGTTGAGGTTCTCTAACATGTTTGATTGAGGCATGTTCCCTCTTGAGTCAGTTCTGTTTTCATGCATGGCCCAGTTGACATACCCCCAGCCGTCAGGGACAGTGGGAAGTATAATTCCTCTCCTGCAGGAGGGGTCCCTGACGTCACTGCCGATATATGGATAGTGACATCAGGGGGATTCCGCACCAGGAGGAGTATGCAATCGTATCTGCACCTGAGGGGCCAATTCAAGCGTTTTTGCCACCTGAGGCAAAAACTTAAATGGCATCTCTGTTGAATTTTAGAAAACGTTGTGGTGTGCACATACACGTATGCAAAGGCTACTGTGCAGTTTCACACTGTGCTGAGCTATATGTTTTTTTTTGGGGGGTAGCATCTGTTTTTGGGTGGCATAAACCTGTATACTACTTGAGCATTTGTAACTTGTGTCCATTTAAGGTATGTACACATGGATCAAATTTGCTGCTGAAAATTCTGCAGCAAATCCAACCCAGAATTCGCAGGGAAATCTGCCAGAAAATCTGCACCAAATCGTGCTGTGGAAACCAGTGGAGATAAAAAAAAAAAAGACTATACTCGCCTCCCTGGTGCTCCTGTGGCAACATGTCCCTGGTCCTCTGTATGGTTTCTGTACAGCTGGCATCCTGTGATTGGTTGCAGCGGTCAAATGTGATGAAACATCATTACAGGATCCCAGCTGTACAGAGACCATCAGGAGGACCAGGGATGTGTTGCCACAGGAGCACCAGGGAGGCGAGTAAAGTCTTTTTTTTTAAACTATGAAAAAATACTGGGATATTTTTGGGGACTTGACATTTGTTGCAGATTTAGACAGAGAGATATGAGATAGATACAGTGAAGGAAATAAGTATTTGATCCCTTGCTGATTTTGTAAGTTTGCCCACTGTCAAAGTCATGAACAGTCTAGAATTTTTAGGCTAGGTTAATTTTACCAGTGAAAATAAAGATATTGTTGATACCCTCACTTATTTATATATACAAAGTGAGTTATGGGGAACCACAAGGTGTACACCACCAATTATTGTTATTTATTTTACTTTGGAAATAGGGAGAGAGGAAAATAATTGTGGTTCCTATTATAAATTGAAAATAATAAATTTTATTAATTGTATTTATATTAAAATATTTTAATATTTCTATAATTCTCAATGTAGGTCAATTATTCAGTAGTGCAGAAGACCCCTTGTTCTGCATTTTAAGAAAAGAATTTGTCTTTTATATGCTACTATCATATAACATTAAAGTTGGACTTGCTGAGGTGAGTATAGATCTAATGACATAGATATATTACATGTACTGTGTGAATCAGTGTTAGCTGTCAATCATTAAACATTGTATCAGTTTTGTATGTACTGATATTTCCAATGTTTTCTGTTTGTAAATAGACAAGTATTAGTTATACATTGTGTCTATTCATTTTGTACTGAAATCAGACAGACACTTATTCTATTTGTTTGTGCTTTGTACTGATGTTGTTAGATCATATTCTCAGGATAAATTGCAACAGTCATTGCTGAGATTTGGTTTTTATTTTTTATATATTATTTATTTATTGTCTCTTATATAATTATTTGCAGTCCAAATTATGTTATGTTACACTGGCTACCTCAAGTAGTGCCAGTGCGGTAACTTGTAAAAGGTGAGCACTATAGGGTATAATATCGTTGTAGTGTGCTCTGAACTGGTTCCCTCCTTAATTATGTAGGAGGCTATTCACATTGGTGCTATGCGGTTTTTAGGCTGGGTAGTTTGTGTGTTATATGCTGCTTGTATCTCCGATCCTCAATTGGGATCAGTAGCAAGATGATTTGCTTGTATTAACTTTATATGTAAGTTACTTGCTGTCTGCCTTCTGTCAAAAGCAGCGAGCAGCAGCCGATTGAAATTTTAAAATCAGGCCGCTTGTGTGTATCGACGTGCTAAGTTATGACCAGGCCGCTTGTATATATCATCGTGTTAATCTAAGCGCTGTATATTCAGTTAGGATTGCGCTTGAAAGTATGTTTTCTTAGGAAGCTGCTAGCTATAAATTTTCTTATATCTCCGTTTTTGCGGAGACGGCCGTAGCTAACAGCACTGTGTGTGGTCTAATTGACTTGCTCTGCAAGTCAGCTGGCTTTGTATGCGCTGTCAGGGATAATCACCCTGCAGCATTTGTCAAAATTCACGTCCCGCTCTCCTGCAGGGAGCAGTGCTTTTACAAGTAAGTCTTTGCAGACTGTTTGTTAATTTTTATATCATTGGTAGTAGCATTCAAATTGGGCTAAGACCTTGTACATTGAGTTCATTATATGACGACGCGCGTTTCGCCGGCATTCCGGCTTCCTCTTGAGGTGTGACCCGCCGATTCTGACGCCCTTAAATATCCTGTGTATTGAGTGACAGTCAAGGGGGCCAATAGCATTGTTTTAATTATAACGTGTGTGAATGACAGGTAGATAAATTCCTAATATCTGTCCTAAGGCTCAAAATTGTCTCTAAAACAGAGAAAAATCATTTTTGAATGATGTTATTTCAAGGTTAACTATAGCTCTTTGTTTCTTTATTGTAAAATTCCAATTTGTATATGGATATCAATTATATCTCGATTTAAGTCACATCTAGTTATTTTCCAACTATATGGGTATATTGATCTATCTGATATGACCAAGGAGATTTTCCTAGTATCATATATGGAGTTTATAGAAATTTACTGTGCTTAATTTATTGATATTTATTTTATTATCTGAAGCACAGATTTTATGTATGTATATTGTATGTATATTTATATCCCATACTTCTTCCATATTTTGAGATGACATCCATAGATAGTGCTTAGCCAATTTTTATTTTTAGAAAGGAAATAAGTGATGGTATGAATTATTTATTTAGCATGATGAATTACTATAGTATTTTTTACTGTACTTGCAATGAATTATCAGTGAAATTTAGTTGATCATTTGTATATCCAGAAATTATCAAAAATATATAAAAATATATATATTTTATTTAATCATTTTTGGAAATGATTTTTTCTTTTTATTATTCACAAGAAGCAGCCAAAATTAAAATTCTCATTTAAGCCTTTTGGGTTAACAGAATTCATCTGAAAGATCCACTGGCTTTCTCTTTTTAAAAGGGCCTCATCTAGATTGCCTCCTCTTATGCCCATTTTTAGTTGGCAAGTTGCCCATCCTTTAAGATTTGTCCAATCTAGATTATGGTGTTCTTTGTAGTGTCTAGCAATTGGGGTTGGGGTGAAAGGTTTATTTTGCGCCTGACTATCAAGTTTATTTTTTTCGTAATTTAGGATAGAGTTAATGTGCTCTCTGATTCTAATTCTTAGTTCTCTTTTTGTTTTTCCTACATATCTAAGGCCGCAAGGGCACTCGAGACAGTAGATGACACCTGTTGATGAACATCTAATGTGTTCCCTTATTGTATAGCTTTTTCCTGACCCATCCAAAAAGATCTTTGTATTCTTCAGAATTTTGCATGCCCTACATAGCTTACAAGGATGAAATCCAGGTGCTAAAATTTTTGGTTGATTGTTTGTTCGGGAGAAATGACTTGAGACTAGTATATCCGAGATACTTTTACTCTTGCGATAACCTGTGGGAATTCTTTCTCCCAAAATTGTTTCCAGATCTATATCAGTTTTAAGAACATGCCAGTGTTTGTTTAAAATGGTTAGCATTTGATTCCAATCTTCATGATAATCAGTAATGAATCTCGGTTGGCGTGGAAATTCAAGATCTTTTTTCTTTGGAGTTAGGAGGTCAGTTCTGTTTGTTCGTAATGCTACATTATAGCCTTCTTTTATGCTTCTATTGGAGTAATTTCTAGTTTGTAGTCTTAGTTTTAATTCTGCTGCTCTTCTTTTGAAAATCTCAAACGTTGAGCAATTGCGTCTTAGACGCAAAAATTCTCCTTTGGGAATTCCCCTGATAGTGCTAGGAGAGTGTGCACTATCAGCATCTAGAAGACTGTTAGTAGCAGTTTCTTTCCTGTATAGATCAGTATTTAACTCTCCATTTTCGTCTTTGTATATTTTGATGTCCAGGAATGGTATTGAACTGTAACTAAAATCCAAGGTCAATTTGAGATTTAAGTCATTATCATTGAGGTGTTGTATGAATTCTTGGAGGTTGGAGACAGTGTCGCTCCAAACTACCAAAATATCGTCTATAAAACGCCGCCATAGACTGACATGATTTGTAAAGTATCGCATTGTGTCATCGAAGACAATCATTTCCTCCCACCAACCCAAATATATGTTGGCAAAAGTAGGAGCAACTGCTGCCCCCATCGCCGTTCCGCGAGTTTGTAAGTAGAAACGACCATCGAATAAAAAATAGTTCCGAGTAAGAATGAATTTAAGGGCCCGGAGAACAAAATTTTTCCGTATAGGGTTATAATTAGTGTCTTTAGATAGAAAGAATTCTACAGCTCTGCATCCTCTGGAGTGGTCAATGCTTGTGTAAAGACTTTCCACATCACAAGTCACTAGTATCTCATCAGGGTTTAAATTAATCCCTTCTATCTCTTTCAGAATCTGCATTGTGTCTCTGGTGTAGGAAGGCAGCTGATAGACTATATCTCTAAGTTCATGATCCAACCAAATGCTGCATTTTTCAGTTAAATTTCCCACACCAGAGACTATAGGTCTTCCTGGGGGATTCTCCTTGTTTTTATGTATTTTAGGAAGCAGATATAGAGTAGATACCCTGGGATCTTTGACAGATAAGTATTTTTTCTCATTAAGGGATATGGCTCCTAGGCCATAGCCCTCTTCTATCATAGTTTTATATTCTTCTACAAATTGAGATGTGGGGTCACCCCATAATGGTTTATAACATTCTCTATCTAAAAGTTGACGCTTAGCCTCATGTATGTATTTATCCTTAGGCCAAATAACAATATTACCGCCCTTATCGGATCGTTTGTAGACTACATCATCCCATAATTTAAGTTCTTTAATTGCTTTTTGTTCTTCCTGCGAAATGTTGTCATTCCTTTTATGGGTCGGAAGTGATAATATGTCCCTACTAACTAGATCTACAAAGACCTTTACAGCTGGGCATGTATCCATTGGTGGCATCACAGTAGATTTAGGTTTAAGATGTTTTTTGGTTGCAAGAATTTGACTATGGGTATCATCTTGGTTAAGATTTTCCAGTAGGAGCTCTTCCAAATCCCTGATAGTCTCCATTTCCTGCTCCAATAATCTATCTGCTGGAGTTGTCGTTGTTTGATTGGCTAGCTGGGTATTATAATCCTGTTTGGAAAAAATCTTTTTGTAAGTGAGTTTTCGTCCAAAAAGATGTAGATCTTTAATAATAGAAAATTTATTGAGTTTGGTTGTCAGGCAAAAATTTAGACCTCTCTTCAAGACCTTTGCTTGTGCTCCTGTCAAAGAGTGTTTGGAAAGATTTATAACTTGCAATGAATCCCCAGATACAGTTCTATTACAATAGATTACATCCTTTGATGTGTTTGATTTTTCTTTCTCCCTCTCTGGGATCCCCTGAAGCCCCATGTCCCTCTGTCCCGTAAAAAAGGGACTTCCGAATTTGGGTTTAGTTCTTTGTCTAGTTCTGGCTTTCTATTAGGTGGATCTTTTGATCTAATTCTATTTCTCTGTACTGGGTATTCTGATTCTGATTCTGAGGCTTCTGTTGCCTCCGTGTCCGTATCTGTAAAGTTATGTGTTCCAAAATGATCAGGTTTTCTCGTTCTGTTTTTATTATTAAATCGTGTAGATTTCTTTTGTCCCCAATGGTATACTTCCCCCTTGAGATAATCTGACTGATCCCTTAGATATTTCCTTCTTTTTCAATTTTTTACTTTTGTTTCTATTATATCAACTTGGTCTAAAGCTTTATTAAAGGCTTCTTCAAATCCACGTGTGCTTTCATGAGTCTGTAGCTCTGGAGTGAGTGTTTCTATTTCTTTTTCTACTCTCTCTAAAATGCTAGACTCATCTTCGATCAAAATTTCCATCAGAGTTCTAGAGCAATTTGTCAGGGTTGTTTCCCACTTCTCTCTCAACTCTGCCTTTGATAACTCATATGATGGAAAAAGGGAGATTCGTAGACCTCTTGAAATTAATCCTTGTGATAGAGTTGACTTGGTCCACGTGGACTGTATTTGTCTTATTTGTAAATCCTTACATTTTTTAATAAGTTCATTAACATCTAGATTTTTATCCGAATGTTGTGAATCTGACACCGTATTCAATAGAAAAGTACTAGAGAGCTCTTCTCTCTGTTTTAAAATTCTTGAATTAATTTGATCTGAGACTTTGAATTGAGCCATGAATGAATACACACTAGATTTGAGAGTATTGGCTGAGATTGTTCAAGCAGAACAGGTTTAAATTGTCAAAATAAAGATTTTGCTGATACCCTCACTTATTTATATATACAAAGTGAGTTATGGGGAACCACAAGGTGTACACCAACAATTATTTTTATTTATTTTACTTTGGAAATAGGGAGAGAGGAAAAAAATTAATTAATTTAAACCCTGATGAGATACTAGTGACTTGTGATGTGGAAAGTCTTTACACAAGCATTGACCACTCCAGAGGATGCAGAGCCGTAGAATTCTTTCTATCTAAAGACACTAATTATAACCCTATACGGAAAAATTTTGTTCTCCGGGCCCTTAAATTCATTCTTACTCGGAACTATTTTTTATTCGATGGTCGTTTCTACTTACAAACTCGCGGAACGGCGATGGGGGCAGCAGTTGCTCCTACTTTTGCCAACATATATTTGGGTTGGTGGGAGGAAATGATTGTCTTCGATGACACAATGCGATACTTTACAAATCATGTCAGTCTATGGCGGCGTTTTATAGACGATATTTTGGTAGTTTGGAGCGACACTGTCTCCAACCTCCAAGAATTCATACAACACCTCAATGATAATGACTTAAATCTCAAATTGACCTTGGATTTTAGTTACAGTTCAATACCATTCCTGGACATCAAAATATACAAAGACGAAAATGGAGAGTTAAATACTGATCTATACAGGAAATAAACTGCTACTAACAGTCTTCTAGATGCTGATAGTGCACACTCTCCTAGCACTATCAGGGGAATTCCCAAAGGAGAATTTTTGCGTCTAAGACGCAATTGCTCAACGTTTGAGATTTTCAAAAGAAGAGCAGCAGAATTAAAACTAAGACTACAAACTAGAAATTACTCCAATAGAAGCATAAAAGAAGGCTATAATGTAGCATTACGAACAAACAGAACTGACCTCCTAACTCCAAAGAAAAAAGATCTTGAATTTCCACGCCAACCGAGATTCATTACTGATTATCATGAAGATTGGAATCAAATGCTAACCATTTTAAACAAACACTGGCATGTTCTTAAAACTGATATAGATCTGGAAACAATTTTGGGAGAAAGAATTCCCACAGGTTATCGCAAGAGTAAAAGTATCTCGGATATACTAGTCTCAAGTCATTTCTCCCGAACAAACAATCAACCAAAAATTTTAGCACCTGGATTTCATCCTTGTAAGCTATGTAGAGCATGCAAAATTCTGAAGAATACAAAGATCTTTTTGGATGGGTCAGGAAAAAGCTATACAATAAGGGAACACATTAGATGTTCATCAACAGGTGTCATCTACTGTCTCGAGTGCCCTTGCGGCCTTAGATATGTAGGAAAAACAAAAAGAGAACTAAGAATTAGAATCAGAGAGCACATTAACTCTATCCTAAATTACGAAAAAAATAAACTTGATAGTCAGGCGCAAAATAAACCTTTCACCCCAACCCCAATTGCTAGACACTACAAAGAACACCATAATCTAGATTGGACAAATCTTAAAGGATGGGCAACTTGCCAACTAAAAATGGGCATAAGAGGAGGCAATCTAGATGAGGCCCTTTTAAAAAGAGAAAGCCAGTGGATCTTTCAGATGAATTCTGTTAACCCAAAAGGCTTAAATGAGAATTTTAATTTTGGCTGCTTCTTGTGAATAATAAAAAGAAAAAATCATTTCCAAAAATGATTAAATAAAATATATATATTTTTATATATTTTTGATAATTTCTGGATATACAAATGATCAACTAAATTTCACTGATAATTCATTGCAAGTACAGTAAAAAATACTATAGTAATTCATCATGCTAAATAAATAATTCATACCATCACTTATTTCCTTTCTAAAAATAAAAATTGGCTAAGCACTATCTATGGATGTCATCTCAAAATATGGAAGAAGAATGGGATATAAATATACATACAATATACATACATAAAATCTGTGCTTCAGATAATAAAATAAATATCAATAAATTAAGCACAGTAAATTTCTATAAACTCCATATATGATACTAGGAAAATCTCCTTGGTCATATCAGATAGATCAATATACCCATATAGTTGGAAAATAACTAGATGTGACTTAAATCGAGATATAATTGATATCCATATACAAATTGGAATTTTACAATAAAGAAACAAAGAGCTATAGTTAACCTTGAAATAACATCATTCAAAAATGATTTTTCTCTGTTTTAGAGACAATTTTGAGCCTTAGGACAGATATTAGGAATTTATCTACCTGTCATTCACACACGTTATAATTAAAACAATGCTATTGGCCCCCTTGACTGTCACTCAATACACAGGATATTTAAGGGCGTCAGAATTGGCGGGTCACACCCCAAGAGGAAGCCGGAATGCCGGCGAAACGCGCGTCGGGTGTCCAGTCATATAATGAACTCAATGTACAAGGTCTTAGCCCAATTTGAATGCTACTACCAATGATATAAAAATTAACAAACAGTCTGCAAAGACTTACTTGTAAAAGCACTGCTCCCTGCAGGAGAGCGGGACGTGAATTTTGACAAATGCTGCAGGGTGATTATCCCTGACAGCGCATACATAGCCAGCTGACTTGCAGAGCAAGTCAATTAGACCACACACAGTGCTGTTAGCTACAGGTCTTAGCCTAATTTCAATGCTACTACCAATGATATAAAAATTAACAAACAGTCTGAAAAAGACTTACTTGCAAAAGCACTGCTCCTTACAGGAGAGCGGGACGTAAATCTTGACATATGCTGCAGGGTGATTATCCCTGACAGCGCACACAAAGCCAGCTGACTTGCAGAGCAAGTCAATTAGACCACACACAGTGCTGTTAGCTACGGCCGTCTCCGCAAAAACGGAGATATAAGAAAATTTATAGCTAGCAGCTTCCTAAGAAAACATACTTTCAAGCGCAATCCTAACTGAATATACAGCGCTTAGATTAACACGATGATATATACAAGCGGCCTGGTCATAACTTAGCACGTCGATACACACAAGCGGCCTGATTTTAAAATTTCAATCGGCTGCTGCTCGCTGCTTTTGACAGAAGGCAGACAGCAAGTAACTTACATATAAAGTTAATACAAGCAAATCATCTTGCTACTGATCTCAATTGAGGATCGGAGATACAAGCAGCATATAACACACAAACTACCCAGCCTAAAAACCGCATAGCACCAATGTGAATAGCCTCTTACATAATTAAGGAGGGAACCAGTTCAGAGCACACTACAACGATATTATACCCTATAGTGCTCACCTTTTACAAGTTACCGCACTGGCACTACTTGAGGTAGCCAGTGTAACATAACATAATTTGGACTGCAAATAATTATATAAGAGACAATAAATAAATAATATATAAAAAATAAAAACCAAATCTCAGCAATGACTGTTGCAATTTATCCTGAGAATATGATCTAACAACATCAGTACAAAGCACAAACAAATAGAATAAGTGTCTGTCTGATTTCAGTACAAAATGAATAGACACAATGTATAACTAATACTTGTCTATTTACAAACAGAAAACATTGGAAATATCAGTACATACAAAACTGATACAATGTTTAATGATTGACAGCTAACACTGATTCACACAGTACATGTAATATATCTATGTCATTAGATCTATACTCACCTCAGCAAGTCCAACTTTAATGTTATATGATAGTAGCATATAAAAGACAAATTCTTTTCTTAAAATGCAGAACAAGGGGTCTTCTGCACTACTGAATAATTGACCTACATTGAGAATTATAGAAATATTAAAATATTTTAATATAAATACAATTAATAAAATTTATTATTTTCAATTTATAATAGGAACCACAATTCTTTTCCTCTCTCCCTATTTCCAAAGTAAAATAAATAATTTTACCAGTGAGAGATAGATTATAGAAAGAAAAAAAAAGAAAATCACATAGTCAAAATTATATATATTTATTTGCATTGTGCACAGAGAAATAAGTATTTGATCCCCGACCAACCATTAAGAGTTCAGCCTCCTCCAGACCAGTTACACGCTCCAAATCAACTTGGTGCCTGCATTAAAGACAGCTGTCTTACATGGTCACCTGTATAAAAGACTCCTGTCCACAGACTCAATTAATCAGTCTGACTCTAACCTCTACAACATGGGCAAGACCAAAGAGCTTTCTAAGGATGTCAGGGACAAGATCATAGACCTGCACAAGGCTGGAATGGGCTACAAAACCATAAGTAAGACGCTTGGTAAGAAGGAGACAACTGTTGGTGCAATAGTAAGAAAATGGAAGACATACAAAATGACTGTCAATCGACATCGATCTGGGGCTCCATGCAAAATCTCACCTCGTGGGGTATCCTTGATCCTGAGGAAGGTGAGAGCTCAGCCGAAAACTACACGGGGGGAACTTGTTAATGATCTCAAGGCAGCTGGGACCACAGTCACCAAGAAAACCATTGGTAACACATTACGCCGTAATGGATTAAAATCCTGCAGTGCCCGCAAGGTCCCCCTGCTCAAGAAGGCACATGTACAGGCCCGTCTGAAGTTTGCAAATGAACATCCGGATGATTCTGAGAGTGATTGGGAGAAGGTGCTGTGGTCAGATGAGACTAAAATTTAGCTCTTTGGCATTAACTCAACTCACCATGTTTGGAGGAAGAGAAATGCTGCCTATGACCCAAAGAACACCGTCCCCACTATCAAGCATGAAGGTGGAAACATTATGTTTTGGGTGTGTTTCTCTGCTAAGGGCACAGGACTACTTCACCGCATCAATGCGAGAATGGATGGAGCCATGTACCATCAAATCCTGAGTGACAACCTCCTTCCCTCCACCAGGACATTAAAAATGGCTCGTGGCTGGGTCTTCCAGCACGACAATGACCCGGAATATACAGCCAAGGCAACAGAGGAGTGGCTTAAAAAGAAGCACATTAAGGTCATGGAGTGGCCTAGCCAGTCTCCAGACCTTAATCCCATCGAAAACTTATGAAGGGAGCTGAAGATCCGAGTTGCCAAGCGACAGCCTCGAAATCTTAATGATTTACAGATGATCTGCAAAGAGGAGTGGGCCAAAATTCCATCTAACATGTGTGCAAACCTCATCATCAACTACAAAAAACGTCTGACTGCTGTGCTTGCCAACAAGGGTTTTGCCACCAAGTATTAAGTCTTGTTTGCCAAAGGGATCAAATACTTATTTCTCTGTGCACAATGCAAATAAATATATATAATTTTGACAATGTGATTTTCTTTTTTTTTTTTTTATATATATAATCTATCTTTCACTGGTAAAATTAACCTAGCCTAAAAATTCTAGACTGTTCATGTCTTTGACAGTGGGCAAACTTACAAAATCAGCAAGGGATCAAATACTTATTTCCTTCACTGTATATATGAGAGATAGATAGATAGATAGATAGATAGATAGATGATAGAAAGATAGATAGATAGATAGATATCAGTGCTTCAGCCGATGCGACAGGAGGAGAGGCTGATGTGAACTTCCCTGACCTGCTTTCTGCCTGTCCTGTCCCTGCAGACTTCCTCCCCCTGTTTGTCCCCGACTGCTGACAGCTAATGATAGAACAGCTGGAGCAGAGAAGGGACATGCAGGGCAGAGAAATAAGTCCTGTGTGATGCAGCAAGTTAGGTTTTAACCAGCACACTGGTCCAATGCTTACAGCATGTGGGTGGCCTCTCTTTTGCCGCCCCCACACAATGCTGAAGGCTGTCGCCAGAGACCAGCAGCTCATCCTGCCTCATGGTAGGTGCGGCCCTGTGCACCCGGCCTGGCGCCCCCCCTACCATCTCTCTTAGTTGCGCCCAGGGCACATGCCCCGCCTGCCCCCACTAGCTACGCCCCTGATGTCAAGTATGTCTTTTTAATAGGTAACTGCCACAGTGAGGATATCATCCTAGCCTTCAAAGAGCTTTATCCACTTCCACTTATATATCTTTCTAGTTCTACCCAGGTTTTGTCAGAATTACAGCACCACCAGTGAGTAAGTTGGTCTAATATACATGCTGAGTAATAATCCCTTAAAATAGGGAGTCCCAAGCCCCCTGCTTTCCTATTTAAAGTCATTATTTTATATGCTCTACGAGATTTTTGCCCATTCCAAATAAATCTTTGTAGATGGTTGTTGAGTACAGTAAAGAATGAGCTAGGGATAGACATTGGAATCGTTCTAAAGAGATACAACAACTGCAGTAGTAAAAACATTTTAAAGGTGGCAATCCTCCCAAACCAGGATAGTATAGATTTAGAATAACATTGCATATCCTTCGTCAATTTCAGTAAAAGCTGTGGAAAATTCTGCTGATATAATTTCTTAGTAGGATGAGTGAGGTTGATGCCCAAGTAGTTGAGTTCTAAAGTTTGACAATCAAAAACATGCCTGGCCTGCAATATGTATCGGAAGTATTTGAGAGAGTTTGGGTAGATTTATTTGTTTAAGGAAATTATCTATATGTAATTGTGTAGGTTGAATGGTCTCTTTATCATCCTTAAGGTTATATAACTTTTGGTAATAATCTTTGAAGGCATTTGAGATGCCCGTCAGGGACAAAATGGATTTCCCAGTCACAGGATGTGTATTTTTTTGAATTCTAGATTTTTGTGCTTGCTGTTTTGAGTCTTTTAGCTAGTAGAGAGCCCGCCTTATTATCCTGTGTGTAGTAGTGCATTTTGTTTTTCTTAAGTGTATGTTCGTATTTGTGAAGTAGCAAATTGCGTAGATGAGTCCTCTCTTTCCCTAATTCTGATGAGATTGAAAATGTGTGTGTCTGTTTGTTTAGTGCTTCCAATTGTTGGATTTTTGTCATGGAATTGTTAATTTGTAATTCTCTTTTATTTTTTTCAATCTGCTTCCGATTTTAATAAAGAATCCCCTAGAGTACGCTATGTGGGCATTCCATAATGTAAATGGGTTAACTTCTGGGAGATCATTAAAAGTAAAATATTACACAATATCTGAGGCAATATTCTTAGAATGGGTATCATGAGAGATTACGAAAGTGTTTGCTCTCCAAACGAAGTCATTTGTCTTTGAAAATTATTCAAATATCAACATTGATATTGCTGCATGGTCAGTCCAGTGGATATTTCCTATTTGTGTTCTAATTACTCTATCTATTAGCAGAGGCGTAGCTAGGTTCTCCAGCACCCGGGGCAAGGATTCAGTTTGGCGCCCCCCCCCCAACCTCTTTCCCGACATCTCCTTCCCCCTTGCCGTGTTTGTTTTCTCTACCAATCGACGTGTCATTTATTTTTATGTAACGCGAGCATAAAAACATTTGTACATTTTACAAGCAATATGGTTCTATACACAACACCAGAACCAAGCTCAGTACATATATACAGCCCCAGAAGCAAGCTCACTACATATATACAACACCAGCACAAATACAGCTCAATTTAGTGCAACCCCTACCGTATAGGTGTGTACGGCGTAAAACTACAGCTCCCAGCATGGCCCAAACAATGATAAGGATATGCTGGGAGATGCCGTTTCACAAAAAATTAATCCTATCATAATCATACCACCCATCATCTCGCTGCAGATCATACAGTGACTGCATTACTGATTAGAAGCAGAATAAACATTTACATTAAGTGACTCCCCGGTGACGTCTCAGATTCTAGTTCTTTCTCTCCATCCGGTCCAGACCTCTATGATGAATTCTCCCGGTCACAGGCCATTTCTGCAGTTTGCTGCTCAGATGTCTTCAGCTTCTCACTTTTCCAACATTTCTGCACCTATAAATAACTATAAAGTTATCATTAGACCACACACTACGCCCCTAAATATAATAGCGCCATACACTGCACCTCTAATTATAATAGCACCATACACCGTGTCCCACACACACACTGTGGCCCCTGTAGATAGTGTCTGCCATAGAGCCCCTGTAGATAGTGCGCCCATATAGCCCCTGTAGATAGTGCCCGCATATAGCCCACCCCTGTATATAGTGTCCCACAAATAGTCCACCCCTGTATATAGTGTTTCAGATAGCCCACCCCTGTATATAGCCCCCCTTGTACATATAGTCCACCCCTGTATATAGTGCTCCACTAGATAGTCCACCCCTGTATATAGTGCTCCACAGATAGCCCACCCCTGTATATACTATATACAAGGGTGGGCTATCTGTGGAGCACTATATACAGGGGTGGACTATATGTACAAGGGGGCTATACACAGGGGTGGGCTTTCTGTGGAGCACTATAGGGGGAGCTATTTGTGGGATACTATCTACAGGGGGACTATATACAGGGGTGGGCTATATCTACAGGGGGACCATATCTACAGGGGGACCATATCTACAGGGGGACCATATCTACAGGGGTGGGCTATACACAGGGCTGGGCTATACACAGGGCTGGGCTATACAAAGGGTGACTATATCTACAGGGGTGGGCTATATCTACAGGGGTGGGCTATATCTACAGGGGGACTATATCTACAGGGGGACTATATCTACAGGGGTGGGCTATATCTACAGGGGTGAGCTATATATACAGGGGTGGGCTATATCTACAGGGGTGAGCTATATATACAGGGGTGGGCTATATCTACAGGGGTGGGCTATATCTACAGGGGTGGGCTATATCTACAGGGGTGGGCTATATCTACAAGGGTGGGCTATATCTACAGGGGTGGGTTATATACAGGGCTGGGCTATATACAGGGGGACTATATCTACAGGGGGGCTATATACTGGGGTGGGCTATCTATGGAGCACCATATACAGGGGTGGGCTATATCTACAGGGGGCTATATACTATATATAGGCACCCCAGTATATAGCCCCCCTGTAGATATAGTCCCCCTGTATATAGCCCACCCCCTGTAGATATAGTCCCCCTGTATATAGCCCACCCCCTGTAGATATAGCCCCCCTGTAGATATAGTCTCCCTGTAGATAGACACCCCCCATAGATACAGCCACACACTTCTTTTACAATTAAAAAAAAAATAAAAAATTCAAACTCACTTTATTCCCGCTCCCACGCCGACCGGCAGCCATGGAGACCTGCTCTCTTCTGCGCAGGTCTCCAGGGGGTTAAACACAGCGTCTATGAAAGGCGCTGATTGGCTGGGCAGGATGACTTTCCCTGTCAGTCAGTCAGCGTCTTTCATCGACGGAAGCTGCACTGGTACAAAAGGTACCAGTCGCTTCATTCGTGGAAAGGCGCTAAATTGCCGGGCACGGAACGTGCCCGGTCATTCATTGGTTCTAATTGTACCTGCGTCCTTGCAACACAGGTACAATTATAGTGCAGGAGGAAGTGGCGCTGGCGCCCCCCTCTGAGCTGCGCCCGGGGCACATGCCCCGCCTGCCCCCCCCTAGCTACGCCCCTGCTATTAGCAATTTATCTATCAAAAATAGGTAAATTCTTGAGTAGGTCTTATGTCGTGGCGAATAGTAGGAATAATCTCTCTCTGATGCATTTTGGATCCTCCATATATCAAAGAGGGAGTTAAACCTTAGGGAATGTTGGAGATCAGAGTTATTGCTTCTAGAAGTGGATGTCGTATCTAAGGAGTAATCTACTGTAGAATTAAAATCTCCACAAATTATTAACCGCTTCCCGACCGCCCACAGAAAATTCACGTCGGCGCTTGCTGGGCTCTGTGCAGCGCCGATGTGAATTCACGGTGGGTGTTAAAAGCACGATCCGGGTGTCTCAGAGTAGCGATGACACCCGGATCGCGCTGTTGTCCCCTGCCTCTAGATCCGGAGACATGATCTAATTGGTTCAGGTCCCGGTCATGTGATCGCAGGGAACGTTTGTTGTAGCAACGTTCCCGTGGACCGATTGCAGGTGCTGCAATCGGTTACAAGGCAAAACCAGGGGCCATACAACAGCCCCGGGTCTGCCATGCACAGCAGCCTATGAGAACCAGCCGGAGGCAGGTCCTCATAAGCTTCCTGTCAGTGTGACTCTCAGCGTCACACTGACAGTTTATAATACGTTACACTACCTAGGCAGTGTCATGTATTATAGCAGCGATCAGTGCTGCAGGTCTTCAAGTAAAACAAGTAAAATGTAAAAAAAAAAGTAATAAAAATGTTTTCTAAAAGTGTAAAAATAAGTTATAAGTTACAAAAACAAAAAAATTCTTTTTATTATAGGAAAAAAATGAAAATGTTAAAAAAAAGTACACATATTTGGTATGACCGCGTTCACAATGACCCAAACTATAATATTATTTATCCCGCACGGTGAACAGCACAAAAAAAATAATAAAAAAACATTGTCAGAATCACTTTTTTTTTTGGTCATCAACCCTCCAAAAATATAGAATAAAAAGTGATCAAAAAGTCGCATGTACCCTAAAATTGTACCAATAAAAACTACAACCTGTCCCGCAAAAAACAAGCCCTTACACAGCTTTTTTGACTGAAAAATGAAAAAATTATGGCTCTCAGAATATGGTGACACAAAAAAGAAATAATTTTATCGAAAAGTGATTTTATTGCGCAAACGCCACAAAACATAAAACAACAAAATACATCTGGTATCGCCGTAATCGTATTGACCAGCAGAATAAAGTAAAATGTCATTTATAGCGCACGGTCAAAAAAGTGTAAAAAAAAAAAGACAAAAAACATTGTCAGAATTTGTTTTTTTGTCACTTTGCTTGCCAAAAAAAATCTAATAAAAAGTGATACAAAAATCACATGTGCCCTAAAATGGTACCATTGAAAACTACAGATTGTCCCGCAACAAATAAGCTCTCACACGGCTCCTGTGAAGAAAAAATAAAAAAAAGTTCAGAATTTACCGACAGAAATTGTGCAGTGTCCAAAAGCGGATAAGATCGGGCGCCATTTATCAGTGCGACATTGGCCACATATCTGCGGATTATTATTTATTTACCGAATTATTATACCCTCTTATTGTGTCCTGATGTACTCTGCCCAATTTACATATACCCCCACATCATAAACTTAAATGCCAGCAAAACCCCAAACAGAACAGTTACCAAGCAAAATCTGCGCTCCAAAAGCCAAATGGCGCTCCCTCCCTTCTGAGCCCCACAGCATGCCCAAACACCAGCTTACGTCCACATACATGTATATGATATTTTATATCCGGGAGAACCCGCTCAACATTGTATGAGGTATTTGTCTTCAGTGGCACAAACTGGGCACAACAACATATTGTGCATTAAAATGGCATATCAGTGCAAAATTGTAATTTTCACTTTGCACCATCCGCTGCGCATTAAGGCCTTCGCGCACCACGACTTAATAGCATGTTGTGGTGTGGGGGGATATATATGGAGCGGGCTCATGCGCTGTGCCCGCTCCATATTGTGCAGGTGTCAGCTGTGTATTACAGCTGACACCCGAGACTAATGGACAGGAACAGCGATCGCGCTGTTACAGGAGTCTGTAAAAATGATATTATACTGCAATACATTAGTAAATTAGTAAATTACGCCTCGTGTGAACAGACAAACGTCTGCCCATTGCTTTCAATGGGCAGATGTTTGTCAGCGCTATCGAGGCGCTATTTTCGGACGTAATTCGGGGCAAAAACACCCAAATTAAGTCCGTAATTAGTGCGTTTGAACATACCCTGTGTTCACACGCACTAATTACGGACGTAATTCAGGCGTTTTTGCCCCGAATTACGCCCGAAAATGGCGCCTCGATAGCGCTGACAAACATCTGCCCATTGAAAGCACTGGGCAGACGTTTGTCTGTTCACACGAGGCGTATATTTATGCGCCGCTGTCAAATGACGGCGCGTAAATAGACGCCCGCGTCAAAGAAGTGACCTGTCACTTCTTTGGCCGTAATTGGAGGCGTTATTCATTGACTCCAATGAATAGCAGCGCCAATTACGTCCGTAATGGACGCGGCGTTCAAGCGCCTGCACATGCCGTTACGGCTGAAATTACGGGGATGTTTTCAGGCGGAAACATGACCGTAATTTCAGCCGTTACGGACGCTGTCGTGTGAACATACCCTAATTATAGCAGCACGGCCCGTAAAATAGAAAAATAGAACATGTTCTATTTTTTTAACGGCACGGGCACCTTCCCGTGAGAAAACGGGAAGGTACCCGTGGGTAACAGGAGTCTATGAGCCCGTTATTGCGGGTCGTAATTACGACCCGCAATAACGGGTGTTTTTACGGTCGTGTGCATAATGGGAGCACGGCTTGGAAAAACGAGCGGCTGCCTGTGGCCGGCCGTGCTCATCTCCTGAAATACTCTGTGCTGCCTTAAACTCTGTGGACAGGTCAGGATCCTGTTTCTTTTAAATGCTGCTAGGGAACCCGCTCGATCCACTATATAAGGCTGCGCTACAGTGCAGCATTTAAAAGAAACAGGATCCTGACCTGTCCACAGAGTTTAAGGCAGCACAGAGTATTTCAGGAGATGAGCGTGCAGATTCAGTGCTGCTGTGAACTCTGCTCTTACCATTACGTAGCTCTCAGTCTGTTACCTCTCCTCCACTACTGTCCTCAATAACACCTTTATGATTGGCAAGTCACCACGTAACGGTAACGGTAAATGGGGGGGACCCCACGTCGTTTTTTTTTTTTGAATTTAACAAATTTAACAATAGATGTTGGGTCCCCCACATTTTTAATAACCAGCCATATACAAGGCCGCAGCAGTCTGGCATTACATGGGTGGGAAGGGCCACTGGTTTTGTCCATTCCCAGGCTAATAAAACTGTGTTGTATGTGGCTGGTTATGATAAATTGGGTGGAACCCCATGTCTTTTTTAAAAAAAATAATAATTTAAAAAAATGACGTGGGGTCCCCCCCACTTTTATAACCAGCCAGATACAACACAGCAGCAGCAGCCTAGCATTACAAGGGTGGGAAGGTCCACTGGTTTTGGCCCTTCCCAGCCTCATAATACCAGCCTGCGGCCGCCCCAGAGCCCGACCATCACAACAGATGGTCGGGTACTGGATCGTACCTGGCTCTTCCCGGCACCCCTGGTGGTGGTGGGTACCGGGGTAATAATGGTGGTTAGTGTTAGCCTCTGCACCGGCTAACACTAAGCCTCGCCTTAGTAATGGATGTTGTCACTCAGACAGCGGCCATTACCAAAGTGGTAGTAATAAAATTTGAAAAGAAAAAGACAAAGATATAGATAAAATATTTTATTGAAATAAAGTACCCCCAACACAACCCTCATTAACCATTTTATTGTAGAAAAAAAACCGTCATCGAAGTAGTCCTCGAAACCGACGTAGTCCAAACACTAAACATGTAAAAAAAAAAATAAATGAAATAAAACATGTTGTAGGCTTAGATTCAGTTTAATGTGTGATACTGACTGTTATACCATGTATAGAAGCCTGCCGCGAAGTTGACTTAGATACAGGGCGCCAGCAGACAGTATCATACATGGCCATACAGACATATATATAAACAAACATACATGCAAACATACATACGTATATACAAACATACATACATATATACAAGCATGCACATATATACATGCAAACATACACACATATATACATACATACATGCAAACTATCATACATACATGGTGTAATGGCCGGAAGGAGGTGAAGGGAAAGTGAGCCCTAATCTACCCACCGCCCTGTCCCTGCCTACTTGCAACGACTCGCCCTAGGCGACGAGGTACAACTGGGCGGCGGTCCCTACTCTGTCTAAGTGCACAGGAAAACAAACAGGGAACATGCAAGGGAAGGGGCAGTAGCCACGGAACGCCACGAGGAAACGGAGCGGCGAACGGACAGTCAGGACCAGGACGAAGTGAGTACACCCAAGCGGGCAAGGAGACAGAAGCAAGCCAGGGGCAAAGCAAAGAAGGTCAAGCAGAACTGCAGCAAGGCAGAAGCACGGCAGAAGCAGGCTGGAGCAAGCAGCAGTGGGGCCAGGAATCCAAAAGAATTACAAGCACTGAGGGAGAGAACAGGGCAGGTAATAAAGGACAGGGGGCGGAGCTAACTCCGACAGACCAGGCCGCGATAGGCTCTCCCACTCCTGAGCCTGCCACCCTGGTTGGTGGGAGATGGTGTCAGTCGAACAGGTCTGGCCTCAGGTGTGGATTGATTAATCCCAGGAGTATACCTAGATGAAGTACCTGGCAGATCCCTAACAGTACTCCCCCTTTTATGAGGGGCCACCGGACCCTTACTAAGGGGACCCGGTTTAGTGGGGAAGAGAAGGTGGAACCTCCTGATCAATACCCCAGCGTGAACATCACGGGCAGGTACCCAAGTCCTCTCCTCCGGCCCGTATCCTCTCCAATGGACCAGGTACTGGAGGGAGCCCTGGACCATCCTACTGTCCATAATCTTGGCCACCTCGAATTCCACCCCCTCAGGGGTGAGAACGGGAACAGGAGGTATCCTCGAGGGGGACCAGGACGGGGAGCAGCGTTTAAGGAGGGAGGCATGGAAGACGTCATGTATGCGAAATGATGGGGGGAGCTCCAGACGGAAGGATACAGGGTTGAGGACTTCAATGATCTTATAAGGTCCAATAAATCGGGGAGCAAACTTCCTGGACGGGACCTTAAGGCGCAAGTTCCTGGACGACAACCAGACCAAATCCCCGACGACAAACCGGGGGTTAGCAGAACGTCTACTATCCGCCTGAATCTTTTGTGCGCTCTGGGACGCCTCTAGGTTCTTCTGAACCTGGGCCCAGACGGTGCACAGTTCCCGATGAACATCCTCTACCTCAGGATTATTGGAACAACCAGGGGAGACGGAGGAGAATCTTGGGTTAAACCCGAAATTACAGAAAAACGGGGAGACCCCTGACGAGTTACTGACCCGGTTATTCAAGGAAAATTCAGCAAGGGGAAGGAATGAGACCCAATCGAATTGACAGTCAGAGATGAAACACCTTAAATATTGTTCCAGGGATTGGTTGGTCCTTTCCGTTTGGCCATTAGTTTCGGGATGGAAGGCGGAGGAGAAGGACAGATCAATCTCCAACTTTTTACAAAAAGCTCTCCAAAATAAGGAAACAAATTGTACCCCTCTGTCAGAAACGATATTGACTGGGGCCCCATGGAGACGCAGGATGTGTTTCACAAACAAAGAAGCTAACGTCTTGGCGTTAGGTAGCTTCTTAAGGGGCACAAAGTGGCACATCTTGCTGAAGCGGTCGACTACCACCCACACCACCGACTTGCCCTGAGATGGAGGCAAATCGGTGATAAAATCCATGGAGATATGGGTCCAAGGTCTCTGGGGAATGGGCAAGGAACGTAGTAGGCCCGCAGGTCGGGACCTAGGGGTTTTGGACCTAGCGCAAACCTCACAAGCGGCGACGTAAGCCCTAACGTCTTTAGGCAACCCAGGCCACCAATAGTTTCTGGTAATGAGGTGTTTGGTGCCCAAGATGCCAGGATGACCAGATAGAGCGGAGTCATGGTTTTCCCTGAGTACCCTCAGCCGGTATTGCAGGGGAACAAACAGTTTGTCCCCAGGGACGTTCCCGGGAGCTGCACCCTGATCAGCCGCGATATCAGAAGCTAAATCAGAATCCGTGGCAGAGACGATTATACCAGGGGGTAAAATACAAGCAGGATCCTTCTCAGAAGGAGGATTGGCCATGAAACTACGTGACAGAGCATCAGCCTTAATATTCTTGGACCCAGCCCTATAGGTAACCAAGAAATTAAATCTGGTAAAGAATAGTGCCCACCGAGCTTGTCTAGGATTAAGCCTCCGGGCCGATTCTAGGAAAACCAGATTCTTGTGATCCGTAAGGACCGTTACCTGGTGTCTGGCCCCCTCCAGGAAGTGCCGCCACTCCTCAAAAGCCCATTTAATGGCTAGAAGTTCGCGGTTGCCAATATCATAGTTACTCTCCGTGGGCGAAAACTTCCTAGAGAAGTAAGCACAGGGGCGGAGATGGGTGAGGGAGCTGGTACCCTGGGACAAGACGGCCCCCACTCCCACCTCGGAAGCGTCAACCTCCACAATAAATGGCTCCTCTTGGTTGGGCTGAATCAGCACGGGGGCCGAGATAAAGCACTTCTTGAGGGTCTCAAAGGCCTGGACGGCCTCAGGGGGCCAATGGAAGACATCAGCACCCTTGCGGGTAAGGTCCGTAAGAGGCTTAGCGACGACCGAGAAGTTGGCAATAAATCTCCTGTAATAGTTGGCGAACCCTAAAAAACACTGTAACGCCTTAAGGGAGGCAGGTTGGACCCATTCCGCCACAGCCTGAACCTTGGCAGGGTCCATGCGGAATTCATGAGGAGTGAGGATTTGCCCTAAAAATGGTATCTCCTGTACCCCAAAGACACATTTTTCAGTCTTAGCAAACAGATTATTCTCCCGAAGGACCTGGAGCACCTTCCTGACATGCTCCACGTGGGAGGACCAGTCCTTGGAAAACACCAGTATGTCATCAAGGTACACAACAAGAAAATTACCCAGGTACTCTCTCAGGATTTCATTAATAAAATTCTGGAAGACAGCAGGGGCATTACACAACCCAAAGGGCATGACCAGGTATTCGAAATGACCCTCGGGTGTGTTGAACGCAGTTTTCCACTCATCCCCCTCTTTGATGCGGATAAGGTTATATGCCCCCCGTAGATCGAACTTAGAAAACCATTGGGCTCCCTGAACCTGATTAAAAAGATCCGGAATCAAAGGAAGTGGGTACTGGTTCCTTACGGTGACCTTATTCAGGTTACGATAATCAATGCACGGCCTAAGACCACCATCCTTCTTCCCCACGAAGAAGAAGCCAGCACCTACAGGAGAAGTCGAGGGGCGAATGAAACCCTTGGCCAGGCATTCTTGGATATATTCCCTCATAGCTTTACGTTCAGGACATGAAAGATTAAATATCCTCCCCTTAGGAAGCTTGGCACCAGGCACCAAATCGATAGCGCAATCGTAATCTCTATGGGGGGGCAACACCTCGGAGGCCTCCTTAGAAAACACATCGGCGAAGTCCTGAACAAACTCAGGAAGCGTGTTTACCTCCTCCCGGGGAGAAATAGAGTTAACAGAAAGACATGACATAAGACATTCATTACCCCATTTGGTGAGATCCCCAGTATTCCAATCAAACGTGGGATTATGCAACTGCAACCAGGGAAGGCCTAAAACCAGATCAGACGATAATCCCTGCATCACCAGTACAGAGCACTGCTCCAAATGCATGGAGCCAACAAGGAGTTCAAAAACAGGAGTATGCTGAGTAAAATAACCATTAGCAAGGGGAGTTGAGTCGATTCCTACTACAGGGATAGGATAAGGTAAATCAATACAAGGCATCTTTAGAGACATAGCAAATTCCGCAGACATGATATTAGCAGATGACCCTGAATCCACGAAAGCACTGCCCGTGGCAGCCCGGCCAGCAAACGAGACCTGAAAGGGAAGCAAAATTTTATTGCGTTTCACATTAACGGGAAATACCTGTGCGCCCAAGTGACCTCCCCGATGATCACTTAGGCGCGGAAGTTTTCCGGCTTCTTATTCTTGCGCCTGGGACAGGTGTTCAGTAGATGCTTGTCGTCCCCACAGAAGAAGCAGAGACCATTCATTCTGCGAAACTCCCTACGTTGTCGAGGGGACATGGAGGCCCCGAGTTGCATAGGTACCTCTGAGTCCTCCGTGGAGGGGCGAGGAGACGGGACCTCGGGGGGGATCGCAGAAAAGTCAGAGGGGAGCACACTGAAGCGTTCTAGCTGACGTTCCCTGAGACGTCGGTCAAGTCGTACTGCTAGGGCCATAACCTGGTCAAGGGAGTCAGACGAGGGGTAGCTAACCAGCAGATCCTTCAGGGCGTCAGATAATCCTAACCTAAACTGGCACCTTAGGGCCGGATCGTTCCACTGAGAAGCTACGCACCACTTCCTAAAATCAGAACAGTATTCCTCAACCGGTCTCCTACCCTGACGTAAGGTCACCAGCTGACTCTCGGCTAAGGCAGTCCTGTCAGTCTCGTCGTAAATGAGTCCGAGGGCAGAGAAAAAACGATCAACAGAGGAAAGTTCAGGGGCGTCAGGAGCCAAGGAGAAGGCCCACTCTTGGGGCCCTTCCTGGAGTCGGGATATGATGATACCCACCCGCTGGTTCTCGGAACCTGAGGAGTGGGGCTTTAGGCGGAAATACAGTCTGCAACTCTCCCGGAAGGAGAGAAACGTCTTACGGTCCCCTGAGAACCGGTCAGGTAATTTGAGGTCGGGTTCTAGAGGTGAGGTGAGGGGTACTACTAAAGCAGCGTCACCCTGATTGACCCTTTGGGCCAGGGCCTGGACCTGTAGGGAGAGGCCCTGCATCTGCTGGGAAAGGGTCTCAAGGGGGTCCATGATAGCGTCAGCGTAAGAGAAATGGTAGACTAGGTAAGGGCTTGTAATTATGTAATGGCCGGAAGGAGGTGAAGGGAAAGTGAGCCCTAATCTACCCACCGCCCTGTCCCTGCCTACTTGCAACGACTCGCCCTAGGCGACGAGGTACAACTGGGCGGCGGTCCCTACTCTGTCTAAGTGCACAGGAAAACAAACAGGGAACATGCAAGGGAAGGGGCAGTAGCCACGGAACGCCACGAGGAAACGGAGCTGCGAACGGACAGTCAGGACCAGGACGAAGTGAGTACACCCAAGCGGGCAAGGAGACAGAAGCAAGCCAGGGGCAAAGCAAAGAAGGTCAAGCAGAACTGCAGCAAGGCAGAAGCACGGCAGAAGCAGGCTGGAGCAAGCAGCAGTGGGGCCAGGAATCCAAAAGAATTACAAGCACTGAGGGAGAGAACAGGGCAGGTAATAAAGGACAGGGGGCGGAGCTAACTCCGACAGACCAGGCCGCGATAGGCTCTCCCACTCCTGAGCCTGCCACCCTGGTTGGTGGGAGATGGTGTCAGTCGAACAGGTCTGGCCTCAGGTGTGGATTGATTAATCCCAGGAGTATACCTAGATGAAGTACCTGGCAGATCCCTAACACATGGATACACACACACACATGAAAATATACATACATACAAACATGCAAAGATACATACATACATATATACAAGCATGCACAAATATACATGCAAACATAAATACATGCAAACATAATTACATACATGCACATATATATAAACATACATACAAACATACATGCAAAAATAAAAACATGCAAACATACATGCAAATATATACATGCAAATATACATACAAACATGCACATATATACATGCATGCCAACATACATGCACATATATACATACATGACAACATACATACATACATGCAAATATACATTCATGCAAACATACATACATGAAAATATATACATGCAAATATACATACAAACATGCACATATATACATACATACAAGACGACATACATACATACATACATGCACATATATACATACATACATGACAACATACATACATACATACATACATACATGCAAACATACATAAAATGCAAACATACATACATTCATGCAAACATACATACATACATACATACATGCAAATATATACATGCAAATATACATGCACATATATACATACATGCTAACATACATACATACATGCAAACATACACACATGCAAACATACATACATACATGCAAATATATACATGCAAATATACATACAAACATGCACATATATACATACATGCAAATATACATGCACATATATACATACATACATACATACATGCAAACATACATTCATGCAAACATACATACATGCAAACATACATACATGCAAATATATGCATGCAAATATACATACACACATGCACATATATACATACATGCCAACATACATGCAAACATACATGCACATATATACATACATACATGACAACATACATACATACATACATACATGCAAACATACATACATACATACATACATAACAACATACATACATGCCAAAAAAAAATAATAATACGTTCATACTTACTTTCCTCCTGTCCGGCCTCCAGCGATGACGTTTCATCCATGTCGCCGCTGCAGCCTGTGATTGGCTGCAGAGGCGGTCACGTGGGATGAAGCGTCATCCTGACGTGCGTGACCGCCACTACAGCCTGTGATTGGCTGCAGCCGCGAAAGGGATGAAACGTCATCGCTGGAGGCCGGACAGGAGGAAAGTAAGTACGAACGTATAATTTTTATTTTTTTATTACATTTAAAGAGGCTCTGTCACCAGATTTTGCAGCCCCTATCTGCTATTGCAGCAGATAGGCGCTGCAATGTAGATTACAGTAACGTTTTTATTTTTTAAAAACGAGCTTTTTTGGCCAAGTTATGACCATTTTCGTATTTATGCAAATGAGGCTTGCAAAAGTACAACTGGGCGTGTTGAAAAGTAAAAGTACAACTGGGCGTGTATTATGTGCGTACATCGGGGCGTGTTTACTACTTTTACTAGCTGGGCTTTCTGAAGAGAAGTATCATCCACTTCACTTCAGAACGCCCAGCTTCTGGCAGTGCAGATCTGTGACGTCACTCACAGGTCCTGCATCGTGTCGGCACCAGAGGCTACAGTTGATTCTGCAGCAGCATCAGCGTTTGCAGGTAAGTAGCTACATCGACTTACCTGCAAACGCCGATGCTGCTGCAGAATCAACTGTAGCCTCTGGTGCCGACACGATGCAGGACCTGTGAGTGACGTCACAGATCTGCACTGCCAGAAGCTGGGCGTTCTGAAGAGAAGTGGATGATACTTCTCTTCAGAAAGCCCAGCTAGTAAAAGTAGTAAACACGCCCCGATGTACGCACATAATACACGCCCAGTTGTACTTTTACTTTTCAACACGCCCAGTTGTACTTTTGCAAGCCTCATTTGCATAAATACGAAAATGGTCATAACTTGGCCAAAAATGCTCGTTTTTTAAAAATAAAAACGTTACTGTAATCTACATTGCAGCGCCTATCTGCTGCAATAGCAGATAGGGGTTGCACAATGTGGTGACAGAGCCTCTTTAAATTGTATTTTCCGCGCGCCGAGCATGTACTGTCAAGGTTGCTGAAAGAGTTAGTGCAGCCCATTAACTCTATCAGCACCCTGGACAGTAGCATGCTCGGCGCACGGAAGTGACAGGTTCGGTCCGAACTAGTTCGGTCCGAATCAAACTTTTTTGTGAAATTCGGCGAACTAGCCGTACCGAACTTTTGAAAAGTTCGCTCATCTCTACTCTGTATGAAAGAGTGTTTTAAAATTTATCATACATCCCTTGGTTTATAATCTATCCCAGTTTTACTTACGCTGATGCACTCCGCACAGCTTATCCCCCCTCGTCTTTCCCCTCTGAGCCCTGCTGTGTGCCCAGGCAGCTGATAACAGCCACATGTAGGGTATTGCCATACACGGGAGAATCCACATTACAGTTTATGGGGTGTAGGTCTCCGGTCAAAATGCTCACTACACCTCTAGATGAATGCCTTAAGGGTGTAGTTTTTAAAACGGGCTCACTTCTTGTGGGTTTCAACTGTACTGGTACCTCAGGGGCTTCTGCATACATGACTTCGTACTAGAAAATCCCCAGTAGGCCAAATGGTGGTCCTTTCCTTCTGAGCCCTCCCATGGGCCCAAACGGCAGTTTATCACAACAAACGGGGTATTGCGGCACTCAGAACAAATTGCGCAACAGAATGGGGTATTTTGTTTCTTGTGAAAATAAGAAATTTTCAGCCAAAACTACATATTATTTGAAAAAAATTTCATTTTTTTATTGTCACAGCCCAATTGAAATAGGTGCTGTGAAAAAACTGTGTGGTCAAAATGCTAACAACAACCATAAATGAATTCCTTGAGGGGTGTAGTTTCCAAAATGGGGTCACTTTTGGTGGGTTTCCTTTGCTTTGATACCTCTGAGGCTCTGCAAATGTGACATGGCACCCGAAAACCAATCCAGCAAAATCTACACTCCAACAAACATATAGCGCTCCTTTCCTTCTGAGCCCTCCCATGGGCCCAAACGGCAGTTTATAACCACAAATGGGGTATTGCCACACTAAGGACAAATTGGGCAACAAAATTGGGTATTTTGTTCCCTGTGAAAATAAGAAATTTTGATCACAAATGACATTTTATTGGAAAAAATTTCATTTTTTTCATTTCACAGCCCAATTCAAATACGTGCTGTGAAAAAACTGTGTGGTCAAAATGGTAACCACAACCATAAATCAATTCCTTAAGGGGTGTAGTTTCCAAAATAGGGTCACTATTGGGGGATTACTACTGTTTTGACACCTCAACACTTCTTCAAACCTGGCATGCTGCCTAAAATATATTCTAATAAAAAAGAGGACTCAAAATGCACTAGGTGCTGCTTTGCTTCTAGGGCTTGTGTTTTATTCCAGGAGCGCAGTACAGCCACATGTGGGACATTTCTAAGAACTGCAGAATCTGGACAATACATATTTAGTAGTGTTTCTCTGGTAAAACCTTCTGTGTTACAGAAAAAAAATGAATAAAATTGAAATTCAGCAAGAAAAATTTAATTTGCAAATTTCACCTCCACTTTGCTTTAATTCCTGTGAAATGCCTGAAGGGTTAAAAAACTTTCTAAATGCTGTTTTGAATACTTTGAGGGGTCTAGTTTTTAAAATGGGGTGTTTTATCAGGGTTTCTAATACATAGGCCCCACAAAGCCACTTCAGAACTCAAGAGGTACCTTAAAAAAAGGCTTTTGAAATTTTCTTAAAAATATGAAGTCATAAACGGCTGTTTGGGGAAGCGGCAGGACTCAGAAAGGAAGGCACGCCATTTAGCTTTTGAAGTACAGATTTTGCTGGTTTGATTTCTCTGCACCATGTCGCATTTGTAAAGCTCCTAAGGTACCAGTACAGTGGAAACCCCCCAAAAGTGACTCCATTTAGGAAACTACACAACTTGAGGAATTCATCTAGGGGTGTAGTGAGCATTTTGACCCCACATGTGTTTCATAGATTTCATTAGAATTGGGCAGTGAAAATGAAAAATTACATTATTTTCCTAAAAGATGTAGCTTTACCTCAAAATAATTTTTTTTTCAACAAATAAATGAGGAAAAGCACCCCAACATTTGTAAAGCAACTTCTCCAGAATACGGAAATACCAAACATGTGGTCATAAACTGCTGTTTGGGCAAGCAGCAGGACTCAGAAGGAAAGGCACGCCATTTAGCTTTTGGAGCGCTGATTTTGCTGGATTCATTTCTCTGAACCATGGCATTTGTAAAGCTCCTAAGGTACCAGTACAGTGGAACCCAAAAGTGACTCCATTTGGGAAACTACACCCCTAGAGGAATTCAACTAGGGGTCTAGTGAGCATTTTGACCCCCCAGGTGTTTCATAGATTTCATTAGAATTGGGCAGTAAACATGAAAAATTTCTTTTTTTTTCCACTAAGACGTAGCTTTAGGTCAAAATGTTTCATTTTCTCATCAAATAAAGGAGAAAAAGCACCATAACATTTGTAAAGCAACTTCTCCAGAGTACGGAAATACCCCATATGTGGTAATAAAGTACTGTATGAATACACATCAGGGCTCAGAAGGGAAAGAGCGCCATTTGGCTTTTGGAGAGCAGATTTTGCTGGATTGGTTTTTCTGCGCCATGTCGCTTTTGCTAAGCCCCTTTGGTAGCAGTACAGTGGAAACTACCCAAAAGTGACTCCATTTGGCAAACTACACCCATTGAGGAATTAATCTAGGGGTGTAGTGAGCATTTTGACCCCACAGGTGTTTCATAGATTTCATTAGATGTAGCTTTACCTCTAAATTTTGTAAAGCAACTTCTCCAGAGTACGGAAATACCCATCATGTGGTCATAAACTGCTGTTTGGGCAGGCAGCAGGACTCAGAAGGGAAGGCACGCCATTTAGCTTTTGAAGTACAGATTTTGCTGGTTTGATTTCTCGGCACTATGTCACATTTGTAAAGCTCCTAAGGTACCAGTACAGTGGAAAAAAGTGACTCCATTTGGCAAACTACACCCATTGAGGAATTTATCTAGGCGGGTAGTGAGCATTTTGACCCCACAGGTGTCTCATAGATTTTATTAGAAATGGGCAGTGAAAATGAAAAATTACATTATTTTCCAATAAGACGTAGCATTAGTTCAAAATGTTTCATTTTCTCAACAAATAAAGGAGAAAAAGCACTGTAACATTTGTTAAGCAATTTCTTCAGAGTAGGGAAATACCCCACACGTGGTCATAAACTGCTATTTGGACACACCGCAAGGCTCTAAAGGGAAGGAGCGCCATTTAGTATTTGGAGTGGAGATTTTATAAGATTCGTTTTTTGACACCATGTTGCATTGAGCTATAGTACCAGTACAGTGGTAACCCCGATAAATTACCCCGTTTTTGGAACTAGATCCCTCAAAGAATTTATCTAGGGGTGTAGTGAGCATTTTGACCGCACAAGTGTTTTGCAAAAATGAGTAAACAATAGATGTTGCAGATTGAAAAGCTGTTTTCCACAGATATGCCATTTCAGTGCCCAATGTGTTGTGCCCAGCTTGTACCACTGTAGACACACATACCATAAATTGTTAAGCGGGTTCTCCAGAATAAAGTAATACCCCATATGTGGTCACAAATTGCCGTTTGGGTACACTGCCAGGCTTAGTTGGACCGCCATTTGGCTTTTGAAGCGCAGATTTTGCTTGGTGTTTTAGTGGTATTTTATCTTATAATGTGGAGGCGTATGTAAACTGGGTGGAGTACATCAAGGTATATGTAAGCTAGGCGGAGTAAATCAGGGTAAATGTAAGCTGTGCAGAGTACATCAGGGTATATGTAATATGTGCCGAATACATCAGGCTATATGTAAGCTGTGAGGAGTACATCAGGATATATGTAAGCTGTGCAGAGTACATCAGGATATATGTAATATGCGCGGAGTACATCAGGATATATGTAAACTGTGAGGAGTACATCAGGGTATATGTAATATGTGCGGGTACATCAGGCTATATGTAAGCTGTGAGGAGTACATCAGGGTATATGTAAGCTGGGCGGAGTACATCAGGGTATATGTAAACTGGGCGGAGTACATCAGGGTATATGTAAACTGGATGGAGTACATCACGGTATATGTAAGCTGGGCGGAGTGCATCAGGGCATAATAGGATGAAGTAATAATGGGGAGAATGAATAATCCATGGATTGGTGTGGTACGCTTTGAACTAATCCTTCATGCACAGGCCGTGTTTTTGGGGTATTATATAATATATCTGCGCTCCGTTATTGCCTAATCTTTGACTTCTTCACTAGCCCTATAAGCCGCACAAGGCCCTAAAGTTTCCTCATCTCCGCTGCATCTACAAGGTCCACCTGTGGGGTCCAGCAAATGACGATGTGGGGTATTTAGTGAAATTCTACTGGACCTAAAAAATTAGTCTGGGCCGTCATTTTGCATCATTGCGTTTTGAGAGTCATAACGTGTTATTTTTCCGCTGGTGACAGAGCTGTGTGAGGGCGCGTTTTTTGTGGAACGAGCTGTAATTTTTATTGGTTCCATTTTGGGGTACATGGGATTTTTTTTTTTTATCACTATTTATTCAATTTTTTGGGAGATGAGGAAACCAAAAAACAGCCATTCTAGCACGTTTTTTTTGTTTTTTTACAGTGTTCACCATGCAGTATAAACAACATGTTCACTTTATTGTGCGGGTCGATACGATTACAGCGACACCAAATTTATATAGTTTTTTTACGTATCATTACGTTCCCACAATAAAAATACTCTTTTCTAAAAAAATCATGTTTTAGTGTCGCCATTTTCTGACAGCCATAACTTTTTTTTTTTTTCGTTGATATCGCTGCGGGAGGGTTTGTTTTATGCGTGACAAACTGTAGTTTATATTGGTACAATTTTGCGTTACTTGCAACTTTTTGATCACTTTTTATTAAAAAAATTTTGAGACAAGATGACCAAAAAATAAAATGCTGTCATTGTTTTTTATTAAAAAAATTTACGGTGTTCACCTTGTGGTAAAAATAATGTTACATTTTTATAGATCAGGCCGTTCCGAACGCGGCGATACCTATTATGTATAGTTTTTTTTCATGTTTTCATTTTTTTTCTAATAATAAAGGAGTTGTTCAGGGAAACAGGCTGATTGTTGTTTTTATTATTTATTTATTTATTTATTTTTCTTTCACATTTATAGTGCAGTGTATTGTAACTGTCATTCAACTGACAGTTAGCGTATTAGGTCCTGCCTCGGGCAGGACCTAATAGGCTTTCGTACCTGGGCAACCAGGAAGCCTAGCAACGGCTTCCTGGTTGCCACAGCAACCATCGCCACCCGCGATCCATCGCGGGGGGGGTGGTGTCCCGGGGGTACAGAGGGAGCTCCCTCCCTCTGTAAACCACTTCAATGCGGCGGTCATCATTGACAGCCGCATTGAAGGGGTTAAAGGGCTGCGATTGGCGGTAACAGCCATTGCAGCGGCATTTCAGCTGTGTATAACAGCTGACAGCCGCTGAAGATAAAACGCGCACAACTCCTGTGCTCGTTTTATCTGCAGGGCGTAACTGTACGCCCGTCTGCGGGAACTCACTTGGTTTCCGGATGTACATTCACGCCCAATAGCGGGAAGGGGTTAAGCACGATCCTGGTTTGATGGCCATACAACATTTTTTGAGCACTAAGGGGATTCAGTTCCAAGCACACAACAGATATATTTTATCACTATTAAAATTTCTGTTGACTCGCAATTATTTTATTTTTGATGGTAAGTTTTACCACCAATTAAAACGCACAGCCATGGGCACAGTTTGTGCACCCACTTATAATTAATTTTTAGGGTGGTGGGAAGACATGCTTTGCTTTATATGTCACATTTTGATTTGGCGAATATACATTGACAATATCCTTATATTTTGGGATGGGGACAAGACATTTTTTCGAGCTTTTATGGAGATTCTCAACAAACAACACTATAGGGATGAGATTTACTCTCTGGACCCTGTTGGCAGTGCCCACACCGATATCTTTCGTAAGGCTACAGCCACTAACAGTTTTTTACATTGGGAGAGTTTCCATCCACCGGCTTTGAAGAAGGGTAACCCAATAGGGCAGTACCTTAGACGAAAAATAAACCGCTCTGATGAAGATACTTTGCAATCTGAGTGTGATACCCTGTATAAAAAAATTTGTGCACGTGGGTACCCTAAAAAAAACTTTACATAGAGCTTATGCCAGGGCTAGGGCCACCACTAGAAGAGTACTTTATGGTAAGTGTAGAGGAACTGACAAATCATAGGGAATTTTGATGTTTGCTCCCCTCAAATTTTCAATATTTTACAAAAATATTGGCCTATGCTCCAAGCTGATCCTGATCTCAAGGATGCTATATCCATTACCCCGAGTAACACCTACTGAAGGGGCAAAAACCTTAGAGAATTTTTGGTACATAGTCACTATTCTAAACCATTTATTTTGCGGTGCACTTGGCTCCCCTTTCCTGTAAAGGGATCCCACACATGTGGGAGATGCTCCTTCTGTCCCTTTATGCCCACTACTAAGAGCTTTTGTAATTCCTTAGATGGGAAATCTTATGTTATTAATCAATTCATTAACTGCCAAAGCAGTGGTGTTGTTTATGCTTCTAAATGCCCTTGTCTGAAACTATATGTATGTACGACTATACAGCAACTTAGAAGAAGGATCTCTAAACATATCAGTACAATTAACAACAAAGAAGACACTCCATTATCCAGGCATATCAGATTAATACACGATGGGAATTTTAAAACTCTTCATTTCTGGGGTATCACCCAACTGAAATTGGGCCCCAGAGCTGGCAATCTCGACAAAAAACATTTGCAGGAGGAAGCTCGTTGGATCCATAGGTTGAGTTCATTGAGCCCTAATGGCCTTAATGAGGGTTTTTACTTTTGTACCCTTCCTTTGAGTGGACAGTTTTTCTTTATTCTAATTTATTACATTTATGCAATATTACTGCCACCTTGGCCTTTCATTGGTACCTTCATTCATCCACCATTCCTCCTGGTCATTATTTACTGATGATGACAATATACCATATAGTATACCATACATTATAGATCTCATATATGCATATACCATCTATTTTTAACCTATGTAATCTTACCCAGGCTATAACCACCTTTTTTATTCATCCTCCATCCTTCTCTTCCCTTTAATCTCCTTATGTGACCTATTTATATTTTACTTTGACTGCTACATTATCAGTCTTATCTTTGTAACTATTTTAAAATGGGTAGTGACTACATGTATATGTCATTTATTGCACTTTCGATTCTTAATTCCCAAACTTATTGGGATGCATTAGAGATAGCATCCTAATACATCAAACTATCCCGACATTTGCATTAATAACAATCTGACATCTTTGTTCAGTTGCTTTATCCTATATCAGTATGCAGACACATCCCTATTGACTTATAATATGCTGAATCTCCTCCGATTTCTCTAAGTGTCCTGGCATGCCAAGTAACTGTTTTTTGGCACTTGTTTTCTCTGGATGCGTCGGGCTGCATCAATGCGCCTGCACACGACTCCCTTTACTGATAGGTTTATACTTCTAACCCCCTGATTAAAAGACAGAAGGATCGTCTAACCAGTCTATGAGTTTGTCCTTCTAGTACCATTCCTATTGGCTCACACCCACTCATAAGTCAATCCGAGGTTATAAAAGGGGCTGGACTGGAACACACCGTCAATAGCCCCATTTAAAGCCCTGAAGACGCGTAGTTTGTAGCGAAACATGTCTGTGGGGGCTCTTCTATCTGTTTTAATTTCAATGTTTAGCTGACAGTCAGTTACAAACCTAAATCGAACTAGGGATAGTACAGCGTTCTTCAGCCGCTGATCGTAACACTCATACATCAGGTCGTTCTGACCTAGCACGTCTCTGGCAATGTGCCATACAAACCTAGTCAGCTAGTGTTGGCTATTTTTAAATTGTGAGGTTTTTGTTTAATTTTGAAACAATTAATAAAAGTTATACTTTAGTAATTACTTTGATAAGTCAGCTGGAAATCAGGGCATCCTTTTGCCTAACTGCAAATGAGTTCCTGCCAGTTTAACCCCTTAAATGCTGCAATCAATCACGATTGCAGTATCTAAGACGATAGAAAGAGGGGCGGCCCCCTCTGACAGCTCATTTGTGCTCCCACAACACGTTCAGGGGTGCTGATGGTTGTCATGGCAACCCAGCGGCCTAATGGAGGGCCCCAGGACTGCCTTCCTTCATCTCCTGTTAAGTCCTGAGAATATACTGCAATAGATTAGTATTGAAGTATCTAACGATCGCTGGTTCATGTCCCCTAGGGGGACAAGTAAAACGTGTAAAAAATGTTTAATAACGTTTTTAGTAAAATATTAAAATTAAAATATATATATATATTAAAAGTAAAAAAAAAAGAATAACCATTTCACATTTTTCCTCTAAAGTATTGTAAAAATGTTTAAAAAAAATAACAAAATTGGTATTTCTGTATCCGTAAGAGTCCGAGATATTACAATATACCATTATTTAACCCACACGGTGAACGGCGTAAAAATTTTTCAAATGAAAGCAGAATTGCTCTTTTTTGGAGGATGAAATTTATTTAATAGAAAGTGAACATAAAGTCTTATGTAGCCCAAAATGGTACCAATACAAACTACAGCTCACTCCGCAATAAATAAGCCCCATACCACTCAATCGATGGAAAAATTAATAAAGTTATGGCTCTCAGATTGTGGCAACAAAACACAAAACTATTTTTAACAATTTGTTTCTTCCTTGTAAAAGTAGTAAACAAAAAAAAAAAGCTATTTAAATTTGGTATTGCCGTAATCGTATTGACCGGTAAAATAAAGTTAACATGCCATTTCTACCGTACGGTGCAAACCGTAAAAATGAAACCCCCTCAAAATATTGAGTAATCACTGCTTTTTACCTATCCCACCCAACCCCACAAAGGATTTTTTACAGTTTCCCAATACAGTATATGGTACAAAAAACTACTACTCATCCGGCAAAAAACAAGCCCTCATATGGCTCTAGCAATGGACAAATAAAATAGTTATGGCTTTTGGAAGGTGAGGAGGAAAAAATTAAAACGAAAATCCAAAAATTGACTGTGACGGGATAGGGTTAAAACGGGGTCACTTCTCGGTGGTTCCAACTGTACTTAGCACCAGAAAATCCCCAGTAGGCTAAATGGTGGTCCTTTCCTTCTGAGCCCTCCCATGGGCCCAAACGGCAGTTTATCACCACAAATGTGGTATTGCCGCACTCAGGACAAATTGGGCAACAGAATGGGGTATTTAATTCCTTGTGAAAATAAGAAATTTTGTGCCAAAACTACATCTTATTGGAAAAAATATATTTTTTTTAATTCACAGCCCAATTCAAATAAATTCTGTGAAAAAACTGTGGGGTCTAAATGGTCACAACACCCATAAATGAATTCCTTGTGGGGTGTAGTTTCCAAAATTGGGTCACTTCTGGTGGGTTTCCATTGATTTGATACCTCTGGCGCTCTGCAAATGCGACATGGCACCCGAAAACCAATCCAGCAAAATCTGGACTCCTAAGAACACATAGCGCTCCCATGGGCCCAAACAGCAGTTTATCACCACAAATGGGGTATTGCCGCACTCAGGACAAATTGGGCAACAAAATAGGGCATTTTTTTCCCTGTGAAAATAAGAAATTTTTATCAAAAATTACATCTTATTGGAAAAAATGAATTTTTTTAGTTTCACAGCCCAATTCAAATACGCGCTCTGAAAAAACTATGGGGTCGAAATGGTAACAATAACCATAAATGAATTCCTTGAGGGGTGTAGTTTCCAAAAGGTCACTTTTGGGGAATTCCTACTGTTTTGGCACCTCAACACCTCTTCATACCTGGCATGCTGTGCTGCCTAAAATACATTCTAAGGGTATGTTCACACGATGAGAGGCATTTACGTGTGAAAAGACAGACTGTTAACAGCTGCCTCGTTTCACATGTAAATGCTCCTCCTCGCATTTTGCGAGCCGTCTGAGACGCTCGTAAATCTTGAGCTGTGCTTCATTGAGTTCTTGAGCACTTCTTTGCCGAGGCAGTCCATTTACGCGTCGTCATTTGACAGCTGTCAAACGACGACACGTAAATTACAGGTCGTCTGCACAATACGTCGGCAAACCCATTCAAATGAATGGGCAGATGTTTGCCGACGTATTGTAGCCCTATTTTCAGGCGTAAAACGAGGCATAATACGCCTCGTTTACGCCTGAAAATAGGTCGTGTGAACCCAGCCTTATAAAAAAGAAGCCCCAAAATGCACTAGGTACTTCTGGGGCTTGTGTTTTAGTCCACGAGCATACTGGAGCCACATGTGGGACATTTCTAAAAACGGCAGAATCTGGACAATACATATTTAGTAGTGTTTCTCTGGTAAAACCTTCTGTGTTACAGAAAAAAATAGAATAAAATTGTAATTCAGCAAGAAAAATTAAATTTGCTAATTTCACTTTCACTTTGCTTCAATTCCTGGGAAATGCCTAAAGGGTTAAAAAAACTTTCTAAATGCTGTTTTGAATACTTTAAGGGTTCTAGTTTTTAAAATGGGGTGTTTTATGGGGGTTTCTAATACATAGGCCCCTCAAAGCCCCTTCAAATCTGAACAGGTACTTTAAAAAAACGTCTTTTTAAATTTTCTTAAAAATATGAGAAATTGCAGTTTATGTTCTAAGCCTTGTAACGTCCAAGAAAAATAAAATAATGTTCAACAATGCCGATCTAAAGTAGACTTATGGGAATTGTGAACTAGTAACTATTTTGGGTGGTATAACCATCTGTTTTACAAGCAGATGCATTTAAATTCATAAAATTGCTAGTTTTTCAAATTTTTCCCTAAATTTTGCAACTTCTCACAAATAAACTCTGAATATATCGACCAAATTTTACCACTACCATAAAGCCCAATGTCTCACGAGAAAACAATCTCAGAATCGCTTGGATAGGTTTAAGCATTCCGACGTTTACCACATAAAGTGAAACATTTCAGATTTAATAAATGGGCTCTGAGCCTTAAGGCCCAAACTAGGCTGCATCCTTAAGGGGTTAAGTATCTCTTTCCATTCACCCACACAGCCATTTCAGAGAATTTTCCAGATATGTTGTGCTGATTAAATTCTAAATTAAGTGATTTGGAGAAATTAGACATATTTTTTCAAGAAATATGAGTATTATTTGCCTTTGGAGATAGAGTGCAGATTGTAACGAGATTCGGCTGATATCTATACCTATAGCAATATTGTAAAGATAGATGCTGAATATTTGTTTAGGGTTTAGTTCTATATGAGGAGCAAGAACAACAGCTTTTATTAAAGGGGTTGGCCTATTAAAAATAGTTATTACCGATAGGTGATAAATGTATGATCGCTGCGCTTACGACCACTTGGACCCCCAGCGATCACGAGAAAGAGGGTCCATTCAATCTCCATCTCTGGGACTGATGGAGGTAGCCCTGCGCTGTACTTGGCTATTTCCGTCAGTCTCTTAGAGAATGAATGGAGATGTACTATGAATCTATGACCGTTGCTTCATTCAAATGGGCACACAGGAGCCTTATTCTCTTGATCTCTGTGGTCCCAGCAGTTGTACCTATAGGGAACATAGATTTATCACTGTTAGGAAAGTTGGTTGGAGGTTTTTACAGGTTTTTCATTCTTATTTGTGTCTGTGTTTACAGAAAATACCTCAGGATATATGGATTTCAGGAAACGAGATAAAGATTGGATTACACGACTTGGTACTATATTCAGAGAGAATACACTAGTGGCCACAGAGAATAGTAATATAAAGGGTTTGAAACTTATAAATCGTGATCTCCTCAGAAAACGCACTAAAAGTGTGGTGGAACAAGGCAGCATTAGAAAACTATTCACAGAAAAATATTATACCTCGTGGTCTACGTTTGCAAGTTTTTCCAACACTATATTCTGAGGATCTCTCTTTTGTTTCCAAGTGGGAAGATTCCCTCCCTAAATGCTCACGTACGCTCATTGAATTGCACTGTAATGTCGGGGTAGGGAGACAGACAGGTGAGCCCTAATCTACCCGCCACTCAGTCCCTGCCTACTTGCACGGCCCGTCCTAGGCGACGGCGTACAACTGGGCGACGGTCCCTACGCTCAATATGTGCACGAGTGACAAAACAAGACAAGGGTACAGAGAAGCAAAGGGAAGTGGGGCAGTTGCCCACGGCAACACCGTAGCAACAAGAGTAGTGGACGAGCCGAGTCAAACCAGGAGAGTACGTGGTAGCAAAAGCAGAGCAGGAGAATAGTCAGTCAAGCCAGGGTCAATATGAAGCAGAGGTCAATGGTAATAGCAGGAGCAGCATAGCCAGGAAACAAGAGAATCACAGGCAAAGGACAAGCAGCATATGAAGGTATAAGTAGACCAAGAGCGGGAGCTAGAACCGTCTGGCCAGGCTGTGATGGGTTCTCCCACTCCTCAGCCTACCAGCCTGAGTTGTAGCAGATCGAGTCACTCTAGCAGACCTAGGAACAGATGCAGGCTGATTAACCACGGGCGTCGACACAGAAGCTGTGTCTGGCAAATCCTTTACATGCACATTAGAGCGGATCGCAGAACCTTGAAATATTGGAAAATAAAATTTACCTCCTTAAGGAGAAAATCCAACAGTCTCTGACTAAGGAGGAGATTGATATCTTTGATAAAGCTTTGGAGGAACAGCTAATTAAGTGGGATCAAGAGATACAAGATCTCAAAACTAGGAAATTCCAAAGAGATCTGGCCGATTTCCAGTCTAATAAAATTTATCGGTGGCATACCAAAAGAGATAGATCTCGATCCTTGTCCCACTCCGTCTCTTCCACTTCCCTTCTATCAGAGGAAGGATGTGGGTTTTTTTTTGGACAGACCACAGGCCGCAGGAGATGGAGATCCTATATACAATCTCAGGACACCCGCAGTAAAAGGAAAGACCAGAGAAGTATTCAACAGGGACAACAGAAATGATGTGCTACAAAGGGGTTTATCTTTTTCTCCCACGGGTACATTTTGTCTCTAACACTATCACAGATTTGGCCCTTTTTTCTAGAAAATTGCTTTTTAAAATACATTTCAATAGAAATGACTATATTGTCCCTATGGGCTCAGTGGCCGAAAAACAGGCCTTTGATGCCCTGATGTCACTGTTGGAGGAACAGGTGGAAAAGGTTTATTCTGGATTACCCATGCATCTGTGCTGCCGCTCCCAACATTCCTCCCCCCCCTCCCGTTTGCTTTCTGTCCTTTAGTAGACATATTTTTCAAATTAGTTAAAAAGGATTTAGAAGCTATTTCTAATCAAAGAGTGTCCTATAATCTCTATTTTGTTCAAAGACAGGCCATTAAACAACTTCAAAATCTCAAGGATGTGGTTATTAAACCAACCGATAAGGGTGGTAATGTTGTGATCTGGCCAGCACAGATGTATGAGAGTGAAGCATTTTGCCAACTGAATACACAGCAGTGTTATCGCTGGCTACCATCTGATCCCACCTTGATCTTCAAGAGAGAAATAGATACTCTATTACAAACGAGTGTGGACAAACATATTATTAATGCTATTATATTGCGAAAAGGGGAAAGGGCAAAGGGAACTGGGAAAGGGGCAAGGAGAAGGGGAAAATTGAAGGGAAACCACTGGTAAATAGGCACTCGGCTCAGCGATGTATAAAAATATCAAAAATTTATTATCAGTAAGTTATAATAGTTTACACTTACTGGTTGGCACTGTACGATTTGTACTGAGCTCTAGCATTTGATATGATCCAATCTTATATATAGTTTATGTCCTAATAAGGGCTTTTTTGTCTCTCCTTTTTCTGATTGGATTCTTTAGTACATAGTACTGCTTTTCTCAGAACAGTATATACTTAGTGTCGATCATTGGATTCTAGCTGGATATCTCCTTTACTTTATACTATTTTTCTTTTTCTTTCTTTCTTTCTTTCCTTTTACTCTCATATTTTCTTTTCTTTACTTTTACTCTTACTCTGCCATGGCATATGTATCGGATGATACAGTAGATGCTGAAATTGCAGCAGCTCTGAATAGCCAATTTAACCAACACCAGGAAGATTCTACCCGTGATTTATTCGGGCTATTTAAAGTTCATCGTAAATTGATTTTTAGCCAACTATGAAGAAAGTGGGATGTTAAAAGTCTGAGTACATATCTGAGCTCTGATCTGGCACCAAGGGGATTACGCAGACGGGTGCTCCCAGCAAATCATTTGCGTAGTGACGCTTTTATGAAAAAAATGGGACAACGAAAGCTTAATCCATATTAAATGTCTAATGAGACTAATAATAGAGGAGGAAACTGAACAACTAAAAACTCTCGATGTGGAAATCTCTGAGAGTGTTAGTAAACTGGATGAATTTAAAACTCACCCAGAATTTGAAAAATTAAACATGAGTCTCAAAAAGGAGATTGATATTTAACTTAAAGAGATTTCTGAATGAAAAAAGAAGAAATTTCATAGAGACACTTTAGATTTTGAACATGGCCAGATCTTCTGATTTAATATGTCCCCCTCAAACCGATCAGGCAGAGATAAAAATAGAAACAAAGCCCAGTATAGACAAAAACGTCAGACTGATGGACGACTGTCACAGTCCAGATCATCCTCACATGACTACAATACTAGTGATTATACTTCCAGTGATAGGGAGGATAGCCAAGGTAGAGTACCCCTACCACAAGTCAAAACTAAAGTACCAAATGCTCACTCAAATCATGTTGGTAAGAGGCAAGATCAGACGAGGGAAGAATCACACGAGGGAGAAGTCGCCAGAGACTAAAATAACTGATGAGTTAGAGTGTGAGAATAATATCATCAATCTCACTGATTTCACACTTTCCCCGGCGCATATTGCTTTGTTGAATCGTGGTCTGTCTTTTGTGCCCACTGTGGGAGGAAATGAATTTGAAGTCTAGAAAGATCTTCAATTATTTGTGCGGAAAATTCTACTGTGATTATTTCATTCACAGAGGACTGAACACGATTCAAAACCTTACCACTGTGAAAAAAAAACCCTCGATGCCCATGAGGAATTATATAGCGAATGTGAGACCCTTACTTCCCCCGATGAACAACTAGAAATACCAGAATTTACAAAACTAAAACCTCCCTGCTTGACTATGCCTCCTATTTCCTCTAATAGATATGTTAGAGCCTTCATGGAAAGAGTTAGTTGTGATTTGGGCTTGACTAACTGGACAGATCTGAAAGAATATAATCTCCCATATACTGAACATATGGCTTTAAAAGAATTAATAGAACTTAAAGCAATTGTCATAAAGCCCAGTGACAAAGTAGGCAATGTCATTCTCCTGAAAGAGGAATATTACTTTGGGGAAATAGTCAAACAATTGGAATCAAAAAATTATAGACGAGTTCATGAAAATCCTATGGCTGACATCATTAAAAAACTAAATCGGAAATTACAATTTGCCTTTGAAGAGGGACTTATTACCAACAATGAGTATAAATATCTTTCGCTTAAGGAACCTAAAATGCCCACTATATATGTCCTTCCGAAGCTTCACAAGGATAGACAGCTGCCATCCGGACGCCCTATAATTTCAGGGATGGATGGACCCACGGACAGACTTGGTCAATTTGTTGATTTAAAATTAAAAACTTTTGTGAAATTGTTACCATCATTTGTCTTGGACACTGGCGATATACTAACTAAATTGTATGACTTACGTATCCCTCCCGAATGTCTACTAGTGGGACTTGACGTTGAATCGCTCTATACCTCAATCCCCCATTGGGCTGGTTAAAAGCTGTGGAATATTACTTTGACAGGTACCGGCCACAATTCTCTCATCAAAATGAGTTTATTGTGGATATGTTGGAATTTGTTCTTACTCACAATTGTTTCTGTTTTAACAACAAATATTATTTGCAGGTGGAATGTACTGCAATGGGATCATCATATGCTCCCTCTTATGCATGCCTCCACCTTGGCTACTGGGAATCGGTGGCTGTCTATCCTTGTGAGCAATTTGAGGGACATGTCTTCTGTTGGTATAGATATAGCGACGATATCTTCATGATATGGAAAGGCACAAATTTCGTAGGGATGCTCAATTCCAATCATTTTAATATCCATCTGACATATACTGCCAGTTCTCAGGAGATAAGCTTCCTTGATCTCTTGATTCGGAAAAACAATGATAAATTGGAGACCAGCACTTTTAGAAATCCAACTGCAGGTAATACCCTTTTGTTAGCACAAAGTCATCACCCAAAGTCCCTTATATGGAGCATCCCGGTAGGTCAGTTTCTGCGTCTTCGGAGAAATTGTACTGACTTTGACCATTTCAAAAAGGAAGCCCATGACCTTGCACTTAGGTTCAAACAAAAGGGATATTCAGGAAAAAAGCATAAAGAGAGGATACAATAGGGCTTTACACACCAATAGAGAGGATCTCTTATATGATCAAAGTAAGGAAAAAACTAAGAAAAACCTGGTAGCCTCAAAAACTGAAAATAAAGTCAGATTTATTTCTAGATATGGCCAACAGTGGGGAAAGATAAGAGAAATTCTGCAAAAGAATTGGTCTCCTTTAACACTCAGCGACGAAATACAGAACATGGTGGGTGATTATCCTACGATGACTGCTAGAAGAGCACCCAATCCTTGTCAGATCGGAGCTCAGAAGATCTGATGTTCCATCATGGCCAACTCACCCCTTTAAGGGAATGTTTAAGTGTGGCACATGCTCCCAATGTAAATTTGTAAAAAAGTCAAATACATTCTCAGACTCCCGAGACTGTAAAGAATTCAATGTTCAAAGTTTCCTTAATTGCCGTTCATCAATGGTTGTCTACTTAATATACTGTCCATGTAAAAAAAATGTACGTAGGGAAAACTATAAGGGAAGTACAGCTAAGAATTTTCGAACATGTGAGGGATATACGGAAGGGAGAAAAAAAGAGTCCCCTAGCCATGCATTTTAAAGAACATCATCACCAATCGCCAGAAGGATTATCATTTATGGCTTTCTACCAACTCCCAAGAGGAAATAACCGTGTTCGGTTGCTGCTGCAGAAAGAGAGTATGTGGATTTACACCCTCAAAACTACTAATCCCCTTGGTTTAAATAATGAACTTAAACTACTTATGTTCCTTTGATGCGGTATGGGTCCCGGGACTCTGTTCACGTGAATTAAAAGTCGCGTGGACGGACTCTCGGGACCCAGCCTGCATCTTTCTATGTGTGTTTCTGCTCTATTTTCTTTTTTTCTTTTTGCCCTTTCCTTTTTCTTCTTTTTTATTTTCTATTTTCTGTCTACTTTTTCTTACTTTCTTGATATCTACCTGACAATGATCTAAAATTGAGTACTAACACAAAAATATATTTGTACACTTACCTGGTATTGTGTTGTGCACCTAGGATTGGACTGATTGGTATATTTGCGACTCTGATTTCTAATTGGCTGTCAGTCCATTAAAATAGGTGGACATCGATGGTGTTGTTACGCTCTGAGGAAGTCACGTGGTGACGAAACGCGTCAGCGTACACCCTCTTTCTGTGACGTCACATGCCGAGCAGTGTGTGGATTGATCTGTGGACTCACCTATGGAACCGCTTGCTGCATACACGTTTTAAACGTATAACCTTCGTGCCGATGAGAGCCTGATGACTCAAGAGCTTGACGACCAGAGAGACGTGGTTAATATACATACGTCTCGTCCTAGTTTACTTGTCTACTAACCCATATGGTTCATCAAGGAACTCTCTTCATTGGAACAATAACTGTTTCTTTTCAAAAACCACTATTGCCGTTTGGGCTCCTCCGTATTTCCGGCGTGGATGTCGGCCACAACATGATCTCTGGAAAAGCACCAAAGCTTGCAATCTGACAGATCGACAGCACATATGGAATCTAATGACAACATGTCAACCTACACTTCAGAAGCCATAACTATTGGCGATAAGCATATTACTTGACGTGCTATTGAACAAATCTTGTTTGCTAAAATCTGCATGTTATGTTGATGCAATTTATTGCAATTTTTCATTGTAATTTCCTACAGCGAGTGCTATAGGTTATACATATTGTTTACATCCCTTTCATTGTATCCTTACAGTGAGATCCATAGGTTATATATGTGAATACACTCACATAGTGCATCAAGAAGTTACATCCATTCTGTATCCACATCTGACACATTGTAATTAATGCGTGGAACATCTTCAATCACTAAACGCATGATCTGCACATTACCCATTACTAAATTGTTCTATTAAACGCATGATCTGCACACTGCCCATTACTGAACGGGCCTATTACTAGCTAACCATACTGCAACACTTGATCTTGAACTTGATGTTATAATCCTTGATAATCATTGATAATTCATGTGTACTAGCTATTAGTGACCCGGCCGGGCCTGTGGTGTCTATTTTTGTTTGTCTATTGTATGTATTTTGTGTTTGATTGTTTAAATTGATACAGGGTCGCACTTATTGCTACCCTCTGTTTCTTAACTTACTGATAATACATTTTTGATATTTTTATACATCACTGAGCTGAGTGCCTATTTACCAGTGGTTTCCCTTCAATTTTCCCCTTCTCCTTGCCCCTTTCCCAGTTCCCTTTGCCCTTTCCCCCTTTTCGCATTATAATAGTTTACACTTATTGGTTAGCACCGTACGATTTGTACTGAGCTCTAGCATCTGATATGATCCAATCTTAAATATAGTTTATATTATTAATAGAGATGAGCGAACTTATGAAAAGTTAGGTTCGGCAGGTTCGCCGAATTTCGTGAAAAAGTTAAATTCGGACCGAACTAGTTCTGACCGAACCTGTAATACAAGAAAGCCCCTAAAAATCGTGTATAACACTGTTTAAAAGCCCTAGAAGCCCTGTATAACACTCTTAGGTCACCCATGAGTGTATCCAAGTACTTTTGAGCTGTCTTTAAGGCAAAGTTAGTGTCAAAGTTACGCCAACATGTATGGCTATAGGAAAACGGATGGGACACGGTGATAACTAACAGAAACCACTGCACTTGTGCATGTTGTATGCTTAATGCATTGTTAAAAAAGGTACAAAAATTAACCATTTTAGGCGGCTGATGCCTGCCAGGGTTCATACATATAAGGTGGTAAAAGAAGAAGCAATGACTTTTGACAAGCCCTCAAAAAATTTACCCTTTATGGTGGCAGATGCCTGCCGGGGTTCATCCATACATGGATGTAAAAGCAACAAGCAATGGCTTTTGACAAGCCCTCCAAAAATTGACCCTTTTTATTGGCAGATGCCTGCCGGGGTTCATCCATACATGGATGTAAAAGCAACAAGCAATGGCTTTTGACAAGCCCTCCAAAAATTTACCCTTTTTATTGGCAGATGCCTGCTGGGGTTCATCCATACATGGATGTAAAAGCAACAAGCAATGGCTTTTGACAAGCCCTCCAAAAATTGATCCTTTTTATTGGCAAGGGTGGTAGTAGTAGTAGCAGCACATTAAAAGACACTGGACAGTCACAGGACAAAGCCCTGTGGTGGGGCAAGCCTCAGGCCTGCCTGTAGCAGACGGGCGGCAGTGGAGGTGTATTGGTGGTAGTAGAGGTAGCCAACACAGACAGCAAGGGTGGTAGTAGTAGTAGCAGCACATTAAAAAAAGAGACTGGACAGTCACAGGACAAAGCCCTGTGGTGGGGCAGGCCTGCTTGTAGCAGACGGCAGTGGAGGTGTATTGGTGGTAGTAGAGGTAGCCAACACAGACAGCAAGGGTGGTAGTAGTAGTAGTAGTAGTAGCACATTAAATAAAAAGAGACTGGACGACAGTCACAGGACAAAGCCCTGTGGTGGGGCAGGCCTCAGGCCTGCTTGTAGCAGACGGGCGGCAGTGGAGGTGTATTGGTGGTAGTAGAGGTAGCCAACACAGACAGCAAGGGTGGTAGTAGTAGTAGCAGCACATTAAAAAAAGAGACTGGACGACCGTCACAGGACAAAGCACTGTGGTGGGGCAGGCCTGCTTGTAGCAGACGGCACTGGGGGTGGATTGGTGGTAGAAGTAGTAGCAGCACCAACAGCGGCACATTAAAAAAAGAGTGGACAGGACAGAATCCCGTAGAAGCAGGCGGTAGTAGCAGGCGGCAGCAGCAGCGGCAGCAGCAATGTCAGATCTAATCAGTGGCATCAGGCACAGAGGTTTTAAAATCCTCACCGATCCACGCTTGATTCATTTTCAGAAACGTGAGATTTTCCAAGCTGTGGCCAGTTCTTGCCAATGATCCAATCTGCTGACCCAGAAGTCCATGGGGTCTGGGATCAGCATTTCTGACGGAGAAAGGGCACAGTCCAGGTACGAGTGAACCTGGTGGTTTAGGTGCTGCACCTGGTGATGGTGAACATCCCTTTGGTGACTACGATGTGTGTCAGGTCGGGGTATTGGATGTAAAAATGTTGTCATCATATTTTCCAAACTGAATTGGCTGCTGCTGCTGTTGCCGCTGCTGCTGCCGCTGCTGCCGCCTATTGCAGAGGTAGCTCTGCCAGAGGCGGTGGAACGATGAGACAGTGGGGAGCGGAGAGTGGCCCCCCGGTCAGACATGCTTGCAGCAGGTGTTTGCCGTTTGAAAGCCGTGTCAAGCTGGCTGCATAGCTTCTCTCGATAAGCCAATTTTGCCTCCCTCTCGTAAGGCGCATAAAACTCCCCCATTCTGGCATTATACCGAGGGTCTAAAAGTGTGGCTATCCAGTACTCATCTCTTTGCTTCATGCTAACAATATGACAGTCAGCGCGCAAGTAACGAAGCATACAGCTCACCATCCTGGCCAGCGTTTCAGAGGGCCCGGTTGGTTCCATCTCCGCCCCATACTGCCATGGTTGTCCATCATCAAGGTCGTCGTCAGACTCGTCATCACCACCATCACTGTCATGTTGTGAGGCTGCCTCGTCCCCTATCCCTTCCTGTGATTCCATCTCCAAATCCAGCTTCTCTTCAGGTCCTGTTTCCTCATCCTCCTACTCCTCCTCAACATCCATAGCCAGATGTGATCCTTCCTCCATCCTTTGCTGAATCATCGCTGTGAGCGTTTGCTCCATAATGAATTTCAGCGGCATAACATCGTTCATTCCGCTAGCGTCACAGCTCACTAATCGTGTGGCCTCTTCCAAGGGCCTCAAAACGCGACATGCGTCTCTAATCAGCTGCCAGTGCCTGAGCTCGAAATTACACTGGCTCCAAAAGCTGCCCGTCTGCTGCATCAGGAAATCATTCACGGCTTTCCGCTGTTCGTACAGACGGTCCAACATGTGCCGGGTGGAATTCCAGCGTGTTGGAATGTCGCAAATCAGGCTGTGTTCTAAGAGATTGTTTTGACGCTGCAAGTCCAGGAGGGCGTGCTTAAATGCATACGAACGTCTAAAGCGAACGCAAACCCTTCTGGACATGGCCAGCACACCCTTCAAACCAACATATGACTTTAAGAAGCGTGTTATGACCAGATTGATCACATGTGCCATGCAAGGAGTGTGTGTCATGTGACCTAGACGCAGTGCAGCCACAACGTTCTTGCCGTTATTAGAGACAACATTGCCCAGTGTGAGTTTCAGAGGAGACAGCCAGCGTGCGATTTCCTCCATGATGCGCAGCAGCAGCTCCTGCCCTGTGTGGCTTTTCTCACCCAGGCTCAGCAGGTGTAAGACAGCGTTGTGGCGCTTCACCTTGCACCTATGAAAAGAGGAGGGAGGAGGAGTGGAAGATACGCTGTGTCCTGTCGGGGACGGGAAGACCTCCAAGGAGGAAGGATAGTGGAATGGAAAAAAGGGGACCGCCGGCGCTGCTATGAATGAAGTACAAGCCAGAGAATATGAAATGATAATTGTTTATTACCAAGGAATGGGCTACGCGTTTCGACGCCGGACTAGCGTCTTCATCAGGCCAGTACACATTGTGCGATGCACGCACGTTTAAATACACAAATGAAGTGAAAGATAATTGGCATTCAACACGGAAGGGAGGGAAAAAAAAGAACCGCCAATACGGGCGGGTCAGGGGTCAGACGATACAGCTTACATAAGCGTCTTTTGCGTAACAAGAATCAACAGAAGTATATAAAACATTTTTTAAAAAATATATATATATATATATATATATATATATATATATATATAGAGAATTATACCTAAAAGACATAGATTTAACATGATACATGAAACAGTAAATAGAATAAAAGAACAAACGATGGCATATATAAGAAAATAAATCCTATAGAAAAAAAGATACAATTGTTAGTATTAATAGACACACATTGCGTACACTAAAAAATGGATGTAAGAAGAAAGGGAAGTAACTAAATGTATATCCAAAGTGAGGAATTGAATGAGCACACAGAAAATAACATAGCGTCACTAGGTAACCAGGCAACGCAAAAAAATTACGGCGGCCGAGTGGGGACAACGGACCAATGGACCGCACGGTGGACCGCAACGCCAAGCGTTGCCTGGTTACCTAGTGACGCTATGTTATTTTCTGTGTGCTCATTCAATTCCTCACTTTGGATATACATTTAGTTACTTCCCTTTCTTCTTACATCCATTTTTTAGTGTACGCAATGTGTGTCTATTAATACTAACAATTGTATCTTTTTTTCTATAGGATTTATTTTCTTATATATGCCATCGTTTGTTCTTTTATTCTATTTACTGTTTCATGTATCATGTTAAATCTATGTCTTTTAGGTATAATTCTCTCTCTATATATATATATATATATATATATTTTTTTAAAAAAATGTTTTATATACTTCTGTTGATTCTTGTTACGCAAAAGACGCTTATGTAAGCTGTATCGTCTGACCCCTGACCCGCCCGTATTGGGGGTTCTTTTTTTTCCCTCCCTTCCGTGTTGAATGCCAATTATCTTTCACTTCATTTGTGTATTTAAACGTGCGTGCATCGCACAATGTGTACTGGCCTGATGAAGACGCTAGTCCGGCGTCGAAACGCGTAGCCCATTCCTTGGTAATAAACAATTATCATTTCATATTCTCTGGCTTGTACTTCATTCATAGCAGCGCCGGCGGTCCCTTTTTTCCATTCCACTATCCTTATACCATTGACAGCAAATTAATTTGCTTGTGCACGGACCTGGCTGCAGCTTTTGCTTGTGTGATACCTTGGTATCCATACTCTCAGGTGAGCAATTTTCGAATATTATTATTGCTCATAATCTCCCTCGTTTATTGCACTATGTGGCGCCGTGTCTCCTTTTATTTTTTCATCTACTCCAAGGAGGAAGGCAAGGAGGAGGAGTAGGAGGAGGAGGATGGTGGGCGCCTGGTGTCCGGAGTTGAACCAGAAAGATACAAGCGTGGAGGTGGTAATGCCTGGCATTGCTGTGGTGGTGCATCGGACTGCAAAATATTGACCCAGTGGGCCGTGAAAGACATGTACTGTCCCTGCCCATAGTTGCTGCTCCACCTGTCGACGGTGGCATGTACCCTGCTGCACACGGATAATTGCAAGGACTGGCACACCTTTTCCTCCACGTGCTTGTGCAAGGCAGGGACAGCTGTTTTGGAGAAGTAATGTCGGCTAGGTATTCGCCACCTAGGCAGAGCGCACGCCATCAATTGCTTGAAGCCGGCGGAGTCAACCAGGTGGTACGGCAGCGACTGCACCATCAACAACTTAGACAGGTGTGAATTAAGCCGCACGACAAGTGGATGACTGGGTATATATTGTTGCTTATTGGACAACGATTCCGTAATGGATAACTGACGGGACGTAAGAGGAGCACTAGATGACAGTGATGATGATGATGACAACGACATGGTGGATAAGGCCTGGCTACTACTTAGATGACAGGGACTCGGAGCAGCAGCAGCAGCAGCAGTGGCAGAGGGGTCTTCATTAGATGTACATGATGATGGTGGGGCATGTCGATTGTCCCACATGGCCTTGTGATGCCACTCTATGTGTTTACGTAGAGCGGTAGTTCCTACATTGCTGCCCTGCCCACGCCTTATTTTCTGCTTGCAGATACGGCACTGTGCCATGTTTTCGTCCTCCGGGAAGGTACAGAAAAATTGCCACATGGCAGAGTACTGTAAAGAGAAAGTACCACGTCCACCACCACCACCACCACCCGAGCTTGCCCCTTGTCTCGCAGGCTTTTTTCGGGAACCTACACCAGCATCAATGTCGCCGTCACCGGCTCCTGAGCTGACCCTACCGCTGCAATGTTTTGCAGATTGACTTCTGTCCCTACCTCGACTTGGCTGTTTATCACGGCCAGTGCCGCCACTACTACCCTCCTCCTCTGACGCCATCATCACCTCGTCACCTGGTTCCCAAGTCCTGTCTAAAACAACATCATCATCATAGCCTTCCTCATCATCCCCGCCACTTCTGTCACTGTGTTGTGAATGTGAGGTGACATCATGGAGGGCTCCATGTCCCCCCTCATTACTGCGTCTGCCACCATGGCTACCACCACCCCCACTACCACAGCTATGCGTCTCGGACACCGCTTCCACCTCCACCACCGCCGCAACACACTCCGTTGGCTGACTCGCGGAAAACAAATCATCATCATCACTATGTTGTTGAGTATCTTCCTTCGCACCCGAGGAGATGTCTCTTAGGACTCTCAGGAAAGATGGCTTCCCGCTAGGAAGGGGGAGCGAAGACATAGATGATGGAATGGAAACACTAGAAATACCTATATTACTACTGTCACTGTGCAAAGGAACTGTAGAGGATCTGGAATCCAACGAAACCTGGCTTGAAGCCAGATCGTCAGAGTCTTCCTGCTAGGATGACCACGAGCCAGCCAACCAGTCCACAATGGCCGTATTGTCTAAAGTAACCCGCCCACCGGAGGAGATGGACACGTCTGGCTTGCTGATACTGCTACTACTACCAGCAGGCACATGGCTGCTGCTACTAGTGGAACTGGGCACATGTCTTGTGCCACAAATGCTGGTACTGGGTCTGGCACCAACAGATCCAACATTTGGACTGGAAGAGGAGACGGCATGGGTGTTTTTTCCTCTACCCCGTCCTTTCACAACCTTTTTTTTACCAGACATTTCACTGCTGGAGTGCAGCAAGTTGAATCAAAACCTGGGGGATGAGCCCCTTCTAAAAGCGTATTCACGCTGACACTGGCTTGGCAAATGGCAATGAATGAGAATTTCTACCAGCCACGCTGCAGTGCACTCAGGGAATGCTGGGCCTTGTAGTACTACGTCTACTACAAAGGCTGCCTGTATTGCAAGTTGGATTGTTATTTGTTTGTTATGTTAACGGCCGGGGATGAGCCCCTTCTAAAAGCGTATTCACACACTGACACTGGCTTGGCAAATGGCAATGAATGAGAATTTCTATCAGCCACGCTGCAGTGCACTCAGGGAATGCTGGGCCTTGTAGTACTACGTCTACTACAATGGCTGCCTGTATTGCAAGTTGGATTGTTATTTGTTTGTTATGTTAACGGCCGGGGATGAGCCCCTTCTAAAAGCGTATTCACACTGACACTGGCTTGGCAAATGGCAATGAATGAGAATTTCTATCAGCCACGCTGCAGTGCACTCAGGGAATGCTGGGCCTTGTAGTACTACTGCTACTACTACAAAGGCTGCCTGTATTGCAAGTTGGATTGTTATTTGTTTGTTATGTTAACGGCCGGGGATGAGCCCCTTCTAAAAGCGTATTCACACTGACACTGGCTTGCCAAATGGCAATGAATGAGAATTTCTATCAGCCACTGTGCACTGACTCAGGGAATGCTGGGCGTTGTAGTACTACAAAGCCTGCCTGTATTGCAAGTTGGATGCAAGGGGATGAGCCCCTTATAAAAGCGTATTAATGCTAAACTGAAGGAGGGCCTTACGGTTAATTTTCCTGTTAAACCAACTATTTATTTATTGCCCAAAGTGCACAAAAATTCTATTAGTCCTCCTGGTCGTCCCATCATATCAGGGATTGGTGGCTTATGCGAGAGTATTTTTAGATTTGTTGATTTCTTTTTACAGGTTTGTGTAGAGACTCTGCCCTCATACATCAGAGATACAACTGATATGTTACAATGATTGAATGGGTTACATCTGGACAATGACATGTTTCTGGTGACATGTGACATGGAGTCCCTGTATACGTCAGGCATCTAGACATTTTTTGCACGTAACAAATCATGATCCAGATCTTATTGAATTTGTACTGTGCCTCTTGCACTTTGCTTTGACACATATTTTTTTTACTTTCAAAGACTGCCTCTTCCTACAGCTCCAGGGCACGTCGATGGGGGCAAGGTGTATGCCTTCATATGCCAAATTGTTCCTGGGGCTGTGGGAGAGAGATATTGTCCAACATACTCCTGGTCATGATGCTGTACTCCTGTGGTCGAGGTGTATAGATGACATTCTATTTATCTGGCAGGGCTCCACATCTCAGTTAGAATCCTTTCTGGCCTCCCTCAATGTTAACAACTTCAATATTAAATTGACGTGGCAATATTGTAAAACCTATGTAGTATACCTGGACATTCTAGTTATGGAGGATGATAAGAGGTCTATTTCCACCAATATTTTCAGGAAGAAAACTTCGACCAATGCCCTCCTTCATGCTACTTCTGCACACTATCCGAAAGTTAAGAAGGCCATACCTGTTGGCCAATTTTTAAGGGCGAGGCATATGTGCTCTAAGTGATAGCAATTTTGAGCGTCAAGTATCCGATATGACAGCAAGATTTACCAATCGTGGCTATAGCCAGAGAGATATCCGGAAGGGATATTTAAGAGCGAAATAGTCTACTCGTGACGGACTTTTGGTAAGTAAAGTCAAAAAGAGAAAAAATTTTGACCGAAATGTGAGGTTCGTAACAACATTCAATCCTCAGTGGATAGAAATCCGTAAAATTTTACAAAAACACTGGAAGGTTCTACTTACTGAATGTGATCTGGCAAGAGTCTTGCCCTGCTATCCCTCCATTACATGGAGAAGATCCAAGAATTTGAGGGATCTCTTAACATCCAGTAATTATTTTACTAGTCCTCCCCAAAACCCTTTTGGTAGTCGAGGCCCCCCTTGGGGATCCCTTAACTGTGGAAAATGTTCTGCCTGTAAATACATCTCACATGTCTTCAACTTTTACAATTCTGACAGAAGTAAGGACTTTAAGATTGTGTATAATATTACCTGAAACACAGAAGCAGTGGTGTACTTTGCCAACTGCTCATGTAATGTTATTTATGTCGGAATGACTGGTAGACCTTTGAAGTTACGTGTGTTAGACCATGTGAGCAAAATTCAATCAGCTGCCAGCAATGTACAGGATGTTGAAAAACTCCAGCCTATCCTGGAGCATCATTCCTGTAACCTTAGAGGTTTCAAGGTACGTGGGATAGACAGAATCTCTCTGGGATGAAGGGGAGGTGATGTACGCTTGACTCTGCTGTGGAATGAAATGAAATTTATCACTTTACTTAATACAGTGGCACCATTTGGTTTGAATGAGGCCACTAGTTTCAAGCCCTTCTTATAAATTTCCAACTTGCGTGAATTTCATTCTTCTAGGGTTTTTTTTTCTTGTTTTTTATTCTTTTTTATATCTTACAGTTATATATATTCCGGTATGTGGGACTGTTCTTGCGAGATATGCTCCAGTGGAGAATTGGAATCTACTTCTTATTCAAGCTATAGACTGAATCCAATGGCTTCTGAGATTGTCTTTCTTGGAGATTTATGTGTATTTACTTTTATATCATTTGTATTATTTTTTTGTTTTCTTTTCTTCTTTTCTATTTTCTTTTTATTATATATATTCTTATATGGTATATGTCAATGTACAGTACCAATATACAGTGAAGGAAATAAATATTTGATCCCTTGCTGATTTTGTAAGTTTGCCCACTGTCAAAGACATGAACAGTCTAGAATTTTTAGGCTAGGTTAATTTTACCAGTGAGAGATAGATTATATAAAAAAAAAAAACTGAAAATCACATTGTCAAAATTATATATATTTATTTGTATTGTGCACAGAGAAATAAGTATTTGATCCCTTTGGCAAACAAGACTTAATACTTGGTGGCAAAACCTTTGTTGGCAAGCACAGCAGTCAGAGGTTTTTTTGTAGTTGATGATGAGGTTTGCACACATGTTAGATGGAATTTTGGCCCACTCCTCTTTGCAGATCATCTGTAAATCATTAAGGTTTCGAGGCTGTCGCTTGGCAACTCGGATCTTCAGCTCCCTCCATAAGTTTTCGATGGGATTAAGTTCTGGAGACTGGCTAGTCTCCAAAAAACGTCTGACTGCTGTGCTTGCCAACAAGGGTTTTGCCACCAAGTATTAAGTCTTCTTTGCCAAAGGGATCAAATACTTATTTATCTGTGCACAATGCAAATAAATATATATAATTTTGACTATGTGATTTTCTGTTTTTCTTTTAATATAATCTATCTCTCAATGGTAAAATTAACCTAGCCTAAAAATTCTAGACTGTTCATGTCTTTGACAGTGGGCAAACTTACAAAATCAGCAAGGGATCAAATACTTATTAACTTCACTGTATATACACTACCGTTCAAAAGTTTGGGGTCACCCAGACATTATTGTGTTTTCCATGAAAACTCACACCTATATTTATCAAATGAGTTGCAAAAGGACTAGAAAATATAGTCAAGACATTGACAAGGTTAGAAATAATGATTTTTATTTCAAATAATACTTTTCTCCTTCAAACTTTGCTTTCGTCAAAGAATGCTCCATTTGCAGCAATTACAGCATTGCAGACCTTTGGCATTCTAGCTGTTAATTTGCTGAGGTAATCGGGAGAAATTTCACCCCATGCTTCCAGAAGCCCCTCCCACAAGTTGGATTGGCTTGATGGGCACTTCTTGCGTACCATACGGTCAAGCTGCTCCCACAACAGCTCTATGGGGTTGAGATCTGGTGACTGCGCTGGCCACTCCATTGCAGATAGAATACCAGCTGCCTGCTTCTTCCCTAAATAGTTCTTGCATAATTTGGAGGTGTGCTTTGGGTCATTGTCCTGTTGTAGGATGAAATTGGCTCCAATCAAGCGCTATCCACAGGGTATGGCATGGCGTCAGGCACTCTTCCAGCATCTTTTCAGTTGTTCTGCGTCTCACAAATGTTCTTCTGTGTGATCCAAACACCTCAAACTTCGATTCGTCTGTCCATAACACTTTTTTCCAATCTTCCTCTGTCCAATGTCTGTGTGCTTTTGCCCATATTAATCTTTTCCTTTTATTATCCAGTCTCAGATATGGCTTTTTCTTATGCCACTCTGCCCTGAAGGCCAGCATCCCGGAGTCGCCTCTTCACTGTAGATGGTGACACTGGCGTTTTGCGGGTACAATTTAATGAAGCTGCCAGTTGAGGACCTGTGAGGCGTCTATTTCTCAAACTAGAGACTCTAATGTACTTGTCTTGTTGCTCAATTGTGCAGCGGGGCCTCCCACTTCTCTTTCTACTCTGGTTAGAGCCTGTTTGTGCTGTCCTCTGAAGGGAGTAGTACACACCGTTGTAGGAAATCTTCAGTTTCTTGTCAATTTCTCGCATGGAATAGCCTTCATTTCTAAGAACAAGAATAGACTGTCAAGTTTCACATGAAAGCTCCCTTTTTCTAGCCATTTTGAGAGTTTAATTGAACCCACAAATGTAATGCTCCAGATTCTCAACTAGCTCAAAGGAAGGTCAGTTTTATAGCTCCTCTAAACAGCAAAACTGTTTACAGCGGTGCTAACATAATTGCACAAGGGTTTTCAAGTGTTTTCTAGTCATCCATTAGCCTTCTAACACAGTTAGCAAACACAATGTACCATTAGAACACTGGAGTGATGGTTGCTGGAAATGGGCCTCTATACACCTATGTAGATATTGGATTAAAAACCAGACGTTTGCAGCTAGAATAGTCATTTAGCACATTAACAATGTATAGAGTGTATTTTTTATTAATTTAATGTTATCTTCATTGAAAAAAACTGTGCTTTTCTTTCAAAAATAAGGAAATTTCTAAGTGACCCTAAACTTTTGAACGGTAGTGTATATATATATATATATATATATATATATATATATATATATTGTATGCTTTTTATTTATATGATATTATACTTGTGTTTGATTGTCACTATATATTTGATTGTATATATATTTATTACGATTAAATGTTTTTTGAGCACTTTATTTTTGGTGTCACTTTTTTTTAATTTATTTTTGGCACAGTGTTTACTTTATCACATTATTGCTGTTAACTTTACTTTGCACTATTTTATATGTATATTATACTTTATTACACTATTTTTCATTTATATGTATGTATATATATATATATATATATATATATATATATATATATTTATATTTAGTTCTTTTTTATACATTCTCACTATTCTTTCACTTCAGTTCTCTTTTTTTCACTTCACTTTATCACTATTTCTCATGTTGAATTTATTTATATATTTGGTATATTTTTTATTATTATTATTTCATTGTATTACGTTATTTATTATTATTCTCTCTTCGTTATTTATTATTTATTTATTTTATGGGGTACATATGCATTTTGCTTATTTGCTATTATTATTATTTAGTGCCATATCACCATATCTTTGCATCAGTTCCATGTTAGGTTCTTACATACATTTTGTCCTTGTCTTCCTGTTGTCTCGGCTCTGGTCTGCGCACAGACGCTCGGTTGCGCTTGCGCTGTGGGACCCACATCCGAGAGTGCCGCTAAGCGTCAGCGTTACTATGGTGACTCTTGATTGCTGTCATCATACTGCTCCCTACCAACTAGACGTGCGGCGCTTCCCGTGATGTGTGAGTCACTCGGCGGGCGTATCGAGTGCCGATTTGCGCTCATCATAGGTGAGAGCAACAATTTATTTCCTATTTAAACCCCTTACGTTTTATTCAATGTAGCCTCCTGATGAAGCCGGTCTGTTTGGCGAAACGCTCGTTGAGGCGCTGCTGTTTTCACTCCCCACCATGTCTCAGGGTATAAAATGATAGTTTTTTTACCGCTCAGACGGTTGTAGATGTAAAGTCTGAAGTGTCCATCAAGGGTTTGACCTTCCCCTCCGCTAGCATGAAGAAAGAACGATCCAAATTTCCACTGGTGTGTATATCTCGCTGGTACTTGTGGTTCCACACAGAAATGAAACTGCAGAAATGCAACTGCTTGCTGTGTAGATCCTCGTACTTGATGTTCTAAATCTCCAACAAGGGAGAAAAAGGAGATAGTGCACTACCTTTTGGAAACTACAAATTCCACGAGTTTATTCCATACTTACAAAAATAGATATGGATAAAAGCATAAGATAAGCTCTTGTAAAACGCCAAATAATGCAACCCGACCCTGGTTTTCGCCCTTCTGGCTTCCTCTGGGGCATCTCCTTGTTGAGATATTTCAGTGAGTAGAGGGCGGAGTTGCATATTTGGATGTCTCAGGGTATGTGCTAACTTTTTGTGTACCTTTTCTATATGTCCCAATACACCTTCTACTTTCCTGGGTATATGACCCATAGAACTGCATTTGACACTTGGGACATATCTTATTATGCATTTCTTGTTTTCAATTAGTTGGCACCTCTATCTTTGTGTCTATATGAGCATATCATCTATTGTGCAATATTCATTTTTTGCTATGGGTAATTGAGTGTATTCCGATCACTTAAGGTGACTTCCTCTGCAGGTCACTGGTCCATTTCATCTGACACTACTGTTTTTTTTTCCTGTATAGTCCATCTTTTTATTCTGTATTGTATAATTGTCTATTGTATGCAATAAAGTTTTTCTAATTTTGCATATACTTTTGAATATGATATTGTGTTGGGGGCTTTTGTTACCTTGTGGTTCGTGTCTAGGTTTTATACTTCTAACTCCCCTGATTAAAAGATGGAAGAATCGTCTTACCAGTCTATGAGTTTGTCCTTCTAGTACCATTCTTTTTGGCTCTCTATGGGCTCACGCCCACTCATAAGTCAATCCGCGGTCATAAAAGTGGCTGGACTGGAACACACCATCAATAGCCCCATTTGAACCCATGAAGACGCTTCGTTTGTAGCGAAACATGTCTGGGGGGCTCTTCTATCTGTTTTAATTTCAATGTTTAGCTGACAGTCAGTTACAAACCTAAATCGAGCTAGTGATAGTACAGTGTTCTGCAGCCGCTGATCGTAACACTCATACATCAGGTCGTTCTGACCTAGCACATCTCTGGCAATGTGCCATACAAACCTTGTCAGCTAGCGTTGGCTATTTTTAAATTGTGTGTTTTTTGTTTAATTTTGAAACAATTAATAAAAGTTATTTTTTAGTAATTACTCTGTTTAGTCAGTGTGTTTAATCAGGGCATCCTTTTGCCTAACTGCAAATTAGTTCCTGGCAGTTTAACCCCTTAAATGCTGTGATAAATCATGATTGCAGTATCTAAGACGTTAGAAAGAGGGGGCGGCCCCCTCTGACAGCTCATTTGTGCACCCACAACACGTTCAGGGGTGCTGATGGTTGTCATGGCAGCCCAGCGGCCTAATGGAGGGCCCCAGGACTGCCTTCCTTCATCTCCTGTTAAGCCCTGAGAATATACTGCAATAGATTAGTATTGAAGTGTATTGTACCAGCGATCTAATGATAGTTCATGTCCCCTAGGGGGACAAATAAAACGTGTAAAAAAAAGTTTAATAGCGTTTTTAGTAAAATATTTAAAAAAATATATATATTAAAAGTTTAAAAAAAACAACCCCTTTCACATTTTTCCTCTAAAGTATTTTTTTAAAAATGTAAAAAAAATTAACAAACTTGGTATTGCTGCATCCGTAAGAGTCCGAGATATTACAATAAACCATTATTTAACCCGCATGGTGAACGCCGTAACATTTTTTCAAATTAAAACAGAATTGCTCTTTTTTGGAGGATGAAATTAATTTAATAAAAAGTGATCATAAAGTCTTATGTAGCCCAAAATGGTACCAATACAAACTGCAGCTCACTCCGCAATAAATAAGCCCTATACCACTCAATCGATGGAAAAATTAAAAAAGTTATGGCTCTCAGATTGTGGCAACAAAACACAAAATTATTTTTAACAATTAATTTCTTCCTTGTAAAAGTAGTAAACAATAAAAAAAACTCTATAAATTTGGTATTGCCGTAATCGTATTGACCGGTACAATAAAGTTAACATGCCAATTCTACCGTACGATGCAAACCGTAAAAACGAAACCCCCTCAAAATATTGAGGAATTACTGCTTTTTTCCTATCCCACCCCACAAAGATTTTTTTTCCAGTTTCCCAATGCATTATATGGTACAAAAAATGGTGCTGTGAAAAACTACTACTCATCCGACAAAAAACAAGCCCTTATATGGCTTTAGCGATGGACAAATAAAATAGTTAGGACTTTTCGAAGGTGAGGAGGAAAGAATTAAAACGAAAATCCTAAAAATGGCTGTGACGGGTAAGGGTTTAGCACTGCCAAAAACCATAAATCATTTTTTTGGTGCAATTCGTTTTTCTTTGCCATGAATAAATGCAGATCATTGGCTGGAATGATGAGTATATTTAAAGAGGCTCTGTCACCAGATTATAAATGCCCTATCTCCTACATAATCTGATTGGCGCTGTAATGTAGATAACAGCAGTGGTTTTTATTTTGAAAAACGATAATTTTTGAGCAAGTTATGAGCTCGTTTAGATTTATGCTAATGAGTTTCTCAATGGACAACTGGGCGTGTTTTTACTTTTTACCAACTGGGTGTTGTACAGAGGAGTGTATGACGTTGACCAATAAGTGACTAATCAGTGTCCTACACTTCTCATTGTTCCTGCCCAGCATGATCCACAGCACAGTGTGATTTTGCAGTGAAAGAAGTAAACACGCCCAGTTGCTAAAAACACAAATCACGCCCAGTTGGAAATAAGAGAAAACACGCCCAGTTGTCCATTAGAAAGGCTCATTTGCATAAATATAAAATTGCTCATAACTTAGCCAAAAATGATCGTTTAAAAAAAAAACAAAACAACACGTTACTGTTATCTACATTGCAGCGCCGATCACATGCAATAGGAGATAGGGATTTGATAATCTGGTGACTATTTAAGAACATTTGGTCTTTGTATTTTCCCAAAAGCCTTTGCTGCCAAACTGCATTAGCATTTGGCTGTTCTACGTAGTACTTTAAGTATCTCTTTCCATTCACCCACACAACCATTTCAGAGAATTTTCCAGATATGTTGTGCTGATTAAATTCCCAATTAAATTATTTGGAGAAATTAGACATATTTTTTCAAGGAATATGAGTATTATTTGCCTTTGGAGATAGAGTGCAGAATGTCACGAGATTCGGCTCATATCTATACCTATAGCAATATTGTAAAGATAGATGCTGAAAATTTGTTTAGGGTTTAGTTCTATATGAGGAGCAAGAAAAACAGCTTAGTTATTACCGATAGGTGATAAATGTATGATCGCTGCGCTTACGACCACTTGGACCCCCAGCGATCACGAGAAAGAGGGTTCATTCACGTATGGAGTTAGCCCTGCGCTGTACTTGGCTATATCCGTCAGTCACTTAGAGAATGAATGGAGATGTACTATGACTCTATGACCGTTGATTCATTCAAATGGGCACACAGGAGTGTTATTCTCATGATCTCTGTGGCCTAAGCAGTTGTACCCATATGGAACATAGATTTATCACTGTTAGGAAAGTTTTATTCTAAATTTATTCTTACTTATGTAATAGATATTAAATGTGCATGCAAGCTTCTCAGAAATAGTTTTAGCTGAAAAAGTGTTAAATATGCTGTACTTTTAACTGATCAAGTGTGTGGGGAGGTTGTACTTCTGAATAAGGATTGTAATCTCTAGAGGAAGTCCGACTGTGGCCCAATCTCATTCTGAGATGTAAAACATTTTATATGACAGGAAAGCCACAAACTGTTTTTTGGTTCGTCTAAATTGCAATACGCCTTGATATGTGTATATAAACCTGTGCTTATGTAATGAAGGCCAGGCAACTGCTGATCTGCCACTTGTCTCCTTGCCGCAAGAATAAAAATTAATCCTTGAATTAATATTGATAAGAATGGAAAATTCTTCTAACAATCACCTATCCTGTTCATGACATATCCGATTAATGGATATCATTATACGTAGTTTATAGTGATGGATGCCACTGTTGAGGCATCCGTCACAGCCTTCATTTAATGTATATGTCAGGAGCTTTTCCCTGATTATGAGTCAAACATAGTGCAATAACGTGATGTGAAGGAGGCCTTACAGGTACCCTAACAACAGAAATCCACTGGATACTGTATATTAGAAATATAAACGAGAGATATAAACAAAACAAAGAAATAATTTCAGGTTACTTAACTGAGTTAATGAAAAGAGAAGCCTTAAAGAGGGGTTATCTTGGCATACACATTGGTGGCAATAAAGCTAGGTTATACTGCCGATGAGCATCGTGCCACTTTGTTTTCTGCCTGCTCTACTTTACTTTCTTAGGATGCAGCATGGGCGGTCCATTTTAATCAATAGCCAACCTTGGCAACCAGAGATTGACATTAGACAAAGTGTCATGGTGTCGCTGCCTGGTGAACTCCTGAGATTATGTTGTTTTGTCTCATGTTTCCACAGCAGCCTGTGAATGGGTGCAGCGGTCACATGGGACATAATGACATATTCTCAGGTGGCCATTAGGGACCCATCACTGCGGGACATCAGGTGAGTATGGTATTGTTTTATCCCCTTTTCGCCCCTCTTCCTTTTTCGAATCTGTAAAATGGTGGCGATCAGCTGCCAATTTCGTGTGCCGCAAACCTTAAAATCTTCAGATTTCGCCAAATCTAAAACTTTTGGAAAATTAGTTCCAAATTTGATTTAGTTAGAATGAATTCACTCATCTCTAGTTGGAGCTTATTTGCAGAGACATTAAATTTAAAAACAATAAAAAAGGAGAATAATCAAATTACTATCCTGTGTCAGGAAGAAAATGCTATTCAGTATCAATTCATTTAGTGAATATAGCTTCAGCATTGACTTCTAGGTCTATGTAACTTTTTGTTGCCACAATAAATTGAACAAAAAAGTATAAATAAATATGGTTACTTTGACCTTTTGCATAACCCACACACACACAAAGAGTCACAGAGCAATTTCACCGTAAAATCATTTATCAATAATTTTTTCTAATCCTTCGCAGCTGAATAAATATCAAAAGGTTAGTTAGGACAGAAACTAATTGAAAAAAAAATAATATCTTTGCTCTCCGTTCCTGTCATTGGGAACAAAGCCAAGGATGACATAAGTTTGAATTCTAGATTGGTCATACTTTTCACTAACTCTAAATCTGACTCTGGCTGAAGATGTAAAGAAATATATTATATGTATGCACTGAACGTACATGGACAATGATGAGAAACAGAAACCTGACTTTTGAGGTCAGCTTCTGATATTAGGTCATCTTTCTCACATGTTGTATACTTTCACAATGATTTCCAGTGCTATCCAGTATGATAACATAATATTCCCTATAATTTCCAATGATACACTGGATTCGATTTACCAGTTAGCATTGTCATGTGTATTATTGATCCTTTTATAAGTCAATTAAAGTAAATAATTCCTTTAAGATACTACAGGCTTGAATGGTGAATGGTTTGAGCAATACACCAATAGGTAATCCTGGGGTTCAAAAGAGTTTGTTGGACAAATGTAAAGTGTAGTGTTTTCGTTAAGGTGTAAGTGCACATTTACTAAACTGCCTACCCAACCTACACAAAGCTTTGCTCTCATGCTTTTAACCCCTTAATGACATCCAACGTACTAGTACGTTATTGTCATTAGGTACTTAATGCAACATAATGTACTGGTACGTTGTGTTGCTGATGCGGGCTCAGAAGCTGAGCCCGCACCATCGCCAGCAGTTGTCAGCTGTATATTACAGCTGACACCCTGCTGCATGGCCAGGACCGCAGCTAGCCTCCGATCCGGCCTATTAACCTCTTAAATGCAGCGCTCAAATGCGAGCACTGCATCTATGGTGTTTACTAGCAGATGGCAACCCCACAACGCAATCGTGGGGTTCCGATAACTGCTCTGGCAGACTGGAGGCCTAACAATGGCCTCCTGTCTGCCAAGTACGGAAGCCTGATAGGTCGTGCCTGGAGGAGGGGCCTAAAAGGCTTCTGGCAGCAAAAGAATGATGGTGCAGGCTCAGAAGCTGACACCCTGCTGTAATGGCAGTGTATAGAGCTAGCTCCGATCCCTGCCATTAATCCCTTATATGCCACGATCAAAAGCAATCCCGGCATCTTAGTGGTTTTTAGCGGTCGGCATCGACACGATGTGATTGTGAAGATGATGATCATTGCTTTGGCAACCGGAGGCCTAACAGTGGCATCCTAGTCTGCCACGTATGATAGCCTATTAGGCTCCTCCCACATATGAGACCTAATAGGCTTGCTGTCAGTGAATGACTGATAGCTCTAATTCATTGCACTACGTGGGTAGTGCAATGTTTTAGAGTAAAGTTCAGAGGTGCAGCCCTTCAAGTCCCCTAGTGGGAAAAAATAAACGTTTCAAGTTAATAAAAACAATAATCGCCTTTTTTCCTGTAAGTATTTTATTATAGGAAAAAAATAAAACTTTAAAAAAAGAACAGATGTTTGGTATCACTGCGTCCATAATGACCTAAACTATAATGTTATTTTTCCCGCATGGTGAACAACCCAGAAACTAAAACTAAAAAACCAAGCCAGAATTGCACATTTTTAATCACCACTCCTCCCAAAACATGGAATAATAAGTGATCAAAAAGTTGCATGTACCCCCAAAATAGTACCAGTAAAAACTACAACCAATCCCGCAAAAAAAAAAAAACCCTTACACAGCTTTTTTGACAGAAAAATAAAAAAAAGTTATGGCTCTCAGAATATGGTGACACAAAAAATAAATTATAAAAAAAAAAAAGTTATTTTATTGTGCAAACGCTGCAAAAAATGGTATTGACCCGCAGAATACAGTAACATTTTATTGTATAGCCGACGGTGAACACTGTAAAACAAAAAGAATAAAAAAAATTGTCAGAACTGATGGTTTTTGGTCACCTTGCTTTTCAAAAAACGGAGTAAAAAGTGATGAAAAAATAGCGTGTACCTTAAATGGTACAGATTGCCCTGCAACAAATAATCCCTCACACACCTCCGCTGGCGAAAATATAAAAAAAGTTCTGACCCTCAGAATACGACAACACAAAATGTGCAGATCGTTCCATAAGCAGATAAGATCGGGCACCATTTATCAGTTCGACACTGGCCACACATCTGTGGATTATTTATTTACTGCATTATTATACCTTTTTTTTATGCCATGATGTACTCTGCACAGCTTGCATATGCCCCACATCATATACTGAAATACCAGTAGAACCCACACAGAACAACTGCCAAGCTAAATCTGTGCTCCAAAAGCCAAGTGGCCTCCTTCCATTCCGAACCCTACAGTGTGCCCAAACTGCAGTTTACGTCCACTTGTATGGCATTGCCATACCCGGGAGAACCCGCTTAAAATTTTATGAGGTATTTGTCTTTAGTGGCACAAACTGGGCACAACATATTGTGCACTAAATTGGCATAACAGTGGAAAATTGCAATTTTTAAAAATTAAAAACACCTGTGAAGTCAAAATATTCACTACACCCTTTAAAATGCCTTAGGTTTCCAAAAATAGGGGGTCACAACTTGGGGGTTTGTTTTACTATTTGACCTCAGAGCCATGCAATTGTGTGTCAATGCTGTGAAAGTCCCCAAAATAGAACTTAAATGTGCATGGTGCTCTTCACTTCTGAACCCTGATATATGACCAGGCAAATTATAAATGCCTTGAGGGGTGTAGTTTCCAAAATGGGGTCACTTTTTGGGGGCTTCCCTTGAACTCTGGTACCTTTAGGATTTTTGCAAATGCGACGTGGCGCCTAAAAAACAGTCCAGAAAGATCTGCATGCCAAATAGCGGTCCTGCCTCTCAAATGTTTGGGTGTTTTTTCTCCTTTATTCCTTGTAAAAATGTTACATTTCCAAATTTTGTCAGAAAATGTGTCATTTTCAATTTCACAGCATAATTCCACTAAATTCAGCAAAAAGCCTGTGGGGTCACTATACCCCTCGATAAATTCCTTCAGGGGTGTCGTTTCCCAAATGGGGTTACGTTTGGGGGGTTTCCAATGATTTGATCCCGCAGGGATTTTGCAAATGCAACATGACACCCAAAAACCATTCCAGCAAATTATATTTTGCCGTACTCGGGAGAGATTGCTTTACAAATGTTGGGGTGTTTTTTCTCCCTTAACCCTTGTAGAAATAAAACATTTCAACATTTTAGTGGAAAAAATTTCGATATTCATTTTCACAGCCTATTTCCACTAAATTCCGCAAAAAAACCTGTGTGGTTTAAATGCTCACTATACCCCTCGGTAAATTTCTTGAGTGCTTTATTTTCCCAAATGTGGTCACTTTTGAGGGGTTTTCACTGTTTTGTTCCCTCAGGGGCTTTGCAAATGCGACTTGGCACCCGAAAACCATTCCAGCAAAATTTGAGCTCCGAAAGCCAAATGGTGCTTCTTCCCTTCTGAGCCCTGCCGTGTGTCCAAACAACAGTTTATTACCACATGTGGAGTATTGCTGTAATCTGAGAAATTGCTTTTCAAATGTTGTGGTGCTTTTTTATAATTTTTCCTTGTAAGAATTAAAAATGTCCACGTATTATCAGAAAAAACATTTATTTTAATTTTCACAGCCTGGTTCCACTAAATTCAGCAAAAAACCTGTGGGTTAAAATCCTCACTATATCCCTCGATAAATTCCTTCAGGGGTGTAGTTTCCCAAATGGGGTCACTTTTGGGTGGTTTACACTGATTTGGTCCCGCAGGAGTTTTGCAAATGCGACATGGCATCCGAAAACAATTCCAGCTAAACTTAAAGAGGCTCTGTCACCAGATTTTGCAACCCCTATCTGCTATTGCAGCAGATAGGCGCTGCAATGTAGATTACAGTAACGTTTTTTTATTTTTAAAAAACGAGCATTTTTGGCCAAGTTATGACCATTTTCGTATTTATGCAAATGAGGCTTGCAAAAGTACAACTGGGCGTGTTGAAAAGTAAAAGTACAACTGGGCGTGTATTATGTGCGTACATCGGGGCGTGTTTACTACGTTTACTAGCTGGGCGTTGTGTATAGAAGTATCATCCACTTCTCTTCACAACGCCCAGCTTCTGGCAGTGCAGACACAGCCGTGTTCTCCAGAGATCACGCTGTGTCGTCACTCATAGGTCCTGCATCGTGTCAGACGAGCGAGGACACCTCGGCACCAGAGGCTACAGATGGTTCTGCAGCAGCATCGGCGTTTGCAGGTAAGTCGATGTAGCTACTTACCTACAAATGCTGATGCTGCTGCAGAATCAACTGTAGCCTCTGGTGCCGACACGATGCAGGACCTGTGAGTGACGTCACAGATCTGCACTGCCAGAAGCTGGGCGTTCTGAAGAGAAGTGGATGATACTTCTCATCAGAACGCCCAGCTAGTAAAAGTAGTAAACACGCCCCGATGTACGCACACAATACACGCCCAGTTGTACTTTTACTTTTCAACACGCCCAGTTGTACTTTTGCAAGCCTCATTTGCATAAATACGAAAATGGTCATAACTTGGCCAAAAATGCTCGTTTTTTAAAAATAAAAACTTTACTGTAATCTACATTGCAGCGCCTATCTGCTGTAATAGCAGATAGGGGTTGCAAAATCTGGTGACAGAGCCTCTTTAAGCTCCAAAAGCCAAATTGTGCATCTTTCCTTCTGAGCCATGCAGCAGTTTATTATGACATATGGGGTATTGCCGTAATCGGCAGAAATTGCTTTTCAAATGTTGTGGTGCTTTTTGTCCTTTATGCCTGGAAAAAAATTTAGATTTTCATTTTTACATCCTAATTCCACTAAATACGGCAAAGAAACCCTTTGGGGTTAAAATGCTCATTATACCCCTTGATAAATTCCTTGAGGGATGTAGTTTGCCAAATGGTGTCTTTTTTAGGGGTTTACACAGTTTTGGCACCACAAAACCTCTTCAAACCTGACATGGTGCCTAAAATGTATTCTAATAAAATGGAGGCCCCAAAATCCATACATATTTTCTGCAAAAAAAATGTAATTTGTAAACTTCACCTCCACTTTGTTTTAATTCCTGTTAAACACCAAAAGGGTTAAGAAACCTTCTAAATGTTGTTTTGAATACTTTGAGGGGTACAGTTTTTAAAATGGTGTGATTTGTAGGGGGTTTCTAAAATATAAGGCACTCAAAGCCACTTCAGAACTGAGCTGGTCCCTGAAAAATAGCCTTTTGAAGTTTTCTTGAAAATGTGAGAAATTGCTGCTAAAGTTCTAAGTTTTGTAACATCCTGGAAAAATAAAAGAATGTTAAAAAAACAATGCCAACATAAAGTAGACTATGGGATATGTGAACTAGTAACTATTTTTCTTGGTATTACTATCTGATTTATAAGTAGATACATTTAAATTTAGAAAAATGCAAATGTTGCCATTTTTCACAAATAAACACTAAATGTATCGACCGAATTTTACCACTAACTTAAAGTACAATGTAGGTATGTAGTGGTTCAGATCGCACTAGACTTGTCTGGTGCACGAATAGGGTCCCAACCCAATTGTGATGAACAAAAGTATTCGGCACACAATATTGTAGATTGAAGAAATCTTGTTTTTATTGAAATATGCACAGACTTAGTGCTTAGTGATTATGACCTTCATCAGGCAAAGAGTCGTTCGGGCAGTCAGATTATCCTGAAGTTGGCGCTCGTGTCTAATTGCGGCTGGATAATCCAACTGCCCGTATGACATAGTGCCTGATGAAGGTCATAATGACCGAAACGTCGCACTAAGTCATTGGCATATTTCAATAAAAATAAGATTTCTTCAATCTACAACATTGTGTGCCAAAATACTTTTGTTCATTAAAGTACAATGTGTTACAAGAAAACATTCTCAGAATCGCTTGAAAAAATAAAAGCATTCCAAAGTTAGTATCACATGAAGTGACACATGCGAAAACAGGCTGTCTCCTTAAGGGGTTAAAGGTAATCTATTGTCAGAAAGTAACCTAATGCTTAACCGCTTCCTGACCAGAGGCTTTACCCCCCTTCCTGACCAGGCCCATTTTCAAGTTTTAGCCATGTGCCAATTTAAAAGCAAATTGTTCTTCTATTACTCTTCCAATCTACATGTATTTGGTCTTGTTTTTCTCAGAACATATTGGGCTTCCATATTGTATAAAAAAATAGATTTACAGTATTTTACTTTTTATAAAATATAAAAGGAAAAACAGGAAAAAAATATAAAAAATGTGCATATGTAAATTTAGGTAATGCAAGGCGGAGCTTACAATGAATGGTGCACAAACTGCCTTTTGGAGAGCACATTTTCCAGAGCTGGTTTGCAGACACCAATCGACCATTACAGATGTTGTGAAGAGCCAAAACACTGTCAACACCCCCAAAATGACTCTTTTTTGCAAATTATACACCTCAAAGTATTTGTTTAGTGACATATAAGAGATTTTAGCCCTCTATTTTTTTCCAGACAATTCATTGACTTGAAAAATATTAAAACTGGTCTTTTTTTTCCCAAATATGTGAATTTAGGTGACCTTTTTTTTTATACATCTGTTGCTTGCCACTGGTAAACACACCTGAATACATACTTGGCAACTTCTGCTAACTTCAACGATACCAAAATATGTGTGCATTTCATACACGCTGGGCGCAAGGCGGAGCGTACAATGAATTGTGCGTAAACTGGCTTTTGGAGAGCACGTTTTCCAAAGCTAGCGATCTTTGTGTATGCGACCAGTGTCGCGGCCAATGTCACGGTGTAGCCCCATCCTAAAACTGTACAATACATCAATATGTATGATAAGATAGATAGATAGATAGATAGATACATTCTGTCTAATCTATTTCAGCCCAATATATAGAGTATACTGCAGGGCAAATGGGCAAACTACCTCCAATCCTATACCACTCAATTTAAAATCCGCATTTAATCCATATGGACGTAGTGTGTTTAACCTATGGATCCACTCTAACTTGTGATTTTTCAGAAAAGGTACTCTATCACCACCTCGTCTAGGTCTGGTAATATGATCTATAATTCTGAAACGTAAATCTTTTTCCGTATGATTTGCTTCCACAAAATGTTTGGATACTGGTAAATCCATCCTTTTATTACATATAGTAAACCTATGGTTAATTATACGTGTTTTGCAATCCAAAGTAGTCTCTCCTATATATAGAAGATTTCAAGGACATTGTATCATATTGATGACCCATTCCGATGTACAGGTAAGGAATTGTTTTATTCTATACTCAGTTCCAGTTATGGGATGAGTGAAAGTTTCTCCTTTAATCATGTATCTACAGTTTACGCAGCTAAGGCAGGGAAAGCATCCCAACTTCTGCTTCCCCAAGAAAGTTTGCGTTAGTTTTTTATTGGAACCGACATCTGCTTTGACTAATTTATCTTTCAAATTCTTCGATCGCTTATAAGACAAAAGTGGAGGTGCCGAAAATTCAGAGACGTATCTTAAGTTACTATTAAGTATCGGCCAATGTTTGTTTATTATTTTTGCTACATCTCTGCTGGTTTCATTTTATGTAGATACAAATGGTATTTTTTTGTTGTTCTTTTTATTAATTTGTTTAGACATTTGTGTGGATAAGAGCTCCTCTCTGTTGGACTTCGAGACTCTGTCCCTATGCTGTTGGACCAATTTCCTAGGATAACCCTGTGTGATGAACTTCTCACCCATTTCGTCCAGTTTCTTGTTACTTGTCTCTTCTATATCAACTATTCGTCTTACCCTTAGTAATTGGCTGTATGGAAGTGCCCGTACTAAGCCACTTGGATGACTGCTCTCATATCTCAGGAGGTTATTCCCGTCAGTGTTTTTTGTGTAAATATCTGACGATAGTTTCAATTCTAATTTAGTGATTGTAGTATCCAAGAACTGTATTGAAGTATTGGACTGTACCAAAGTGAATTGTATGTCTTTGTCAATATCATTCATAAATTTGCGAAACAAATCGAGTTCCTCAACTGTCCCCAGCCAAATAAAGAAGATGTCATCTATGTATCTTCACCACCTCAGAACCTGTCTGAAGTGGTGGGATACATAGACCGACTCTCTCTCCAAGGTTGCCATGAAAATATTGGCATAAGTTGGTGCCTCATTGGCCCCCATTGCTGTACCTCTCAATTGGATATAAAATTGATCCTGAAACAGAAAATAATTGTGTCTCAAAACGATGTCTAGTAGGGAGAGTAGAAACTCTATGCATGCAGGTGTATGTTCACTGTTAACAAAGCTTTACGAATCGATGAAATACCTCTGTCATGGTCGATCGACGTATATAAACTCACTACGTCAAACGAACACAGCAGAGCCGTAGCTGGGATATTAATGTCTCTCAATTTTAATAAAAAATCAGAGGTATCCCGGATATATGAGGATACCTCAATTGCATACTTGCGTAATACTTTATCCAAGAAAATAGAGATTTTACCAAGGATAGACCCAATACTAGAGACTATAGGTCTTCCAGGGGGTTTCACAAGGGACTTATGTATCTTTGGAAGTACATATACAATATAATAGGTGTAACTGGATGTAATACAGTCAGAAATTGTTTTAGATCTTTATCAATAATACTATTTTGTACAGCTTCCTCTAATGTTCTCTCTAGAAGTCTTCCTATAATAAACTTGGGATCAGTTATCAACTCTCCATACACCTGTCTATCCTGTAATTGTCTCATAATCTCTTCGATATATTCCTTGGTATCCATGATCACTACTGCTCCCCCCTTATCTGTTTGCTTAATTGTTATCCTGGTATTTCCCTTTAATTCTGCAAGAGCCTCCATTTCCTCTATGGTCATATTGGGATGTTTAAATCTCTATGTTTTAGATCTTTCCCTCAGGCTTTCAATATCCAATTTGACAGCTGTAATAAATGTTTCAATTGCTGGTAGATTGCAAAAAGGGACAAAGTCGCTTTTGAGGGAAAGATCGAAATCACATAACTTCAATTCTCCAACCCTATCGTTATTATGAGCTTATTCTTTTTCTGCAAACCAGGTCTTTAATTTGATTGTGCGATAAAATCTATGTAAGTCTAATTCTAGTTCGAACCAGTCAGTTTTTGACGTTGGACAAAATGACAAACCCTTATTGAGTACAGTATATTGTGCTTTAGTTAATATAACAGAAGTGATATTTACCACTAATGTTTCTGTGGATAGTCCATCTTGCAAAGAGACTGTGTCCGAGTCATCACTGATTTGGGAACCTGGGTTGCTTGGAGTTGACGTTTTCAGAAATGCTTCTTTCCCCCCCCCGTCAAATTCTCCGTTGGTGGTTTTCGGCCGTCCTTCGTCCATTGTCCGTCCAAAAAAATCGTGTTAGTCTTCCTCCAAAACAGGGTTGACGCTTCATTTTTCTTTGTTTCATGTGCGTCTGTTTTGTGGATAGTCGTTACCAACATAACAACAAAAGTTCTTCTGTTCGATTTGCCAATTATAGATATTTCCATTTGCGTAGTCATCTACATTCCTCTGCCACTTCTGTCGTTTTGTCTCCTCTAGACCAGAACGGAATTTCTCTAAATAGATGTTACGTTTGTTATCGTCACAAGAATATAATGAATATATGACCAAAGTCTTCATTGACATGTCTGCTGCACGCACTTTCTCCTCAGTACTCAGTAAATCCTTCTGTAGGTATTCAATGTTCAGCAATAATATATCCAATGCATATTTGTTTTAAATTTGGGTATATCGGGTGCAGAAATCATTGTTGTGGAAAAAAATATTAGGTTTCATCTGGGACCTCATGCCTCTAGGGATCCTGTGTGCTCTATAGTATTCTGTCAGAGTGGATAAATGTAATCCCATGGTGATGGTTCCTTACTTTTCGCTCTCATATTTCTTTAATTCTTTTATTGAGGGTATGGACAAGAAGGCAACGTCTCCCACTGCACCCTGCAGTATCCTCTCCACATCAGCCTGGGTATATACGATACTGTCATATGATAAGACATCAGGTTGTTCAGTTCCTCGGTGATGATCCTTGTTAGTAGTCATTTGTACTGAACGTGCAAAGCTTTGTAGGTCAGCAATAGAAAAAACAAAGAAAAAGCAGCACCGTTCCTTCTGTGTAGGGTGCAAAAGTTCCCGTTCAGACACACGACCACGGTCCCAAATAACCAGCACACTCCAAAATACGAGACAGCACTCCAGTTATAGTGAAAAATAGGATCACTTTAATCACCCCTTGCAACGTTTCAGCCCTACTCCATGGGGCCTTTCTCAAGCTATACATGTCAGTGAACAGTGCACATTTAAATACATGGTTTGTCAAAATACATAATTGAGCAATAAAAAATCCAACATAAGCAACATTGCATGGTTCTCTGATTCAAAACCAAAGTTAGCAATAGAACGTCTCAAGTGCGTTTCCATATGATCTAGTAATCATTGTGTATAAAAGCTATTATGAAGGCATATCGCCCATATTGTATAAAAATATCTAAATATGATCTAATTAAATAAGTGCCAATAAATAAAGTGCAGGTGTATAACATACAATACATTATAAAAGCTTTTTAATCATTAGTATTGGGCTCACCCTCCGGCGGATCCCCTCACTTCCTCCATGCTGTTTTGGTCTCTCGGAGACTTCCGAGAACAAGTGCGCATGCGTTAAGCCGGATATCTCGCACGTGACTGTTCCTACACTTTCATTCCATCATGAGTCATGACATGCATTGGTAAGTGGAACGCATCTCGCGCATGCTCAAATGGACTGATCTCATTCGTAGTAGATTAACCTTATATGTCCCGCTCAGGAACAACACAGTATAAGTCGATTATTTTTTATTGTTTAAAAAACAAAAATATATGTGACGCTTCTACCCTCTGGGTTAATTTAAATCTTACAATGAATGGTGCACAAACTGCCTTTTGGAAAGCACATTTTCCAGAGCTGGTTTGCAGACACCATACGACCATTACAGATGTTGTGAAGAGCAAAAACACTGGACATGACGTCCCAATAGAATACGAAGCCGGTCGCAGGCGAAACGCGCGTCGAGGCGTCTCTGTGCCATCTCTTCACGTCCCGTGCTTTCATCATGTCCACAGGTATGTTGGTTTTCACATTTATCTTTTTTGGCATCTATCTGTAATTTTGGTCTGCATATGCGCTGTTTATCCGTAGCGGGAATTTGCTATGCATATTTTGCAACGGGCAGCATTCCTTTTACAGATATAGCCTAACATATATATATTTTTCATACCCTATTGGCATTATATCATACTTGTATGCATGGCATGTTAGTACTGGGACGTGTTCTGAGTTTGGTTGTCTCTTGTTTCCCTCATGGTATGTTGTCATCTGTACCTGACTGCTATTTCTCTTGATATATGATCCGCTTTATTCTTATTGTATTTAATATTGTAATACCATGTATCGTTATGTAATAATAAAGATGTATATCTTTTACTATCCATGGTAGTTATCTCCATATTCTATTGGGACGTCATGTCCCCTGCGCTTTTGCGCCTTGTAGGTTGTTTCTGAGTCGTATTGTGGATTCTCCTTTTTGCTTTACCCTGTTTTGAGGTTCTTTGTAGGTTTACTAAGAGCCAAAACACTGTCAACACCCCCAAAATGACTCTTTTTTTGTAAATTAGACCCCTCAAAGTATTTGTTTAGTGACATATAAGAGATTTTAGCCCTCTATTTTTTCCAGACAATTCATTGACTTGAAAAAAATTAAAACTGGTATTTTTTTCCCCAAATATGTGAATTGAGGTGACCTTTTTTTTTTTACATCTGTTGCTTGCCACTGGTAAACACACCTGAATACATACTTAGCAACTTCTGCTAACTTTAACGATACCAAATATGTGTGAATTTCATACACGCTGGGCGCAAGGCTTTTGGAGAGCAAGTTTTCCAAAGCTTGTTCCATAGTGATCTTTGTGTATGCGACCAGTGTCGCGGCCAATGTCGCGGTGTAGCCCCATCCTAAAACTGTACAATACATCAATATATATGATATGAAAGATATGGATAAGTCGCAGTTTAGATCTATCTATCTATCTATCTATCTATCTATCTATCTATCTATCTATCTATCTATCTATCTATGCAATATCTATCAATGTAATGTAAATCTCATATCTTTCTATCTATCTATCTTTCTATCCAGGGCCGGCGTCAGTAGCCGGCGAACACAGGCAAGGGCCGGGACCCACTACTCTTGGGGGGGACCACTCGTCCACCGAGTGCTATATGGACAGTGATGCCAGGAGCAGAGGAGGAGTCCCAGGCAGAGTGCTAGAAGCAGTGCTGCTCCGGGACTCCGTATCTGGGGAAGCCAGTGGCTTCTTGTACTCCGCCTGGGACGCTACTCTCCTCCTGACTTCACTGTCCACATATGGACAGTGATGTCAGGAGGGCTCCTTCTCTCCTCCTGACATCACTGTCCATATATGGACAGTGATGTCAGGAGAAAAAAGGTGTCCCCGGCAGAGAGCTAGAAGTGGCTCTGCTCCGGGACTCTGTCTATGGGGAAGCCCCTGACATCACTGTCCATATGTGGACAGTGTTGTCAGGAGCAGAGCAGTCAAAACCGATAAAAACAAGGGGACATATACAAAAAAACAGAAATACCCCAGGTATTTTTCATTATTATGTATATTCGCTTCTCTTGGACACAGCCGGGTCTTTGATGCTGGGAGAGCATGGTGTGTTGTTGTTTGGCATAGCAAGCAGGGTAGCCCGCTCTATGAACTATCAAGGCATCACAAATAGGCTTCTACCTGACTATACACGCTGTGCCTCATGACGTACACACTATCCCGCCATGTTTCACACACTTGCACCCCATTATCCATTTATTTCTATTGAGGCACTTCACGCATTACTGCCCCCTATATTTCACTTATAGTATTACACTTGCACACACACTATTCATTTATTATTTCTTACTACACATCCCATGCACCGCACACACCACTCCCCTCAAGACTAGTGTGAGTGGCTATTATTATTTAAAGCACCTGCTCACTCTCATTCATCAGCGATTCTGACCTGGCTGTGTCCATTTGTAAGTATGGCCTTTTTCTGCGTTTAGGAGCAGAACAGTGTCCCAGGCAGAGTGCTAGTAGCGCTCTGCCCAGGACTTTGGCTCTGGGGTTGCCCCTGACATCACTTTCCGTATATGGACAATGATGTCAGGGGATTCCCCAGAGCCAGAGTACTGGAGCAGAGACTTTTCTAGCGCTCTGCCCGGGACTTCAGCTCTGCTCCGGACATTACTATCCATATATGGACAGTGATGTCAGGAGCAGAGCAGGAGTCCCAGGCAGAGTACTAGTAGTACTCTGCCCGGGACTATCGCTCTGGGGTTGCCCCTGACAACACTGTCCATATGTGGACAGTGACGTCACTGTCACGAAGGGTCTGTGGACCCACTGGGCCGTACCGCCTTGGCGGTAAGGCAGTTGGCCAACAGGGAGCAGGTGAAAGTCTATAGTTCGTATAGGTACCTGTGGCAGCTCGGACAGCAGCAGGGCAGGCTCGGCTTGGACTAGGCAGCAGGTAGACGTTAGGCGAGGTGAAGCAGGTCAGACATGGATACAGGTGGGGGCTGTGTTACACTACATGGGAGGAGGGGGCTGTGTGGCACTACCTGGAAGGGGGGCTGTGTGGCACTATCTACAGAGGCCAATAAATTTATGGGGGTACAAACTGGGGACCTAACTTCCATATGGGGGCATAAACAGGACCTAACGTCTATATGGGGGAACAAAGTGACGTTTTCCGCCATTTTACGGCTGCCGTGAATTCCCCGCAAAGGGACCTACTAAGTATGTGTAACCCAAGGGCCCACTTAAACTTGAAGCCTGCTCTGTATCTATGTCATATCTATCTATCTATCTATCTATCTATCTATCTATCTATCTATCTATCTATCTATCTATCTATCTATCTATCTATCTTTTAGAGACAAGTAGCCATGTTATACACCACCTAGAGTCAGGCAGTCATGTTATACACCACATAGAGACAGACAGACAATGTTTAACATTATCTAGAGACAGGTAACTATGAAGCAAATAATTTTAAATATATCCGATAAGGAACCCTAAAGGAATGCAATCAACATATTGCATGGTGCCGTTTCCGGAGTTAATGAAAAATGAGAAAAAAAGAAAAAGACAACACAAAGAGACAGGCAACTTTGTTATAATTCACTGTATTTTACGATATTTGACTTGTGCTCCCACAAGGTATTAAAGATGGCAATTCACTGAAGTGATAAATGAGTAAAACTTAGAATTTTTATTAGATAACTCTCTAAAAACAGGGGTAGAATTACCACTGTGAAAAAAGCCCCACCGTGCTTGTTAAAAAACGTATTAAATGTATACTGAAATTCCTGGTTCGTTTGTGAACCCTCCTCTAATTGAGTATGCTTGAAAAATGGGATCAGCGTTTAAACACTGGTGTATCAGTGGATGGGACCCTGCAATACACCAGAGCCTGCAGTTACCGCTCCTTAATACCCCGGTGCTGGGGTTACCCAAAGATGCCACTGTCACCTGCGCTATAATTCCTCTCTTGTCTGACCCTACGCGTTTCTATACATTATTTCATCAGGGGTCTATGTCTTTGTCATTCTGGCTGAGACGCCAGTGATATCAAACTGTAACAGATATTCTGCTACACACACGGAAGCGTGCTCGCATTGATGTCAGCGGCATGCTTCACTCAGGACTCAGAGTTAATACAACTAATACACCTCCCCTAGGGCTGAGGCAATGCCTCGTAAACGGCCAATCACGGTCGCCCATGTCATCCGTGACGTATGGTCATGTGCCTCCCGGCGCGTCATCTGACGTACCCGGAAGCCACACCACCACCATCATGCCGAACGCGCAGGCGCAGTGAGAGAGCCGGAGTGCATCTCATTACTGCCCAAAGCCCTCCCATCTACGGGACGGAGCTAAATAATGACATGAGAATAAAGATTGCGGTTCAGCTAAAAACCGCAATATGGCAACCATAGGTCTAGCAACTTCTCTGTACACACGCTAAGTATGGATAGGTAGGCAATAATCGTGTTTCCTACAATAATATATTCTGACCATATTAAAGGACAACTATACCAATTTTTTGAGAGAATAAGTTGACTGCAGATGAGTACAAACAATATGAAACAATACACAAATCCACTTATCTGCTACCAATAGACAACTCAGTTAGGACATATGTTTAAATAAAGCAGGTTACATAGTTACATAGTTAGTACGGCTGAAAAAAGACACATGTCCATCAAGTTCAACCAAGGGACGGGAAAAGGGAAGGAAAAATTTCTACACATAAGAGCTTATATTTTTTTGTTCTAGGAAATTATCTAACCCTTTTTTAAAGCCATCTACTGTCCCTGCTGTGACCAGCTCCTGCGGTAGACTATTCCATAGATTCACAGTTCTCACAGTAAAGAAGGCTTGTCGCCTCTGCAGCTTGAACCTTTTTTTCTCCAGACGGAGGGAGTGCCACCTTGTTTTTTGAGGGGGTTTTACAAGGAACAGGATTTCACCATATTTTTTGTATGTGCCATTAATATATTTATATAAGTTAATCATGTCCCCCCTTAGTCGTCTTTTTTCAAGGCTAAATAGGTTTAATTCTTTAAATCTTTCCTCATAACTTAAATTCTCCATGCCCCTAATTAGCTTAGTTGCTCTTCTTTGTATTTTTTCCAACTCCAGGGCATCCTTTCTATGAACTGGAGCCCAGAACTGAACTGCATATTCTAGATGAGGCCTCACTAATGCTTTGTAAAGTGGTAATATTACATCCCTGTCCCGTGAGTCCATGCCTCTTTTAATACACGACAATATCCTGCTGGCCTTTGAATCAGCCGATTGACACTGCATGCTGTTATTGAGTTTATGATTTACAAGAACACCCAGATCCTTCTCAACAAGTGAATCCGCCAGTGTAGCTCCCCCTAGGACATATGATGCATGCAGGTTGTTGGTACCCAGGTGCATAACTTTACATTTATCTACATTAAACTTCATCTGCCAAGTGGACGCCCAAACAATTAAAGGTATAATTTGTTTGCTCGTTTAGACCCTCTGGCTGTGTACAAGCCAGTCTGTAGATCCACTGGGCCTCCTTTCTCAGAATTAAATTGTCCCAGTCCCCTCCACGTTTTGGAGGACGCACCAGTTCAATTGCCTGAAATCTTAGATATTCTGCTCTGCCCTGATGTTTAGCATGTACATGCTTAGATATGAGAGTATCTCTTTCATTTCTCACATCTCCAACATGTTCCCTAATCCGGCGCCGAAATTGCCGAACAGTTTTACCCACATAATTCAGTGGGCATGGACATGTGATAAGATATACCACCCCTGCTGTTTTACAGTTCACAAAATCTCGAATATCGTACCCGACTTCAGTGGTGGCACTTTTGAATTTTCTCCCATTCTGGATAAAGTTACAAGCTCTGCAACTACCACATTTGTATGTACCTAGTATCTGCCTATCGAGCCATGTTCCTTTTTGTGGTATAGGATCAAAGCAACTATGCATCACTCTGTCCCTGATATTCTTACCCCTTCGGAACGTGACTGATGGTTGATGAGTGATCTGATCCACCAAGTCCACATCTGCACTGAGGATACGCCAGTATCATTTTAATATTTTCATAATCTCTGGTTGTTTGGAGTCAAAGGTGCCTGTAAGTCTAGTAATTTTTTCATCTTTTCTTTTTCTTGGAACTAAGAGACTCGTTCTGTCTGAGTCTCTTGCCACCTCATAGGCCTGTTTAATTACCCATTTGGGAAAACCCCTCTCCTTCAATCTAATAGCAAGATTTTGCGACTTTGTTATACATCATTTAGAGACAAGTAGCCATGTTATACACCACCTAGAGTCAGGCAGTCATGTTATACACCACATAGAGACAGACAGACAATGTTTAACATTATCTAGAGACAGGTAACTATGAAGCAAATAATTTTAAATATATACGATAAGGAACCCTAAAGGAATGCAATCAACATATTGCATGGTGCCGTTTCCGGAGTTAATGAAAAATGCGAAAAAAAGAAAAAGACAGATTCCAGAAACATTCCAGGCACTCTTAGGCTATGTTCACACAAAGTTTTTCGACAAGTTTTTTTAAGCGGAAACCGCGCCAAAAAACTTGACAAAAACGGCCCTAAAATGCATCCCATTGATTTCAATGGGAGGTGGAGGCGTCTTATTCCCGCGAGCAGTAAAACCGTCTCGCGGGAGAAAGAAGGGACATGCTTTATTTTCAGGCGTTTATGCCTCTGACCTCCCATTGACATTAATGGGAGGCAGATAAAGCGTATTTCGCAGCGTTTTATGCCCGCGCCGCTCAGTGGCCGCGGGCGAAAAATGACGCAAGAATCAGCGTGCAGGGAGAGGAAAATTTGCCTCAAACTTCCAAATGGAATTTTGAGGCAGAAATGCCGCCTGCAAAAAACTCTGTGTGAACATAGCCTTAGGGATAAGAAAATATTTAGATTTTTATTTAATTAAATTAGTTTCAATATCTGTAGAAAAAGAGTCTTAAAAAAAACAATAATACGTTTTCAAGAGACTACACATATCAATTTAGAAAAAGAGCACATTACCTGGCCAGGCTCTACAATAATTATATATAGACACATAAGACCGTTAGCCCATCTAAAGATTACTTTTGGAATTGATATAGACTTTAAATCGCAGATCACTGGAGTCTGTCCAATCTTAATAGTGGTTGTATGCAAAGCCCTTGGTCTCGTTCACACCAGTGATGCAGGGCATAATGGTTTCCACCGCATGGGCCCACACAATCCGACCATTATCTGATGATAGTATGACCGCTTTGTCTGGATATTATCTGCAGTGGTTTAACACTACGGTTACCACACCACAATTTAAGCATGCATGTTTTTTGCAACACAGCACAATCTGTCCTTTGACCAAGATAATGGCATACAAAAAAATGAAAATAGCAGCGTAGATGGTAACCAGTAGAGATGAGCGAACTTATGAAAAGTTCGGTTCAGCTGGTTCGCCGAATTTCATGAAAAAGTTAGATTCGGATCAAACTAGTTCTGACCAAACCTGTAATACAAGAAAGCCCCTAAAAATCGTGTATAACACTGTTTAGAAGCCCTGTATAACACTCTTAGGTCACCCATGAGTGTATCCAAGTACTTTTGAGCTGTCTTTAAGGCAAAGTTAGTGTCAAAGTTACGCCAACATGTATTGCTATAGGAATACAGATGGGACACGGTGATAACTAACAGAAACCACTGCACTTGTGCATGTTGTATGCTTAATGCATTGTTAAAAAAGGTACAAAAATTAACTATTTTTGGTGGCAGATGCCTGCCAGGGTTCATACATATAAGGTGGTAAAAAAAGAAACAATGGCTTTAGACAAGCCCTCAAAAAATTTACCCTTTATGGTGGCAGATGCCTGCCGGGGTTCATCCATACATGGATGTAAAAGCAACAAGCAATGGCTTTTCACAAGCCCTCCAAAAATGTACCCTTTTTATTGGCAGATGCCTGCCGTGGTTCATCCATACAAGGATGTAATGTAAAAGCAACAAGCAATGGCTTTTGACAAGCCCTCCAAAAATGTACCCTTTATATTGGCAGATGCCTGTCGGGGTTCATCCATACATGGATGTAATGTAAAAGCTACAAGCAATGGCTTTTGACAAGCCCTCCAAAAATTTACCCTTTTTATTGGCAGATGCCTGCCGGGGTTCATCCATACATGGATGTAAAAGCAACAAGCAATGGCTTTTCACAAGCCCTCCAAAAATGTACCCTTTTTATTGGCAGATGCCTGCCGGGGGTTCATCCATACATGGATGTAATGTAAAAGCAACAAGCAATGGCTTTTCACAAGCCCTCCAGGCCTGCTTGTAGCAGACGGCAGTGGAGGTGTATTGGTGGTAGTAGAGGTAGCCAACAGACAGCAAGGGTGGTAGTAGTAGTAGCAGCACATTAAAAGACACTGGACAGTCACAGGACAAAGCCCTGTGGTGGGGCAGGCCTCAGGCCTGCTTGTAGCAGACTGCAGTGGAGGTGTATTGGTGGTAGTAGGGGTAGCCAACGGACAGCAAGGGTGGTGGTGGTAGTAGTAGTAGTAGTAGCAGCACATTAAAAGAGACTGGACAGTCACAGGACAAAGCCCTGTGGTGGGGCAGGCCTGCTTGTAGCAGACGGCAGTGGAGGTGTATTGTTGGTAGTAGAGGTAGCCAACGGACAGCAAGGGTGGTAGTAGTAGTAGCAGCACATTAAAAGAGACTGGACAGTCACAGGTCAAAGCCCTGTGGTGGGGCAGGCCTGCTTATAGCAGTGGAGGTGTATTGGTGGTAGTAGAGGTAGCCAACGGACAGCAAGGGTCGTGGTAGTAGTAGTTGTAGCAGCACATTGAAAGAGACTGGACAGTCACAGGACAAAGCCCTGTGGTGGGGCAGGCCTGCTTGTAGCAGACGGCAGTGGAGGTGTATTGGTGGTAGTAGAGGTAGCCAACGGACAGCAAGGGTGGTGGTAGTAGTAGTAGTAGCAGCACATTAAAAGAGACTGGACAGTCACAGGACAAAGCCCTGTGGTGGGGCAGGCCTGCTTGTAGCAGACGGCACTGGGGGTGGATTGGTGGTAGAAGTAGTAGCAGCACCAAAAGCGGCACATTAAAAAAAGAGTGGACAGGACAGAATCCCGTAGTAGCAGGCGGCAGTAGCAGGCGGCAGCGGCAATGTCAGAGAATCTCAGAGAATCTCTAGTGACTGGTATAGTGCCAAGGGACTGGCGCAGCGCAAGTGTGGTGCCGATTTTCAAAAAGGGCTCTAGGTCTTCCCCGGGTAATTATAGACCAGTAAGCTTAACATCCATCGTGGGGAAAATGTTTGAGGGGCTATTGAGGGACTATATACAGGATTATGTGACAAAAAATAGTATTATAAGTGACAGCCAGCACGGTTTTACTAAGGACAGAAGTTGTCAAACTAACCTAATCTGTTTTTATGAAGAGGTGAGCAGAAGCCTAGACAGAGGGGCCGCAGTGGATTTAGTGTTTTTGGACTTTGCAAAGGCATTTGACACTGGCCCCCATAGACGCCTAATGGGTAAATTAAGGACTATAGGTTTAGAAAATATAGTTTGTAATTGGATTGAGAATTGGCTCAAGGACCGTATCCAGAGAGTTGTGGTCAATGATTCCTACTCTGAATGGTCCCCGGTAATAAGTGGTGTACCCCAGGGTTCAGTGTTGGGACCACTGTTATTCAACTTATTTATTAATGATATAGAAGATGGGATTAATAGCACTATTTCTATTTTTGCAGATCACAAGGCTGCCTGTATTGCAAGTTGGATTGTTATGTTAACGGGGATGAGCCCCTTCTAAAAGCTTATTCACACACTGGCTTGGCAAATGGCAATGAATGAGAATTTCTATCAGCCACTGCACTGACTCAGGGAATGCTAGGCATTGTAGTACTACAAAGGCTGCCTGTATTGCAAGTTGGATTGTTATGTTAACGGCCGGGGATGAGCCCCTTCTAAAAGCGTATTCACACACTGGCTTGGCAAATGGCAATGAATGAGAATTTCTATCAGCCACTGCACTGACTGAGGGAATGCTGGGCGTTGTAGTACTACAAAGGCTGCCTCAGCTGCCTGTATTGCAAGTTGGATGCAACGGGGATGAGCCCCTTCTAAAAGCATATTCACACACTGGCTTGGCAAATGGCAATGAATGAGAATTTCTATCAGTCACTGCACTGACTCAGGGAATGCTGGGCGTTGTAGTACTACAAAGGCTGCCTCAGCTGCCTGTATTGCAAGTTGGATGCAACGGGGATGAGCCCCTTCTAAAAGCGTATTCACACACTGGCTTGGCAAATGGCAATGTATGAGAATTTCTATCAGCCACTGCACTGACTCAGGGAATGCTGAGCGTTATAGTACTACAAAGGCTGCCTGTATTGCAAGTTGGATTGTTATGTTAACGGCCGGGAATAAGCCCCTTCTAAAAGCGTATTCACACACTGGCTTGGCAAATGGCAATGAATGAGAATTTCTATCAGCCACTGCACTGACTCAGGGAATGCTGGGCGTTGTAGTACTACAAAGGCTGCCTGTATTGCAAGTTGGATTGTTATGTTAACGGCCGGGGATGAGCCCCTTCTAAAAGCGTATTCACACCCTGGCTTGACAAATGGCAATGAATGAGAATTTCTATCAGCCACGCTGCGGTGCACTCAGGGAATGCTGGGCGTTGTAGTACTACAAAGGCTGCCTGTATTGCAAGTTGGATTGTTATGTTAACGGCCGGGGATGAGCCCCTTCTAAAAGCTTATTCACACACTGGCTTGGCAAATGGCAATGAATGAGAATTTCTATCAGCCACTTTGCACTCATGGAATGCTGGGCGTTGTAGTACTACAAAGGCTGCCTGTATTGCAAGTTGGATTGTTATGTTAACGGCCGGGGATGAGCCCCTTCTAAAAGCTTATTCACACACTGGCTTGGCAAATGGAGAATTTGTATTGCAATTTGGATGTTGAGAGTAGACTCCCGCTGTAGTGGATGAGCCCCTTCGATTGCTGGATTCCTGGCTTTTAGATTCCTAAAGCTTTCCCTAACTGCACAGAGATGCTATCCCTACAGCTCCTGTCTGTAAAATGGCCGCTGAGCTCCGTGCATAGACTTTTATTGCAGGCTTGAGCCCGACCCTATGCTGCCTCCCGATTGGCTGGGAGAGCCGTTTGCAAGGCATTATGGGGTAGCCTGATGTCAGGTGATATTGTGAAATCCTCCATTTTACATCTAACATGTGGCAGGCGCCAAAATGTAGCCGGGTTCGGTCAAAACGGGTTCGGCCGAACCAGGTGAAGTTCGGATTCGCTGCGAACCGAACTTTTCCTGATGTTCGGACCGAAACCGGGTTCGGTTGTCCCGGTTCGCTCATCTCTAGTAACCAGGTATACTCATCTGATCCAGGATTGTGATTCCAACATGCACATTCCCATACTGCCAAGAAATGCTTTCCTTCCTAACCGGGATTTCCTCAGAGCTATTCCAGTACTGCAAAGAACTATGGCATCTTTATAGTGCCTAGTTTAAAGGGAATGTGATCGCAATGGGGTCACTTTACGCCTTGATCATCTATGCAGGTTCAAATCAGGTGGGGGGGTGCGAGCTCGGAGAAGCAAAGACACACTGAGACCAAGTTCTCAAAGTAATACTTCTAATTTATTGAACTACAGTGCTCATACTTATAGCATCAGACGAACAAAGAACATTCCATAACATATGAGTCATCTGTATGTTCAAGCCTTACATCTTCCTTTCCCATAAAAGCTCATTGGTGGAGCACCAGGTATTCCCTTAGGTTTCCTTTATGCTTAGGGGGGTGGTCAAGCGATTGACCTCCATCTGTTTGCAATTTCAAGGGACGGCAGAGCATCTGCAAACTATTTCTTCTCTTAACCTTTCTAAAATACCCATTATTCTGTATAGTCATAAGAGCATTAACCATTTATCTCTCACAAATTCCCCCTTTTGTGATTTTAACCATCTTATCTCTTAAACTCACAACATCTGTCTCTGCTCATAGTGTATAGGTCTTCGAGAAAAAGCATTTCTGATCTTACAAAAAGCATAACAATTGAAACATGTAAGTAGTACAAATAATATCATCATACAGATTAAAGCTTGAAACAATACGTGTAATATTGTAGTGGCTGTAGGGGAAAATCCTGTGAAAATATCATACCAGTGGTGGGCACTAACATCCTTTATGGCTGAGGATAAATGCACTATTTTTACTGAAGCTATAGTAGCCAATACTTTTACTTTATTTAGGGTTACATTGTGTTCTTTTATTAATCTCTGGACATCTTGTGATTTTTGTAATACCCTTCTTAGTTCTTCTAACGGTAAACTAAAATTGCTATAAGGTAGTGGTTCAGGAACCCATATTGTAGACATAATTTCTTCTAGGGTGGGCAAGAAGACTACCGTATCATTACCCCAATTCAAATGAGTCACATTATACAAACACCCTGAGAATGGACTGGTGACATTAAATTTTTTAAGTGTCTTTAGGTCATCCGTTATGAGACATACATGCAAGGGGCCTACTTCTATATATATTCTCAATTGTGAAGCAGGGATAACTGTGAGTGAACAAACATTATCTTGATGCTGCATCAAACAGGGTTCATATATTCCTGATTGCTGATTACACACATACCCCTGTTCTGTCAATTGGCATAGGTCAATGTCAACAGTCGTGTTTTGTGAACTTATGTGAGTTCCCTTTATCTCTGGCATCCAGTACTGTCCTTCAAACATAACTGGGTCTATCATCACCATAGGCATAACTATAAATTTGCATAACAATGTAGGGCTTTTTACCTTGAAAGCTATTAGTCTACCAGCACACCAAGTGGGAGTGCATTCAGTATGTTCGGGTTGCAGCAATAACCAAGTATCATCCACTTTTTCTACCGGTAGAATATCTGTCCACTGTCTTACGTGTGTGCTGAATAATTTTGATTTAAAATCATCCATCTGTTCTCTTTACCATATTGTTTTGAGAATACATACAGTCCAGTTTACAAACGCTGAGATATTCTCCATGGTTCTATATTGCACTAGCATAGATTCGTTAAAAACATTTAAAAACAGCTGATCTATTTTGAGACCACTCTGTTGGGTAGCAAAACTCGTAGGCAACCATGTAGCTCCTACGCGTAAGGCTGTTGCTGTGTCGTCTCCTACGGAACCAAGTTTATTCATGACTGTTTCTAACTGTATACCATTCAATACTCCCAGTCCCGTTCCTACCCCTCCTAACATTGTGTCATACCATTCTCTCTTTATTCTAGTGTGACAATCTGGGGGTTTAGGGAAGGAGATATTGAAATGTATATTCTTCCTTTGTTCTTGAGTAACAGCATTCTTACATGTATGTGGTATTCTTTCTAAACTTTGTTCGGTTATGTGTGGCTTATGTTCATCATGTAAAATTTCAATTGATAATACAAAAATCGTTCTGTTACTTATTTCTGATGCATTGGTACAGAGTATTCTATTCATACCTCGTGTAACAAATACAGTTTCATTTACCTTATCACATCTTTTTACACTTTCATTATAGTAGTCTCTTCGTTGTATCGTTTGCTTCTCCAAATATTTCTGCACAAAATGTTTGTCAGTGTTAATGCAACAAATAAGCAATTTACTTGACGCCTGGGTAATCGTAACATTTGGCTGTTCCCCATGTTTTAGCTGTAAGTACCCACTCCTTCCCATTTGTCCTGACTTAAAAGTTCCTGCTGTGGTTGTCCAATTGGCAATCAAACACCTGGTATTTTCTTGACATGTAAAATTGCCTTGTTTCCGTGTCCTTGTAGCATTGTTCCAGCTCATTGTGAACATTTTTCCCTGGCCTTCCCCTTGTATTTTTACCACAGGGGTTGCTGTCCATACATTGTGTAACATCATAAAAACAGTAATTATCGCAACAACCGAGAAAAGCTTCATCTTGACTTCTCAGTCCTTCGTCTTTGACGCTTCTTGAGATTCTTCTGATAGTATCAGGACCTTTTTACAGTGGCTGGCATGTATCCAACTGGCTTTTCCTTCTAGCTTTACTGAGGTGCTTGTAACGAGCAAAACTTGAAAAGGACCATCAAACCGTGGCTCAAGGCTCTTCCTCACGTGTCTTTTGACAACGACCCAATCTCCTGGTTCTAGCTTATGCGCTCCGGCAACCGATTCTGGGTCTGGAATGGAAGAAAACACTTGTGCATGCACCTTGGTCAATTGTTTGTTCAGGGTTGATACATAGTCAGTTAACCTACCATACTGCATCTGGAGCACATGTGGAAAATAACATCCTAGTCTGGGAGCCGACCCAAATAAGATCTCATACGGGCTGAGACCTGTTCTTTTTGTGGGCGTGTATCTTACTGAGAACAAGGCTAATGGTAGACACTCGGTCCATGGTTTCCCGGTTTCTACCATAGCTTTTTGGATTTTCAATTTGAGAGTCCCGTTTAATCTCTCAACCTTACCACTACTTTGCGGATGGTATGGTGTGTGGAATGCTTGGTTTATACCTAACGAAGATAAAACATTGTTCATGATTTCACCCGTAAAGTGTGTTCCTCTGTCGCTTTCAATTACTTCCGGCACTCCATATCTGCAGACCACTTCATTTATCAGCTTCTTGGCTGTGGCTACTGCTGTAGCTTTGGTGACTGGAAAAGCTTCTGGCCATCCTGAAAAGAGATCAATACAAACAAGCACATACTCATAGGCACCAACTTTGGGTAGTTGAATATAGTCTATCTGCAGTCTCTGGAACGGATATATAGGTCTGGGTGTGTGCTTCTGTGGTACTTTTACAGTTCTTCCAATATTATGTGTTGCACAGATCATGCATCCTTGTGTAAAACTGCTGGCCATCACACTAAACCCTGGGGCATACCACACCTTGTTTACCAAGTCCATCATTGCCGTTTTTGATTGGTGAGTCGCTCCATGTGTTATTTGGGCCATCATTGGGAACATTGTCTTAGGCAGGCACAGTTTATTCTGGCATTGCCAGAGGCCATATTTTCGTAGTGTTGCTCCTTGGGCCGTCCACTTGTCTTTTTCTTCTTTTGTTGCTTGTCCTTGAAGTTTTTGCAGTAGTTCCGGGCTTACAGCTCGTCTTGTTTCCTCTGGATCTTTTATCTGACATACGGCTGCTAACACGGGTAGCTTCTGTGCTGCTTGCTTTGCCGCTTCGTCTGCCAGGGCATCTCCCCTTGCTTCTGGTGTGTTGGCCGTAGTGTGAGCTTTTATCTTTATTACTGCTACCTCAGTTGGTAATAATAAAGACTCCATCAAATACTTTACGAAATCCGCATTCTTAACTGGGGTACCTGCTGAAGTCAAAAATTGTCTTACCCTCCATATGGGGCCATAATCATGTGTAGAGATGAGCGAACCGGGACAACCGAACCCGGTTTCGGTCCGAACTTCCGGAAAAGTTCGGTTCACAGCGAATCCGAACTTCACCGGGTTCGGCCGAACCCGTTTTGACCGAACCCGGTCAAAAACATTATACAAATCGGCAGCCACTTGTCTCTATCAATCACTGATAGAGAAAAGAGGCTGCTGATTAAAAATAAAATAAAAAGCATTTCATACGTACCCGGTCGTTGTCTTGGTGACGAGTCCCTCTTCTTCCTCCAGTCCGACCTTTTCTGACGCGGCAGCCTGTGATTGGCTGCAGAGGCCTCTGCAGCCTGTGATTGGCAGCAGAGGCCGCGGCAGCCTGTGATTGGCTGCAGCGCTCACATGGGCTGCATCGTCATCAAGGGATGTCGAGAGGGACGCGTCACCAAGGCAACGGCCAGGAGACCGGACTGGAGGAAGCAGGGAGTTCCCGGTAAGTATGAACGTCTTTTTTTTTACAGGTACTGTGATCGGTAGTCACTGTCCAGGGTACTGAAACAGTAACTGCCGATCAGTTAACTCTTTCAGCACCCTGAACAGTGACTATTTAGGGTATGTGCACACACACTAATTACGTCCGTAATTGACGGACGTATTTCGGCCGCAAGTACCGGACCGAACACAGTGCAGGGAGCCGGGCTCCTAGCATTATAGTTATGTACGATGCTAGGAGTCCCTGCCTCTCTGCAGGACAACTGTCCCGTACTGTAATCATGTTTTCAGCACGGGACAGTAGTTCCACGGAGAGGCAGGGACTCCTAGCATCGTACATAAGTATGATGCTAGGAGCACGGCTCCCTGCAGTGTGTTCGGTCCGGTACTTGCGGCCGAAATACGTCCGTCAGTTACGGACGTAATTAGTGTGTGTGCACATACCCTTACTGACGTCGCCTAGCAACGCTGCCGTAATGACGGGTGCACACATGTAGCCACCCGTCATTACGGGGCCTCATGCACACGACCATAAAAACACCCGTTATCACGGGTCGTAATTACGACCCGAAATAGCGGGCCCATAGACTTCTGTTAGCCACGGGTACCTTCCCGTTTTCTCACGAGAAGGTGCCCGTGCCGTTAAAAAGATAGAACATGTTCTATTTTTTTATTTTACGGGCCGTGCTCGTAATTACGACTCGTAACTACGAGCACGGCCGGCCGGCCACGGGCAGCCGGCCGCTTTTGCGAACCGTGCTGTCATTATAATTATAGCAGCACGGCCCGTAAAATAGAAAAATAGAACATGTTCTATTTTTTTAACGGCACGGGCACCTTCCCGTGAGAAAACGGAAAGGTACCCGTGGGTAACAGAAGTCTATGAGCCCGTTATTGCGGGTCGTAATTCCGACCCGCAATAACGGGTGTTTTTACGGTCGTGTGCATAATGGGAGCACGGCTCGGAAAAACGAACGGCTGCCCGTGCTCATCTCCTGAAATACTCTGTGCTGCCTTAAACTCTGTGGACAGGTCAGGATCCTGTTTATTTTAAATGCTGCTAGGGAACCCGCTCGATCCACTATATAAGGCTACGCTACAGTGCAGCATTTAAAAGAAACAGGATCCTGACCTGTCCACAGAGTTTAAGGCAGCACAGAGTATTTCAGGAGATGAGCGTGCAGATTCAGTGCTGCTGTGAACTCTGCTCTTACCATTACGTTGCTCTCAGTCTGTTACCTCTCCTCCACTCCTGTCCTCAAGAACACCTTCACATGATTGGCAAGTCACCACGTAATGGTAAGAGCAGAGTTCACAGCAGCACAGAGTATTTCAGGAGATGAGCATGCGGATCTTGTGCGTGGTGGTGACTTGCCAATCATGTGAACGTGTTATAGAGGACAGGAGTGGAGGAGATGTAACAGACTGAGCTACGTAATGGTAAGAACAGAGTTCACAGCAGCACAGAGTATTTCAGGAGAGGAGCTTGCAGATTCAGTGCTGCTGTGAACTCTGCTCTTACCATTACGTAGCTCAGTCTGTTACCTCTCCTCCACTCCTGTCCTCAATAACACCTTCACATGATTGGCAAGTCACCACCCCGCACAAGATCTGCACGCTCATCTCCTGAAATACTCTGTGCTGCTGTGAACTCTGCTCTTACCATTACGTGGTGACTTGCCAATCATGTGAAGGTGTTCTGGAGGACAGGAGTGGAGGAGAGGTAACAGACTGAGAGCTACGTAATGGTAAGAGCAGAGTTCACAGCAGCACTGAATCTGCATGCTCATCTCCTGAAATACTCTGTGCTGCCTTAAACTCTATGGACAGGTCAGGATCCTGTTTCTTTTAAATGCTGCACTGTAGCGCAGCCTTATATAGTGGATCGAGCGGGTTCCCCAGCAGCATTTAAAAGAAACCGTGTTTGTGTATGTGTGTGTATATATGTGTGTTTGGGTATGTGACTTTGTCTGTTTTTGTTTTTATATGTGTGTTTGTGTATATGTGTGTGTGTGTATATATGGGTGTGTTTGTGTATATGCGTTTGTGTATATGTTTGTGTATATATGGGTGTATTTGTGTATATGTTTGTGTGTAGATGTTTGTGTGTGTTTTTGTATATGTGTGTGTTTGTGTATATGTGTGTATCTGGGTGTGTGTTTGTGTGTATATATGGGTGTGTTTGTGTATATGTGTTTGTGTATATGTGTGTTTGGGTATGTGTGTTTTTGTTTGTATATGTGTTTGTGTATATGTGTTCGTGTATGTGTGTGTATAACTGTGTGTGTGTGTGTGTTTGGATATGTGTGTTTTTGTATATGTGTGAGTTCGTGTATATGTGTGTGTGTGTTTGTCTGTTTATGTGTGTGTGTGTGTGTGTTTGTATATCTTGTTGTGTTTGTGTATATATGTGTGTTTGTGTATGGTTGTTTGTTTGTGTGTGCGTGTATATATGTGTGTAGGTGAGTAGAAGTATTGTTATTGTTCACATTGATAACTGGTTTTTTATGTTGTTGCAGATTTTGATGTACCGATTGGACTACGTCTTCGATTCGTTGGACTACTGCGTAGATCTACGTTTTTTCAAATTTTAATAAAATGGTTAACGAGGGTTTTGTTGGGGATTTCTTATTTCAATAAAAATGAATTGTCTTTGTGTTTTTTTTTTAAACTTTATTAGTGCCTAGATAATGGCAGTTGGCTGATTGACAGCGTCCATTATTAAGGCGGTACTTAGTGTTAGCCGGTGCAGAGGCTAGCACTAACCACCCATTATTACCCCGGTACCCACCACCACCAGGGGTGCCGGGAAGAGCTTGGTACGATCCAGTACCCGACCATCTGTTGTGATGGTCGGGTACTGGGGCGGCCGTAGGCTGGTATTATGAGGCTGGGAAGGGCCAAAATCAGTGGACCTTCCCACCCTTGTAATGCTAGGCTGCTGCTGCTGTGTTGTATCGGGCTGGTTATAAAAATGGGGGGGGACCCCCACGTCGTTTTTTTTTTTGAATTTAACAAATTTAGCAATAGACGGGTCCCCCACATTTTTAATAACCAGCCATATACAAGGCCGCAGCAGTCTGGCATTACATTGGTGGGAAGGGCCACTGGTTTTGTCCATTCCCAGGCTAATAACACTGTGTTGTATGTGGCTGGTTATGATAAATTGGGTGGAACCCCATGTCTTTAAAAAAAAAAAAAATTAAATAAATAATTTAAAAAAATGACGTGGGGTCCCCCCCACTTTTATAACCAGCCAGATACAACACAGCAGCAGCAGCCTAGCATTACAAGGGTGGGAAGGTCCACTGTTTTTGGCCCTTCCCAGCCTCATAATACCAGCCTGCGGCCGCCCCAGAGCCCGACCATCACAACAGATGGTCGGGTACTGGATCGTACCTGGCTCTTCCCGGCACCCCTGGTGGTGGTGGGTACCGGGGTAATAATGGTGGTTAGTGTTAGCCTCTGCACCGGCTAACACTAAGCCTCGCCTTAGTAATGGATGTTGTCACTCAGACAGCGGCCATTACTAAAGTGGTAGTAATAAAATTTGAAAAGACAAAGATATAGATAAAATATTTTATTGAAATAAAGCACCCCCAACACAACCCTCATTAACCATTTTATTGTAGAAAAAAAACACGTCATCTAAGTAGTCCTCGAAACCGACGTAGTCCAAACACCAAACCTGTGAAAAAAAATAATTAAATAAAACATGTCGTAGGCTTAGATTCAGTTTAATGTGTGATACTGACTGTTATACCATGTATAGAAGCCTGCCGTGAAGTTGACTTAGATACAGGGCGCCAGCAGACAGTATCATACATGGCCATACATACATATATACAAACATACATACAAGCATGCACATATATACATGCAAATATACATACATGCAAACATACACACATATATACATGCAAACTATCATACATACATGAATACACACACACACATGAAAACATTCATACAAACAAACATGCAAAGATACATACATACATATATACAAGCATGCACAAATATACATGCAAACATAATTACATACATGCACATATATATAAAACATACATGCAAACATACATGCAAAAATAAAAACATGCAAACATACATACATGCACATATATACATACATACATGACAACATACATACAAACATACATGACAACATACATACATGCAAACATACATACATACATGCAAACACATACACACATGCAAATATACATACAAACATGCACATATATACATACATGCCAACATACATGCACAGATATACATACATGACAACATACATACATGCCAACATACATACATACATACATACATACATACATACATACATGCCAAAAAAAATAATAATACGTTCATACTTACTTTCCTCCTGTCCGGCCTCCAGCGATGACGTTTCATCCATGTCGCCGCTGCAGCCTGTGATTGGCTGCAGAGGCGGTCACGTGGGATGAAGCGTCATCCTGGCGTGCGTGACCGCCACTACAGCCTGTGATTGGCTGCAGCGGCGAAAGGGATGAAACGTCATCGCTGGAGGCCGGACAGGAGGAAAGTAAGTACGAACGTATAATTTTTATTTTTTTATTACATTTATTAAAATTGTATTTTCCGCGCGCCGAGCATGTACTGTGAAGGTTGCTGAAAGAGTTAGTGCAGCCCATTAACTCTATCAGCACCCCGGACAGTAGCATGCTCGGCGCACGTAAGTGACAGGTTCGGTCAGAACTAGTTCGGTCCGAACCGAACTTTTCTGTGAAATTCGGCGAACTAGCCGAACCGAACTTTTGATAAGTTCGCTCATCTCTAATCATGTGCAATCCCAAATGCATACCGAGAGTCAGTGTAGATATTTGCTGTTTTACCTGTGGCCTGATGGCAGGCTTAGGCAAGTGCTTTTAGTTCTGCTTCTTGTGCGGAGCGTGAGGCCGGTAAGGATGCTGTTTCAAGTACGGTATGTTCTGTGGTGACTGCATAGCCTGTGAAGAAAGAACCTTGCACACAATACCGTGAACCATCCACAAAGAGTATCAGGTCTGGATTTTGGAGTCGGGTATCTTTCACATTTGCGAACCCCACTGTTTCCTGGGCCATAAGGGCCATACAATCATGTTCTTCAGTATCTGGGAGATATTCTGACTATACTTTACCTGTCTCTACTCCCCCTTGCTCCAGAGGCAGTAAGGTAGCTGGGTTCAAAGTGGTACACCTATGGAGTGTGACCTGCTCAGGGAGAAGAAGCACATAGGTTAATCTTAGATGTCTGGCAGTGGACAAATGCTTAGGTTGTACCTGAGTTAGAATAGCAGTAATATCATGGGGGGCATATATCTGTACAGGAAATGCTAATACAAGATCAGAAGCTTTATTCAACATAAGATTAACTGCAATAATAGCTCGTACACAGGATGGGGATCCACGGGCAACCGGGTCAAGCCTAGCTGAATAGTAGGCAACTGGGCGCTGTTGTGGACCATGTGCTTGCGTAAGTACAGACGTGGCATGGCCATTTTGTTCAGTACAATATAGTCGAAAAATCTTGTCATAATTGGGGGTCCCGAGAGCTGGGGCTGTCTGGACCACCAATTTCAAAGTGTGGAAGTTCTCTTCAGCTTCGGGCGTAAGATGGAAAGGCTGGCTACTGAGGCAGTCATACAGAGGCTGCATGAGAATGGATGCGGAACGAATCCATGGTCTGCAGTAAGAGACTAAACCTAAAAATGTACTTAAAGCATTTAAAGATTTTGGAACTGGTATTTGTACAATAGTTTCTACTCTGCTGTGTGTGAGATGCCTCGTGCCTTGTGCTACACAGTGTCCTAAAAATACAACTTGAGTACAACAAAATTGCAATTTATCTTTAGAGGCCTTGCACCCATTTTCCGCTAAAAACTTCAACAGTGATGCCGAAGCTTGGATACACGCTTCGGAAGAGAGACAGCAAAGAAGCAAATCATCGACATACTGTAATAATACAACATCCGGTGGTGGCAGCCAATCGGCTAATACTGTTTGCATAGCAGCCGTGTAAGCACTGGTTGAGTTGTGGGCACCTTGAGGTAGAACGGTCCATGCATATTGTTTGCCTTGATGGGTGAATGCAAAAAGGTATTGGCAATCAGTATGTAGAGGGACTGAAAAGAATGCATTTGCCAGGTCCACCACCGTAAAATGAGAGGCGGTAGGTGGAATCTGGGCTAAGAGCACATGAGGGTTTGGAACAATGGGCGTATTAAATACAGTGGCTGCATTTACTGCCCTAAGGTCTTGAACCATTCTATATTTAGTGGGCTGCCCTTTGTCTGATTTCTTCTTGACTGGATACAGTGGGGTGTTACAGGGGGAGACTATTTCCACCAGAACTCCTGCATTCAGAAAATCTTTTATGCTATCCGAGATAGCGTCTGATTGAGCCTGGCTGAGAGGATATTGCTTTTTCTGGGGCAGTGGGTGGCCAGGTTTTAGTTGTACAGTGACAGGGGGTACTGGCAGAACTCCTACGTCCGTAGGGCTTTTCGACCATAAAACATGAGGTATATGTTTTAAATGGTGATGCTGTTCTACTGGAGTACACACGTGGACTCCTACTGGCAGTCGGTCTTCCCATGGATCTGTATCACAGGCTGCTATGAGACACAGCTCTTCATCATTTAAACTACCGGTCAACTTGACCGTACCATCTGGAAGATATTCTATGTGGGCTTGTAATTTCTGCAACAAATCTGCACCTAATAGGCAGACGGGAGTTGATTGGCTAGCAACTAATCTAGTGACCAGAGACCGATGTGGGCCAAAATGTAGGGTGACAGGTTTTGTCACTTGATTATTCGTTATACTTCCTCCTACGCCTATGCATTCCTGATAATCCGGGGATAGGAGGTCTGAAGGGACGTGTGCAGTTTTTATGACAGTAGTGGCTGCTCCCGTGTCTATCAAGAATGGAATCGGGGTTCCATCATTAATACTCAAAGGAACTGTAGGGGCAGGTCCTAAAGTTACTGATTGTATTAGGACCACTGCACTTTCCCTGGGGTTGCCACTGTCCTATGCTTGATATGTTTGTATCTGTTGGTCACTAGGTGGGGCCGTGGGTATGTTTCCTTCGGTCTGTCTGGGGCGCTTTGGGCCTCTACAATTTCTGGCAATATGCCCTGTCTTTTGACAATTGTAACATATTATTTCCCTACGGGGGGGTCTATTCTGTGTCCCCTGTGGGTTCTGGTATATCCCTACCTCCGTGATCTGCTTCCTACGCTGAGTCTGGGCTTTTAATCCCTGCTCCACTCCCTGAGCTACCTTCAGCAAATCTCTAGGGTCTAGACTACGATATTCTGGTCTGGCCGTTTTAAGCCCGTCTTGTATGGGTCTTTTTAATCCTTCCACAAAACTACTAGTAAGCAGTCTACAGTCCAAAGGGTTTCGTTCTCGATACCCCATGTTCTTCCAGCTTGTCTGGAGCCTAGTGAAGAATTTCTCCACCGTTTCTGAGTTTTCCTGAGTGAGGTCCGTTAGATTTACTCCTAACTCGGCTTTCTTGTGAGTTGCCCACTCTTTTAGCTGTATCACCAGTTGATCCCCTGAATCCTCACTCTGTCTCCATTCCTCCCCTCCCACTAGGGGTTCTAAGTGATCCAATACTGTGGCACTATATCCTACCATTTTTGTATGTATCAATTGTGCTAGGTCCTGCCAGGTTGCTTTGTACATACTCTGTATCTGTTCTAGATATCTATAGAAGGGTATGGGTTCTGCCTCTGGATCCGGGGCTTTTTGGACTAGTATAAGTGCATCCCTGGGATTCCAGGGTTTGTACTTATATTCCCTTTTCCTAATTTTCTTATCTGCCTCGCTAGCGTATATGTTGGTCAGTACCTGGAGCTGGGAGGCAACTGCATTCAGCGCCTCTGTAGCGTCTTTCCCATCTGGTATATTCCTCCCTTCATCCATCTGGTCTTGGAGGGTTTGGAGCTGCCTTTCTCTTTCTCTTTCTTGTTCCTCTCTTTTTGCCTTGTCCTTCCTGTTTTGCTCTTTTTGCTCCTCTTCGTCTTCCTCATCCCCTCCCTCTGCTCCTTTATTTGTTTTACCTGCCCTAGTAATTACCCCTGCTGGTGCTAACACCACTGGGGCCATTCCCACAACCTGCTTATATGGTTCCGGTATATGCGTGGGGGCAGGCGCAAAAGGGTTCTTGTTCGAGTATCCTGGCACTACTGGGTATATACCTAGAGGATTTTTGTCCCTAGGTCTGGGAGCGCCACATGCATAACATACATCCCTCCACTCCAGGTTCTGAGAACCGCACCTAAAACACGTCCATCCTTCTGGACCATTTGCCGTTCTGTCTCCATACCCCGGGGGTCTACCTACTTTCTCTGTCCTTTTTCCTGGATTTTCATTATAACAATCATAATAAAACTTTTTCTTACATTCTGTTTCCATGCATCCCCCTCACGTTACTTCCTCTGACACCTTCTTCCATGCTTCGGCTTTCTCAGTCAACCCTTTATCTTTCAGCCATCCACGCTTTGTGTCACAACATTCATTCCATTTGTCTGCATCTAACCGTCCATGGGATTCTAGACCACATGCTTTCATTAATTTTTTTATTCCCTGTGTCGCCTTTTTACCTTCTCTTTCTGCTACTACCTGTTTGGCGGTTTGTCCTTTGGGGTGTTCATCTTTAAAGAGGGTAACCAAGTTTCCCATCTTGTGACTGTAAGTGGTGGCCTTAGGCACACCCGTATTTTGTTACAGATTTTAGCTACTGACAGATGAATTCTATTCTCATCTATTTTAGACAGTTTCTAGTTTCCGTACTTACTTTCTACTCTGGCCAGAGAATCTTCCTTTTACAGTCCTTCTTATTTACTTTAAACACCACTCATGGAGATATCCTCCACACCATAACAGTAAAACGGCTAGTATCCCTAGTCCAAATAATAGGGCGAGTGTCAAATCCAAGTGTTGATGCATCATGCCGGTTATTGGACTGCACAAAATTTTCGATTTCTGGGCTACAATTTAGCCTATCATAATCCCCGTAGTCACCTGAAGCATGTACACATGTTTCTGGTAATTTGCAGGATTATCAGAATTTTATTTTTTTTTTTCATCTTTAAAAAATTTCCTTATTCTAAAATGCATTTGTGACACAAAACTGGGTTTCTACAACATTCATACAAATACTGCCATAGAGATCAGGCACTTTATCCTGAGGGTAGGATTTATTTTAGACTTGACCAGATTTTTACACTAAAAATACCCTCATGTGGCCCCTCTATTCCTTAGGAGTACTACCGGGAAGGTGACCTACCAGACAGGAAGATGCAGAGCAGAGTTTGTAAGAGTTAAGTCTTCTTACCTTGCTGCAGCAGTGGTCTGCACGTTCCTTCGTCCGGGAGGTCGCCACTCTAGTCCCGGGAGATCCCCTGGGTGGGGTGCCGTCCTTCTGGTCAAGTCCCTGTTCGGGCGCCAATTTCTGTGATCGCGATGGGGTCACTTTACGCCTTGATCATCTATGCAGGTTCAAATCAGGTGGGGGGGTGCGAGCTCGGAGAAGCAAAGACACACTGAGACCAAGTTCTCAAAGTAATACTTCTAATTTATTGAACTACAGTGCTCATACTTATAGCATCAGACGAACAAAGAACATTCCATAACATATGAGTCATCTGTATGTTCAAGCCTTACATCTTCCTTTCCCATAAAAGCTCATTGGTGGAGCACCAGGTATTCCCTTAGGTTTCCTTTATGCTTAGGGGGGTGGTCAAGCGATTGACCTCCATCTGTTTGCAATTTCAAGGGACGGCAGAGCATCTGCAAACTATTTCTTCTCTTAACCTTTCTAAAATACCCATTATTCTGTATAGTCATAAGAGCATTAACCATTTATCTCTCACAGGAACGTATCCCAAATTTTTAAATAGTAACCTTACAATCGGTCTTATTACATAGTTTTCACAAAAGAAGAAAAACATTTCTTTAAATATGCATATATGTTTCTATTTATCTAATACAGTTTAAATAAATTAATTGAACATTTTAATTTTTAGAGAAATGGGTCTGTACTTATATAAACAATCCCATAAGAAATAAATACAAGTGAAACACCACAGAATATTGTTACCTGTGGAATACATAAGTAATCAGAGGTGTCCCTCACCAAAAAAACAAAAACTATAAAAATGTATATAAATAAATAACTAACAGTTAAATAAATAAAATGAAAAAATAAAGAAAGAAAATAATAAAAAATAAATAATAATAATAATAATAAAAAAAAAAAAACAAAACAACTTACAACTCAAAATTGGCTCCGGGATGGCAGGGAGAAAGTCCATAGCCTCATAACGGACAGAGACCGGGACCCCACCAGCCGGGAGCAGGTCCAGAACCACACTTAAACCCCTCTCATCACAATGGGTCCGAGGGACTTGAAAACATCTTCTTAATATTGTATAAATGAGGGGGGCGCCAGTGGCCAGGGATGCTTGGAAGTAACCTGGGGCACTGGTATGCAGCCAACCCAGAAAATGTCTGAGCATCCATCGCCAAAGAACCACCTCAATAAATAATACAGCTAAAGAAACAGATTAAACTTTATTTCATTATTGACACCCTTCGGAGATAGGGTGCCCAATATGTAAATCCACATAGTTTTTCTTTTGTAACAATAAACTATTTTGATTCCCACCTCTCCTATCCCATGTTAGACATTACGTAGAGTCAGGCAGTCATGTTATACAAACCTAGAGATGAGTAGCCATGTTATACATCACTTAAATACAAGTAGCCCTCTTATACTCCATCTAGAGAGAGCTAGCCATTTAACAGATCACCGAGAGACAAGCAGCCATGTTATAAATCATCTAGAAACAGGTAGCCTAGTTATACATCACCTAGAGACATGCAACCATGTTATACACCACCTAGAGACAAGTAATGTTATACACTACCTAGAGCCAGGCAGCCATGTAATACATAATCAAAGGAGAAATCCATCTCTAAAATTTTGGCTGCCCTCATGTAAAGCATTCTGAAGCTTAGTACTATAATTATCATACACACAACTAGGTACTAAATCACTGTGAGTAATTCTCAGTTTCCGTTAGTTTTCCCCAACATGAATAACAGAGATTAGGATTAACCACTATAACTGGCATAATACAGGTGCCAGGAAGTTATTTGAAGAATTCTTATGACAATGGCATGTTCTACATATTGTCTCTCTCTACGCGTTTCTTTGCTATCTATTTCTGCCGCAAATCTTTAGGGGCCTACAACAATCAATCTATTATATCTTCTAGCATTCTAGAAGTCTAAGTGTACAATGCACTGAATGTAATAAATCGTGCTACAACGGGGACATAGTGAGCTAGCCACCATTTGTTGCTTTCAGTGCATTGTACACTTAGACATTCTAGAATGCTAGAAGATCGAATAGATTGATTGCCGTAGGCCCCTGAATATCTGCGGCAGAAATAGATAGCAAAGACATGCGTAGGGCTAATAGTGGGTAGGATAGGAATAAAAGGTCTTAGCACTTGAACAATATTCCTTGCACCTAACTTGGATGTGCTGGACTTGGATTGAATTTATTCACCCTGTGTAGATCTCTGTAGGTGTGGTTATTTGGCCCCACCTATATCTCTGATATTCTATGTCCAGTTTACAAACATATACAAAAACAAATAAAAATATATAGCTACTAAGATACAAACTGGACATGAATATATGTGATATGTTAATTTTTTTTGCATCATTACCTACCACACTAGATTAATTTATTTTGTGTCAATCCAAAGTGCAAAAGCACTAGACACATATTCTTGATATATTGTATCATTTATCTTATATAGGCTGACATAACTACCATACAAATATTGTCAGTGAAGCGTTGACTGCCAAGTTATATATCCCCTAAACGACTCAGTGAAAATAAACACAACTATGTACTGTAAGAAATGTACCTGGTAGCGCAACGGTAACATCCTATAACACCCATTGCCTCTATTGCCTCAGAATTAGTGCTCAGAGAGTGGGTTCTGTTCGAATGCCAGCACAGCGCTTGTGTAGAACATGCTATTGTCATAACAATTCATCAAATAACTTCCTGGCACCTGTATTATGCCAGTTATAGTGGTTAGTCCTAATCTCTGTCATTTCTGAGATTTTATTTATATGATCTATTAACTTGTGGTTGCCGGCCCAGATTGTTCCTGACCGTTCTCGTGTCTTGAGCTCTTGTATTGCATTTGCCAAACTTATGTTATTAATCTGCCTGATTAATGGTGAAGACCCAGCGATCATGGTCTACATTCACACTAATGACAAAGTTAGAGGTGGGTGGAAGGTCCTAAAACATGACTTCAGAAACTTGGGTAGCAGGCTAAGGGCAAGGACCTCAAATGTAGTATTTTTGTAAATACTACCAGTACCACGTGCCACACCATAGATAGCTGGAGATTAGATAGTAAACAAGTGGCTAAAGTTTTGGAATAGTATGAAGGGTTAATAGGAATAAGAGGAAAAGTGAATATAAATATATAATGTGAATGTATACTAATGGCAGAAGCCTCACTAACAAGATCAAGAAACTAGGGGATGACTGAGACATGGATGAATGATAGATGTGACTGGGCTATTCATTTGCAGGACTACAGTCTATTCAGGAATTATCGCACTAATAAGAAAGGGGGAGGGGTTTACTTATGTGTAAAATCCTGCTTAATGCCGATCCTGTGTGTTAATATCTATGAGGGAAATGATCATGCAGGCTAAAAATAATGGTAGAAGAAACAATAATAAAATACTGATATGTGTTTGTTATAAATCTCCAAGTATAATAGAAGCAGCAGATAATCTATTATTAAAGGAGCACTCCCACAAAATGTTTTATTCTCTGGCCCATTATTTAAATTGTGGTGAAGGTAATCTTCGTACCGGTGGCTGTATTTGTGAGTTATCCACTTTTTTCTGGTCCTCAGCTGTGTCATGTGACCAGCAATAGGACCCTCCAACTGCCACAAGAAGTCAGTTTCTCTATTCATTACAATCACAGCATCGATGTGGGTGTTCTAGGAATGAATGGAGAAAATGTCTTCCAGTTCACACATGAGACGCTGTAACAGTTTGAGAGTCCTATTGCTGGTCACATGACCCAGCTGAGGACCAAAGGGGAGTCGATATCTCACAAATACAGCCACAGGTAAGAAAATTACTGTTACCACAATTTACATAATGTGCCTTTCCAATGGACCAGAGAAAAAAACATTTTGTTGGAGTTCCTCTTTAAAGAAAATCATAATGAAGTAATTATTATGGGGGACTTTAACCATCCTGATATAAACTGGGAAGCAGAAACACAAACAGAAGCAAACACATTTGTGACAATAATAAAAGACAATTACCTCTCATAACTGCTGCAAGACTTAAGAGGAGAGCACTTCTAAATTACTGTCAAATGTTAAGTGTGTATACGTTCACAATTATAGTATAATCACGGGCACAATGAACAATTCGAATTTCTTTATTCGTATATAAACTTAAAAATGGATCCTGTAGCCAATTTTCTAGTAACACGCTTAAGCAGGTAGAACAGAAGATAGATCAGAGTTGTCAGATCATCGTATTGTCACTATGCTCCCGTTTATAGACACCTCATCTATCTAAAGCAAAAATTCATGTAATCTACTGCCACAATTATTCATAGATGTCCCTACGTGTTTCTGAACCCCAAATAGAGCAGGGAGCGTCCTCGGGGGTCACATTTATCAATTAAAATCAACTATTTGCCGGTCAGCACAGTTTTCATACTGTTAGTGTCTCCTCGGCGTGCACATGACACATGAAACACCGAGTATAAAAATTCAAAGTCCTGCCGCTTGGACTGCGTCACTGGAACTGGTGTTCAATCAGAGTTCAGGATGTAAGAATGACGTCCTTGACTAAACCCCGCCTCCTATTTAGGTGACCAATCACATTCTTTAGATACCGTTGCGTCACTGGTTGTCTGGGGAACCCCAAGTGGATTATGCCTTACTTTAAAAACACAACTATAGCAATGTTATTCTAAATACGCCGAATCAGTATAACTTGTTCCTATATAATGCAGAGCTCAGATGGCATGCTCAGATCAAATACAATCAATAAAGAACTTCTCTTTACTGTTTTTTACCATACATAAGTTAATTAACAGTATATATTATTTATATAGATATATATATATATATATATATATACACACTACCGTTCAAAAGTTTAGGGTCACTTAGAAATTTCCTTATTTTTGAAAGAAAAGCACAGTTTTTTTCAATGAAGATAACATTAAATTAATCAGAAATACACTCTATACATTGTTAGTGTGCTAAATGACTATTCTAGCTGCAAACGTCTGGTTTTTAATGCAATATCTGCATAGGTGTATAGAGGCCCATTTCCAGCAACCATCACTCCAGTGTTCTAATGGTACATTGTATTTGCTAACTGTGGCTAATGGATGATTAAAAAACACTTGAAGACCCTTGTGCAATTATGTTAGCACCGCTGTAAACAGTTTTGTTGTTTAGAGGAGCTATAAAACTGACCTTCCTTTGAGCTAGTTGAGAATGTGGGTCATTACATTTGTGGGCTCGATTAAACTCTCCAAATGGCTAGAAAAAGAGAGCTTTCATGTGAAACTCGACAGTCTATTCTTGTCCTTAGAAATGAAGGCTATTCCATGCGAGAAATTGCCAAGAAACTGAAGATTTTCTACAACGGTGTGTACTACTCCCTTCAGAGGACAGCACAAACAGGCTCTAACCAGAGTAGAAAGAGAAGTGGGAGGCCCTGCTGCACAACTGAGCAACAAGACAAGTACACTAGAGTCTCTAGTTTGAGTAATAGACACCTCACAGGTCCTCAACTGGCAGCTTCATTAAATAGTACCCGCAAAATGCCAGTGTCAACGTCTACAGTGAAGAGGCGACTCCGGGATGCTGGCCTTCAAGGCAGAGTGGCAAAGAAAAAGCCATATCTGAGACTGGCTAATAAAAGGAAAAGATTAATATGGGCAAAAGCACACAGACATTGGACAAAGGAAGATTGGAAAAAAGTGTTATGGACAGACGAATCGAAGTTTGAGGTGTTTGGATCACACAGAAGAACATTTTTGAGACTCAGAACAACTGAAAAGATGCTGGAAGAGTGCCTGACGCCATCTGTCAAGCATGGTGGAGGTAATGTGATGGTCTGGGGTTGCTTTGGTGCTGGTAAAGTGGGAGATTTGCACAAGGTAAAAGGGATTTTGAATAAGGAAGGCTATCACTCCATTTTGCAACACCATGTGATACTCTGTGGACAGCGCTTGATTGGAGCCAATTTCATACTACAACAGGACAATGACCCAAAGCACACGTCCAAATTATGCAAGAACTATTTAGGGAAGTAGCAGGCATCTGGTATTCTATCTGTAATGGAGTGGCCAGCACAGTCACCAGATCTCAACCCCACAGAGCTGTTGTGGGAGCAGCTTGACCGTATAGTACGCAAGAAGTGCCCATCAAGCCAATCCAACTTGTGGGAGGGGCTTCTGGAAGCATGGGGTGAAATTTCTCCCGATTACCTCAGCAAATTAACAGCTAGAATGCCAAAGGTCTGCAATGCTGTAATTGCTGCAAATGGAGCATTCTTTGACGAAAGCAAAGTTTGAAGGAGAAAATTATTATTTCAAATAAAAATCATTATTTCTAACCTTGTCAATGTCTTGACTATACTTTCTAGTCATTTTGCAACTCATTTGATAAATATAAGTGTGAGTTTTGGAAAACACAAAATTGTCTGGGTGACCCCAAACTTTTGAACGTTAGTGTATATGTATATATATATATATATATATATTCACACAACGAAGAAAAACAGCAGCACTCGCTTTGGGAAAAAATTGTATATATATCTGGGTGCCCAGCAAGTAGTCCCGATCCTTGGACTAAGTACAGATATAAATAAAGAAAGTTTTGCAGCACTCCAATAAGCAAAATCGTGAAGTTTATTCAGTCCACATCAAGCAAAGTTTCAACGTTTCTGTCCTACAATAGGACCTTTCTCAAGCATGGTGAAACAAGTGTACAAGCAAGGGTATAAATAACAGAAGTGCTCTGACATCATCAATCTCATTAGCATTATTTAAAACACTAAACATAGTGCAAAAAACATTATTGTACATAGGTAAAGGTATCAAAAAAGGGACAAATTGATACAACAGTGCAAAAGTGACAAGTGCATAATCTTAAAAATATTGACATTAAAACGTAAAATACAACATATATATATAATTAGAATTTAATCAAATATTCCACGGCTGTATCAAAGGAGGAGCTGTGCGAACACTCACCAATCAACGTCACTTGATATTAAGCGTAATCAGAAACACCCATTAATGGGTTAGTGCTTCGTGCTGTGTCCAGCATTTGTGAATCTCTAGTGCGCATGCTTCAACCGCACAGTGTACATGTCGCCATGCAACAAAGTAACCGGAAGTTACGTACGGTATTCAAGGTAAGGACTGAATATCATTAGACTAGGTAAGTGCGGCATCTTGTTGCTAGGGATCCGCCAAGCAAAGACGCAACGAACAAACGTCCGTGCAACTTGCCTTGTAGAACAGTCTTTACATAAGATGTGTCCGGATGATCCCAAGATTAGCGGAAAAAATATTTTCCAACTACGTATTCAAAGACAAGCAGGTGGTGGAGATATAAAGACAAATGGTATAAATAAATAATGTGCAAGTTTAGAATCACTGGATTCAGCAAAACTTAGTCATGGTCCACACGTGGATCAGAGGGACTATGGCCACACTTACGTGGTCAAAAAGACCCCCAGTCCGGGTTCGTTGATATGCCAAAATACACTAAGTGAACCAGGCACATCCCACTCAAACCCCAAACGTGTAACGGACCTACAGTATCTGCTATACATATATATAAGTTAAAATTAAAAGCACAATGCTGTGAAAGTTCAAAGTATATATCTCAAACTCCATCTGCTATAAATGAATAAAATAACACATAGAAATTCAAATACATATCAAGCACATATAAAAGGATCAATACCAAAACACATCAAAGGAAGACAGCAGCGCAGCAAAGAAACATTAATATTTTCTGAACATCAACGCAGTATATTGGAGTGTTCTTCAAACATGATGTTAATAGTTGCAATCTGTAAATACAAAAAAAAATAAGACTAAGTTAGTATTGTCCCTTCATCAATAAAGTACCAAAAAAAATACACATGTGATGAATACAAATAAACAGATATTATAAAGAATATTATACAAAATCTTATAAAAAATGTATCACTAATTTAATCCATAGAGGACACAGGAAGGATAAGGAGAGGAGCGAAGACAATGAACAATCAAGAAGTAATCCTAGCTACATTGAACTCTACATTAAGTCCATTCGGTCTCAATGTGTTTAGCAGGAATATCCACCTCAACTCGCATTTATGAAGTATCGCATGTCTGTCCCCACCGTGATAAGATAAGGCAACATGATCCAAGATCATGAACCTCAAATCTTTCTCGGTGTGACCCTGCTCAAAAAAATGTTTAGACACAGGTAGATCAAGTTTATGTTTCCTGATGGAGAAGCGATGATTGTTTAACCGTGTCTTCATCTCACATGTGGTTTCACCCACATATAGTAATTCACATAGGCACCATAATACATATATAATCCAGCTGGAATCACAAGTCAAAGTATGTCTAATATCATGTTGAATACCCGTCAGTGGATGTATGAAAGTGCTACCTTTATTCATAAACTGGCAATTAACACAGTTGTAACATGGAAAACTGCCAGGTTTGAGAGGTCCAAGTAAAGTCTGTTTCTTGCCCCCAAGAGGCTTTTTAACTCGAGATCCAACCAATTTGTCACGTAAGTTGTGTGCTCGTCTGTAGGACATGAGAGGAGCATCACTCAAGCCGTCTATATTTCCATAGTTGTTTTTAATGATAGGCCAATGTTTGTTAACGATTCTAGATATGTCGCTACTAAAGTCGCTGTAAGTGGACACAAAAGGAATTATTTTTGAACACTTCGATTTTGAAAACAAATCCTGTCTAGGTGTAGAGAGAACTTTGTTTCTATGTGCCTGTAATAGTCGCTTAGGGTACCCCTTTTGTAAAAAATTAGAGGTCATACTATCTAATGATCGATCCAAATCTGTTTGGTCATCAACAATTCGTTTAACTCTTATCATTTGACTATATGGTAGTGAACGGATAGTATTCCTAGGGTGGCAACTCTCAAATCTTAAAAGTGTATTTTCGTCTGTTTCCTTAGTGTACAACTTGTTCCTGAGTGTTACATCATCAATGATCACAGTAACATCCAAAAATTGGATATACTCCATACAATGTACCATTGTAAATTGGATATCATCATCAAGTGTATTTACATGTTGATGAAAGGCCATAAGAGAGTTCTCAGTGTCAGTCCAGATGAAGAAGATGTCATCTATGTATCACCACCACCTCAAAACATGAGTGAAGTGATGGGACACATAGATCGACATCTCTTCCATCATGTCCATAAAGATGTTCGCATAGGACGGTGCCATGTTCGACCCCATGGCTGTTCCCATGAGTTGTATATAATACTGTTCTTCAAAGGTAAAGTAATTAGATGTCAAGATAAGTTCCACCAAGTAAATAATAAATTCACATTGGTGAGTGTTCGCACAGCTCCTCCTTTGATACAGCTGTGGAATATTTGATTAAATTCTAATTATATATATGTTGTATTTTACGTTTTAATGTCGATATTTTTAAGATTATGCACTTGTCACTTTTGCACTGTTATATCAATTTTTCCCTTTTTTGATACCTTTACCTCTGTACAATAATGTTTTTTGCACTATGTGTAGTGTTTTAATTAATACTAATGAGATTGATGATGTCAGAGCACTTCTGTTATTTATACCCTTGCTTGTACACTTGTATCACCATGCTTGAGAAAGGTCCTATTGTAGGACAGAAACGTTGCAACTTTGCTTGATGTGGACTGAATAAACTTCACGATTTTGCTTATTGGAGTGCTGCAAGACTTTCTTTATTTATATCTGTACTTAGTCCAAGGATCGGGACTACTTGCTGGGCACCCAGATATATATACAATTCCTTCCTAAAATGAGTGCTGCTGTTTTTCTTCGTTGTATGTATGTATATATATATATATATATATATATATATATATATATATGTATATATATATGTATATATGTATATATATATGTATATTTAAAAAAAAAATCCGCACTTAAGGTTATGATCACTTTTTTATTAAGTATACACATTATATTTGCTTAACTTATTGTATCTTACACGTATTGATTCCTATTAGTTTATATTGGGATATTGAATTAACAATATATATTAAAAATTAAAGGATGTATTTTTTTCACTAGGTTTTTGTGAGGTTTAGATTGTATTAATTTTTTCTTTCATAAGATATTTTTCTTTTTCTTTGGTTTTCGAATTGGTAAGTAACCAAATGAACTTCTGCAACCGTTCCTCCTTTCCCCCCTCTGGTACATCATTATCAAGGCTTTGAAATAGAAGAGAAGTGAAAAATATAGATGACACTACTCTACTTGTCAATTATGGAGTTTATAATTCTTGTTTTGTACAATGGTTCTTGTCCTTAGGTATATTTACACAAATGTAATTTAATTATTTTGTTATTTTTTTGTAAGATATATATTGCTTTAATTATTGCACTGAATGTGGCAGTGTTCTTGACATTTATGGAGCTATTGAACAAAAATTTATATTAGCTTTTGATACACTCTATTGTGGGGTATTTACTTATCCATATATGAACGTGTGGTAAGCTTGTTATTTTTTTATTCTTTAATCATTATTAATGGTTGCTGTATTCACCAGAGTTATATGAATTAATAATTCCCTATTTGATTGATATACTAGTATATTTGTGCACAAATATAAAACAACAAAATTTCCCATTTTTTTGCTGCACAGAATCATTTTGGGTATATTTTCCCCTTCTCTTTCCCCTATTACAATTAGAGGGTGGAGATGCTCTATGTAGTCACCTCTGTTGTATGGAGTTGTGATTGCCTCTTCACTTTGTACCAGTATAACAGGGTTAATTTGTGGTTAAGAGGTATAAGTGTATTTTTTTACATATACACTCTTTATGCATGTGTGACAAGACTATTAGGCCCTGTTCACATAGAGATTTTTTGCAGGCAGAAAAAATCTGCCTCGGAATTTGTTCAGGAACTTTGAGGCAGATTTTGACCTGCCTGTAATTTCTTGACAGGTTTTTCGCCCCTGCGGCCATTGAGCGCAGCAGGCGAAGAGCGCCGCGAGAAACGCTTTCTTTGCCCCCCATTGATTTCAATGAGAGGTTGGAGGTGGAACCGCGGGAATAAACAGCATGCCACTTTTTTACCACGAAAGGCTAAAAGTCGCAGCAAAAAAGTAAACGCTTCCGTGAACAAACGCTGTGTGAACTGGGCCTTTGTTTCATTCTTTTCTGCACATGCGCTTGTCTTCGGCACATGCACAGTTTTGCCAGTTTTTACTTGTATATATATTTTTCTGTGCCAAAGCTATATCTTTCCAACAGTCCATGTGATCGGCCCAGGGGCGTAGCTAAATGCTCATGGGCCCCGATGCAAAAGTTCTTATTGGGCCCCCCCGCAAACTCCTCATGGCCGACGGTCCGCAGCTTTCAGCTGCATCGCTGGGTCTCCTAAGTGACCCAACAATGCAGCACTAGCAGCCGGGGCGTCACTTAGGCTGGGTCACACACACTATTTACGGACGTAATTCGGGCGTTTTAGCATTGAATTACGTCCGAAAATGCGGCTCAAAAGCGTTGGCAAACATCTGCTTTATGATGTTCTGTGCCGACGGTCATTTTTTTTACGCGGCGCTGTCAAAAGGCGGCGCGTAAAAAAGACGCCCGCGTCAAAGAAGTGCCTGTCACTTCTTCAGACGTAAATGGAGCTGTTTTCCATGGAAAAACAGCTCCAATTACGTCCATAATGGACGCAGCGAACAACGCCTGCACATGCCATTACGTCTGAAATTCCGGAGCTGTTTTCTCCTGAAAACAGCCTCGTAATTTCAGCCGTAAAGGTATGTTCACACGGCCTATTTACGGACGTAATTCGGGCGTTTTTGCCCCGAATTACGTCTGAAAATAGCGCCTCAATAGCGCTGACAAACATCTGCCCATTGAAAGCAATGGGCAGACGTTTGTCTGTTCACACGAGGCGTATATTTACGCGCCGCTGTCAAATGACGGCGCGTAAACAGACGCCCGCGTAGAAGAAGTGGCCTGTCACTTCTTTGGCCGTAATTGGAGCCGTTATTCATTGACTCCAATGAATAGCAGCGCTAATTACGGCCGTAATTGACGCGGCGTTCAAGCGCCTGCACATGCCGGTACGGCTGAAATTACGGGGATGTTTTCAGGCTGAAACATCCCCGTAATTTCAGCCGTTACGGACCCCCGCCGTGTGAACATACCCTTAGGCCGGGTTCACATGACCTATTTTCAGACGTAAACGAGGCGTATTATGCCTCGTTTTACGTCTGAAAATAGGGCTACAATACGTCGGCAAACATCTGCCCATTCATTTGAATAGGTTTGCCGACGTACTGTACAGACGACCTGTTATTTACGAGTCGTCGTTTGACAGCTGTCAAACGACGACGCGTAAAAATACAGCCTCGTCAAAAGAAGTGCAGGACACTTCTTTGGACGTTTTTGGAGCTGTTTTCTCATAGACTCCAATGAAAACAGCTCCAAAAACGGACTTAAAAAACGCCGCGAAAACGGCACGAAAAACGCCGCGAAAAATGCGAGTTGGTCAAAAAACGTCTGAAAAGCAGGGTCTGTTTTCCCTTGAAAACAGCTCTGGATTTTCATACGTTTTTGGTCACTACGTGTGCACATACCCTAAGGGTATGTTCACACGTAGTCAACAAAAACGTCTGAACAGACCCTGCTTTTCAGAAGTTTTTTTACCAACTCGCGTTTTTCGCGCCATTTTCGCGGCGTTTTTTACGTCCGTTTTTGGAGCTGTTTTCATTGGAGTCTATGAGAAAACAGCTCCAAAAACGTCCAAAGAAGTGTCCTGCACTTCTTTTGACGAGGCTGTATTTTTACGCGTCGTCGTTTGACAGCTGTCAAACGACGACGCGTAAATAACAGGTCGTCTGCACAGTACGTGGGCAAACCCATTCAAATGAATGGGCAGATGTTTGCCGACGTATTTGAGACGTATTTCCAGACGTAAAACGAGGCAAAATACGCCTCGTATACGTCTGAAATTTGGCCGTGTGAACATACCCTTACAGACACTGCCGTGTGAACATACCCTCAGGGCTTAAAATGTCAGGGGAAATAGCCCCAGTACATATGTGTCCACCCCCCAAAAAAAATGTGTGTATAGTAGACAGCATAGCATATCTATAGCACTGCGACCCTATAAACTATGGATAGGATTAGATACATTGGCTCAGCAGACAGTATCACACATGATAGGATTAGATACAGTGGCCCAGCAGACAGTATCACAGATGATAGGATTAGATGCAGTGGCCCAGCAGACAGTATCACACATGATAGGATAAGGGTATGTGAATACGGTAGCAGGCTTTTACGTCTGAAATGACAGACTGTTTTCAGGAGAAAACAGCTGCCTCGTTTCAGCCGTAAATGCTCCTCCTCGCATTTTGCGAGGCTTCCCTAACAGCCATAAATTTTGAGCTGTGCTTCATTGAGTTCAATGAAGAACGGCTCAAATTACGTCTGAAAGAAGTGTCCTGCACTTCTTTTGAAGAGGCTGTATTTTTACGCGTCGTCGTTTGACAGTTGTCTGCACAGTACGTCGGCAAACCCATTCAAATGAATGGGCAGATGTTTTCCGACGTATTGTAGCCCTATTTTCAGGCGTAAAACGAGGCATAATACGCCTCGTTTACGCCTGAAAATAGGTCGTGTGAACCCAGCCTTAAATGCAGTGGCCCAGCAGACAGTATCACACATGATAGGATTAGATGCAGTGGCCCAGCAGACAGTATCACACATGATAGGATTAGATGCAGTGGCCCAGCAGACAGTATCACACATGATAGGATTAGATACAGTGGCTCAGCAGACAGTATCACACATGATAGGATTAGATACAATGATTCAGCAGACAGTATCACACATGATAGGATTAGATACAGTGGCTCAGAAGGCAGTATCACACATGATAGGATTAGATACAGTGGCTCAGAAGCCAGTATCACACATGATAGGATTAGATACAGTGGCTCAGAAGACAGTATCACACATGATTGGATTAGATATAGGGCCCAGCAGACAGTATCACACATGATAGGATTAGATACAGGACTCAGCTCGCTGACATTGCGGCTCCAGCGTTGGACCCAGGAAAGGTAAGAATAATAATTTTGCTTCTTTATGAGTTACTGATTATATTTGTGTGTTTGTGGTTTTTTTACAGGTTCGGTTGTTGGACTTCGGATACGAGGACTTCAATGACGGCGTTTTTTTTATTCTCAATAAAATGGTTAATGAGGGTTGTTTTTTTATTTCAATAAAATATTTTTTCTATGTGCTTGTATCTTTTTAAACTTTATTATCACCGCCTTAGTAATGGTCGCTGGCTGATTGACAACCTCCATTACTAAGGCGGGGCTTAATGTTAGCAGGTGCAGAGGCGAACACTAACCCCCATTATTACCCCGGTACCCACCGCCACCAGGGGGTACTGGGAAAAGCCGGGTACGAACCAGTACCCGACCATCTGTAGTGACGGGCAGGCACCGGGGCGGCCGCAGGCTGGTAGTATTAGGCTGGGGAAGGCCAAAAACAGTGGCCCTCCCTACCCTGGTAATGCTGCCTGCTGCTGCTGTGTTGTATCTGGCTGGTTATGAAAATTGGGGGGGACCCGACATCGTTCTTTCCAATTATTTTTTTATTTTTATTTTTTAAATGACGTGGGGTCCCCCCCATTTTTCATAACCAGCCAGATACAATAAAGCAGCAGCAGCCTAGCATTACCAGGGTGGGAAGGGCCACTGTTTTTGGCCTTTCCCCTCATGATACTACCAGCCTGCGGCCACCCCAGTGCACGACCGTCACTACAGATGGTCAAGTACTGGATGGTACCCGGCTCTTCCCAGCACCCCTGGTGGCGGTGGGTACCGGGGTAATAAAGGGGGTTAATGTTAGCCTCTGCACCGGCTAACACTAAGCCCCGCCTTAGCAATGGATGCTGTCAATCAGCCGGCGGCCATTACTAAGGTGGTAGTAATATAGTTTAAAAAAAAACACAAAGACACAGAAAAAATATTTTATTGAAATAAAAAAAAAAACACACAACCCTCATTAACCATTTTATTGATAATAAAAAAAAAGCCGTCATCGAAGTAGTCCTGGAATCCGCCGTAGTCCAACGACCGAACCTGTAAGAAAACACACAAGAAAAACGATTAGTAACACATGTGTTAGGCTTAGATACAGGGCCCATATGTGATACTGTCTGTGGGACCCTGTATCTAAGCCTACCACAAAGTAGGCTTAGATACAGGGTCCAGCAGATTGTAATCTTATACAGTATAAGATTACTGTGTGCTGGGGCCCTGTATCTAAACCTACAGTGTGGTAGGCTTATATACAGGGCCCAGCAGACAGGATCACACAATCTGTGATCCTGTCTCATGGGCCCCCTAAGCCTGCTACATCGTAGGCATAAAGGGGTTGTGCAGTCCCTAAACATTGATGGCCTATCCTCAGGATAGGCCATCAATAGCTGATGTGTCCCCCGGGACCCACAAATCAGCTGTTTTGAAGGGGCCGCAGCACTCGTACGACAGCTGCTTCCCCTTCATTTCACTACTCGCTCACACTGTGAATCGCCGACACGGATTCACAGTGTGACTGGAATGAAGTGACCGGAATGAAGGGGAGCAGCTCTCGTACGAGTGCTGCGGGCCCTTCAAAACAGCTGATTGGCGGGTCCCGGGAGTCGGACCCCGCCAGTCAGGGCTAATCTTACCTTCCTCTTCAGCCGCGGCGGTAGTTCTGTCGTCTCGATGCTGTGTGCGGCGCATAGCGCTGTGACGTCATGCGCTGCGCACAGCGCTTGACGTCAGGACCTCCGCTGCGATCCGGAACCAGGAAGGTAAGTAAAGTCTGTTACTATAGTAACATGGGCCCGCGGCCCGAGTTACAATAGTAACTTTTTATTGATGTGGTGCGGGGGGCTGTGGGCCCCCCTGGCTTCGGGCCCGGTCGCAATTGCGACCGCTGCGACCCCTATAGCTACGCCAGTGGATCGGCGCACCCATCTAGTCTACTGTGTATGCACCGGTTTCTGGTGCAAGCGCTGTTTTGACATCCTTTGGACATTTCAGATGTATTTCTGGGCATGCTCCAATTTTGGTCGCATGCACGGTTTATTATCCAACCATTTTTTCTGCACGTGAACCAATTTTTTCGACATAGTCACATTCTCTACGAGTCTGACTTATTCATTTGGGCATGCGCTGAGTGCGGACGCACGCACTGATCCTTGTGAGTGTGACGCAGAGGAGCCTTGACTCTGTGCATTCTCAGTACTGGCATTTTTCCTAGTGCCTGCGCAGTTGAGTTAACTGCTCCTCTGCGTCTCAAAGATCGCATTGGGTGTGCACATGCCATTTTCCTGCACAATGTGCAGGTGTATATTGTGATCCACCTTTATCCCTGGGGCTTACACCTACTTTGTAAGGCCCCATGCGCACGACCGTAAAAAAAACTCCGTAATTGCAGATCGTAATACGGTCCGCAATTACAGACCCACCCGATTCTATTGGCCGCGGACACCTTTCCGTATCGATATGGATAGGTGTCCATTCCGTAGAACCGTGCCAGGAATTATGGAGCGTATCCTACTTTTCGTATTTTACAGGCCGTGCTCCCATACTATGATTATGGGCACAGCCGTGTGCATGAGGCCTAACAATGCAGAGATGCAGTGGCTTGTCTGGGACACCGCCACATGAGCTGCCTAATTCAAATGGTAATTATGGTAATTATTGCATTCAATCCACCTGACTATATGTATATATAAAAGAGACCGTATCAGTCCATTTTATACCCCTGAGGAAGCTAGGTTTCCCATGGCGATACGCATGGGGCTGGTCTTTGTTTTTAAGCTATGCGCCCCTCTGCCAGGCTTGTATCTATTGTCTTATTATTATGATGTTTTAGGTATGTGCCTTTTTGCATTGTATGTCACATTTATTTATGAACTTATCCTATTTTAGGAATTACCACATGTATTGAAGTGAGTATCCTTATTAGGGCCATTCATAGATCTGGCAGGTCTTATCTAGTTTGGGGCCCTTGTGCACTTTACAGTGTATTTTACTATGGATCACTGAATTTAATTTTTATATTCAAAGTTTTTAATTGTTTGTCTTCTCCTCTTAGGGGTCAATACATTTTTTGGCATACTCTTGAAAATTAGTCAGATAAAGTAAGAGCTCTCATCAACTGTAGCCCCACTATAGATGAAAAAGTAATTTTCTTTTTCACCATTTATAGGTACAGATTGGGCTAGCACCACATTGTTCTCACTTGTTTAGTAGAGCAGCTACAAAAACAATACACTTCAGAGCTGCTAATTTTCATTGGTTAAGGAATGACCGCATAAGCTGGGTCAATATCCTTATAAATAGTAGTACACAAACTAAACAGGACATTTTTAAAAGCTTCTTAAATAGGTCCTGTGAAAGATATCTACCACCGTATGTTTCAGACTATAAGACGCACCTGACTATAAGACGCACCCAGGTTTTAGTCGACTACGCTATTGCTTCCAGCAAAACGACAGGTCCGGTGCACAAAAGAGACAAACGGAAACCACGGGCACCGGCTCTATCACCATTGAAATCACTGGTGATGGAAACGGTGTCAGTTTGTGTCTGCTCAGGGTCCCATTCTGACGGAAACCTCGAACGGAACGGAACGTCAGAATGGGACCCCAACACAGATGTGATCAGAGCTTATAGACAGAATTTTATCCACGGGACATAAAAAAATAAATGTCACTTCTGAATAACAACTAATCTTGAAAACCGTAAGAAATGAATACAGAAACTATATATGAAAATTGTATAACTTATTTATACAAAAAATAACATTTATTTGCTGAAACCGGACAACACCTTGGAGCTATTATTTACCATACTTGCAAGTTAATTGATCATGTTCTTTCACTTTTGACAAATTTTACCCAAATGATCGATATAGAAATAAGAGTTTGTGAAGAAAAAGCTTTTAACATACATATGAAAGATAAAAAAATGTAAAAAAATCTGCAGTCCAGGCATATGATTTGTGCTTTGTTTATGAATGGAATGCTTAAACCATGAAACATAAATGAAATGCAATTTACTTATAAAATTTATATTGTTGATGAGCCAGGACTTTACATATGTCTTAGCTTTTGACAAGTGGGCAAATATTGAGAAATCATATTTTAACCACCCAATATCTTAAAAGAATTGAACATAATTAGCAGCATACAACACGCCATGTGTAAGGATAAGTGCTATCTGATGCAACCACCCCTTTGTGTATGGACTTTTTTTATATATTTGGAATAAAGTTGGAATATTACTTGGTTTTAAACTCAGCGCTGGATCAAGTTTCTCTTATTCTGCCTTTAATCATCGTGTGCTGCCACGAGGATCCATGCCCTGTCCACGCTCGGACATAGGATCGGTGAGCTGGAGGATTCCTCCCCCATTTACTTCCATTTATGTAAATATTATACAGGAATATCTGTTGCTTACCATTTACAAGATGTGGATAGAGTTAATGGATTTTTGCTTGTAGTATAAAAATGTTGGCTTTGATATGTTATGCTAATCCCTTGATGAACTAACCATTACATATTTATTGAAATGTGCATTTTCTCATTTGAGTTATTAGCTGAAGGAATTCCACGGCTCAAGAATCATGGGATGACCTCAAACTGGACACATGCCTTAGTGCAGTAACTTGGCAGGAGCACTCAGTAAGGCCCCATGCACACGACCGTAAAATAGCTGACCATACTACGGTCCGTGGTTTTACGGTCCCATTCAGTTCGCAGGGCTCAGCAGCCGGCCGTGTCTGTATTAGCGGGCTGTGATTACGGGCACGGTCGTGTGCATGGGGCCTAAACCTGTAATTGGCATGGAGCATACTGCAGAAATATTCCACCCTCAGGCCATTCAGAGCAACCCAGCAGAGGTATTCATTGCATGGCTGTGACATCCTGGTGTGTGCATCTGGCTGTCCCCCTAAGGGAGAAGTAAAGGTTGCTACAGAGATCCCTGACAAAGATTAAAGCATTATATAATACAAAAGGCACTACATAAAGCGAACCAGCTTAAATCACAGATTAAAGCATTGTGATTCATTTTCATATAAAGCATTTCAGACCCATTTTAAGCAGAAGTGGCTCATACAATATAACTTCTTAAAGGAGAACATGCACAGTTTCTCTGCATAACACCACGCTACCCAGATAAAGGGCACAGCCCAAATTTTTTAAGACTACCAATCGTTTACTATGAATATGTAATGACGGGGGGTAGGAAAACGGACAAGTGAGCCCTAGTCTACCCGCCACTCTGTCCCTGCCTACTTGCAACGATCCGCCCTAGGCGACGGGGTACAACTGGGCGGCGGTCCCTGCGCTCAGTAAGTGCACGACAAACACGACAAACATACAAGGGAATACAAGCAAGGGAAAGGGGCAGTTGCCCACGGCAACACCGTGAGCAACCAGAGTGGTGAACGAGCCAAGTCAAGCCAGGAGTGTACGAGGTACCAAACGAAGAGCAGAAGAGTAGTCAGTAAGCCAGGGTCTGTATGGAGCAGGATCAAAATAGAAGGAGCTGTAGCTGGGCCAGGAAACCACACAAAAAGAATCACAAGCACCGGGGGACAGGAAGGGCAGGCTTAAATAGACCGAGGGCGGGAGCTAGCTGAGTCTGGCCAAGTTGCGATAGGCTCTCCCACTCCTAAGCCTGCCAGCCTGAGTGGTGGAAGCTGGAGTCAGTCTCAGGGATGTAGATTCAGGTGCTGACTGATTAATTATGGGAGTTAACCCCGAAGCTGTGCCTGGCAGATCCTTTACAGAATATTTCTTTAAATACTAAGACAAAGAGTACTGCTCCAATTTCTTAAGACTACCAGCGATCCACTATAAACACTCCTTTGATTACTAAGATAAAAGAAACTGTTTCCTTCACGATCTACACAAAATGCATTTATTTCATTAGCTCATAGCCACCTCTTTTTCAAACCCCAAATGTAGAGAAACTGTGAATGACCTAAAAACAAATAAAACCTCTCAACAAGTTATATGAAGAAACAGGACAAAATGGGTAAACCTTCCAAGAATTTGGGTGACGACCAAGCCAAAGTCAGTAAAACACCCAAGAAAAGAAGGAATTGGGAAAATCACATCAAAACCTGTCCTTTGAAGGAACCAAACGTCTCTGATTGAACGAAAATCCAAAAACTTATATACTAAATGAGAATTGTTCTTCTGGGACATGGTCGGAAAGTGAGGATGGTGAACCTACACAACAACACCCAACTGACCTTAACCCCTTTCCCCTTTGGCCACTTTTGACCTTCATGACATGGCCTCATTTTTTAAATCTGACATGTTTCACTTTATGTGGTAATAACTCCGGAATGCTTTTACCTATCCAAGCGATTCTGAGACTGTTTTCTCGTGACACATTGGACTTATGTTACTGGCAAAATTTGCCCGATACATTTAATTGTGAAAGACAACAAAATTTAGCAAAAAATTGCAAAAATTAGCATTTTTCTCAATTTAAATGTATCTGCTTGAAAGGGTATGTTCACACGAGGGCGTCCGTAACGGATGAAATTACGGGGATGTTTCAGCCTGAAAACATCCCCGTAATTTCAGCCGTAACGGCATGTGCAGGCGCTTGAACGCCGCGTCCATTACGGACGTAATTGGCGGTGCTATTCATTGGAGTCAATGAATAACGGCTCCAATTACGGCCAAAGAAGTGACAGGTCACTTCTTTGACGCGGGCGTCTATTTACGCGCCGTCATTTGACAGTGGCGCGTAAATTACGCCTCATGTGAACAGACAAACGTCTGCCCATTGCTTTCAATGGGCAGACGTTTGTCAGCGCTATTGAGGCGCTATTTTCGGACGTAAATCGGGGCAAAAACGCCCGAATTACGTCCGTAATTAGTGCGTGTGAACATACCCTAAGACAGGCAGTGTTATACCACACAAAAGTGTTGCTAATTAACATCCCCCATATGTCTACTTTAGTTTGGCATCGTTTTTTGAACATCATTATATTTTTCTAGGACGTTACAAGGCTTAGAACTTTAGCAGCAATTTCTCACATTTTCAAGAAAATTTAAAAATGCTATTTTTACAGGGGCCAGTTCCTTAGATATTAGAATCCCCCAATAAGTCACCCCATTTTAAAAACTGCACCCCTCAAAGTATTCAAAAGAGACATTGCGCAGGAATTAAGGCAAAGTAGAGGTGAAATTTACAAAGTTCATTATTTTTTTCCCGAAATTTATTTTGAATCAATTTTTTTTGTACCACAGAAACATTTTACCAGAGAAATGCAACTCAATATTTATTGCCCAGGTTCTGCAGTTATAGGAAATATCCCACATGTGGCTCTAGTATGCTACTGGACTGAAGCACGGGCCTCAGAAGCAAAAGTAGCACCTAGTGGATTTTGGGCCTCCTTGTTATTAGAATATATTTTAGGCACCATGTCAGTTTTGAACAGGTCTTGTGGAAATCCCCCAAAAGTGACCCTACTTGGGAAACTACACCCATCGAGGAATTTATTAAGGGGTGTAGTTAGCATTTTGACCTGCCAGTTTTTTTGCAAAAATTTTTGGAACTAGGCCATGAAAATGAAAATCTAAATTTTTTCAAATAAAATGTAGGTTTAGCTAATTTTTCTTCAATTCGAAAAGAACTAAAGTAGAAAAGGCAATTTCTCCCGAGTAGAACAGTACCCCACATGTGGTAATAAATGGCTGTTTGCACACACGGCAGGGCTTACAAGGGAAAGAGCGCCATTTGGCTTTTGGGACTCAAATTTAGCAGGAATGGCTTGCGGTGGCCATGTCGCATTTGCAAAGCCCCTGAGGGGACAAAACAGTGGAAACCCCCAACAAGTGACCCCATTTTGGAAACTACACCCCATGAGGAAATTATCTAGGGGTACAGTGAGCAGTTTGACCCCAGAGGTGGTTTACAGAACTTATTGGAAGTAGGCCGTAAAAATGAAAATCTAAATTTTTTCAAAGAAAATGTAGGTTTAGGTATTTTTTTTTCATTTCCACAAGGACTGAAGGAGAAAAAGCACCACAACATTTGTAAAGCAATTTCTCCTAACTAAAACAATACCCCACGTATAGTTTTAAACGTCTGTTTGGACACACGGTAGGGCTCAGAATGAAAGGAGCACCATTTGGATTTTGGAATAGTTTCTGGGCGCCATGTCACATTTGCTGAGCTCCTGTAGTACTAGTACAGTGGAAACACCCGAAAAGTGACTCCATTTGAGAAACTGCACCCCCTGAGGAATCATCTAGGGGTAAAGTGAAAATTTTGATCCCAAAGTTTTTTTGCTCAATAATTAGAAGTAAGCCATGAAAATGAAAAATATATATTTTTTCCAACAAGATGTCGTTTTAGATCAAAATTTTTCATTTTTACAAGGAATAGAGAAGAAAAAGCACACCAACATTTGTAAAGAAATTTCTCTTGAGTACGGTAACACCCCATATGTGGTTATAATCAGCTGTTTACATATATGGGAACATTCAGAAGAAAAGGAGCGGTATTTATCTTTTGGAGAGTAGATTTTGCTGCAATGGTTTACGGACGCCATGTTGCATTTGCAAACCCACTGATGTACCAAACAAAAGTGACCCCGTTATAGAAACTACACCCCTAAAGGCATTTATCAAGGGGTGTAGTGAGAATTTAGACTCCACAGGTGTTTTTCAGAAATGAATACGCAGTGGATGGTGCAAAGTGAAAATTGCAATTTTTCCACTGATCTGCACAATATGTTCACCGCACAATATGTTGTGCCCCTAGAGAATCTTACCCCAGAAATTGTTAAGCGGGTTCTCCCGGGTATGGTAATGCCTTACTTGTGGCCATAAATTGCTGTTTGGGCACACTGTGGGGCTAAGAAGGGAAAGACCACCATTTTCAGCATGGATTTTGCTTTGTAATAGTTGTGTTTGGGGTTTTGCTGGTATTTCAGTTTATAATGTGGTGGCATATGTAATTTGTGCGGAGTACATCAGGGCATAATATGAGGGTATAATAATTGGGTAAATAATACAATTATCCATAGATGTGTGTTACGCTGTGAAGCGATCCGTTATGCGCAGGCCGGTGTCACACTGATAAACAGTTTTCTTTCTTATCCCCCTTTTGTAACTCTGCACCTTTTGGGGACTTTTTCTCCATCGTAGTTTGGGAAATTTTGCTGGGAAAGTTTTGCGCTGGTATAATACAGGCGTGCTCGCTTCCAGCGGATGTGCTATGTCCCTTCCCTTTCCTAGTTCCTAAATACTAGGGCCCTGAAACTGAAGGAATGTTCCCCTCCGGCCTGTGCATTGAGATGTTTTTTCATCACCGCATTACTAGTGCCATAACTTTTTATTTTTCAGTTGATTGAGCGGTGTGCGGGCTTGTTTTTTGTGAGACGGGCTGTAGATTTTATTGGTACCATTTTAGAACACATACAACTTTTTGATCACTTTTTATTTCATTTTTTGGTAAAGGAAATTACCAAAAACAAGCAATTCTGGAATAGTTTTTTGTTGGTTTTTTTTTCGGCATCCACAATGCGCCCTAAATTACATGTTAGCTTTATTCTGCGGGTCGATACGATTACGGTGATACCAAATTTATATCGTTTTTTTTATGTATTGCAGCTTTTGCACAATAAAATCACTTTTTTTATAAAAATCATTTGTTTTCTGTGTTGCCATATTCTAAGACCCATAACTTTTTTATTTTTGCGTGCACAAAGCGGTGTCAGGGATTATTTTTTTATGGGACGGATTGCCGTTTTTATTAGTACTATTTTGGAGTAAATGTGACTTTTTGATCATTTTTTATAGCATTTTTTGGAAGGAGATGTGACCTAAAAACAAAGATTCTGGCGTTGTTTTTCATGTTTTTTTTACGGCGTTCACTGTGCGGGATAAATTACATGATAGTTTTGTAGTTCGGGTCGTTACGGACGCGCCGATACCAATTATGTATAGTTTTTTTAATTTTTACGGTTTTTCCTATAATAAAAGACTTACTATGGGAAAAAAGTCAGTTTAGCTTTATTTTTATTTGAAACGTGTGTGTTTTTATTGTTTTACCACATTTTTATTAACTTTTTTTACTTTTTTTACTTGTCCCACTAGGGGACTTGAGGGCCTGATGCCCCGATCGCTACTCTAATGCACTGCACTACATACGTAGTGCAGTGTATTAGCGCTGTCAGCTATTCACTGACAGCAAGCCTATGAGGACACGCCGCAGGCGGGTCCTCATCGGCTCCCGTACAAGGCAGACTTATCTCATAGATTACATCACTAGGTTGCCGGTCGGGTTAAAACCTATCAAATGCTGCGCAATATTGAGCGCAGCATCTGAGGGGTTAATCTGCCGGATCGGAGAATAGCTCCAGTCCTGGCAGTTACAGGAGGGTGCCAGCTGTATGATACAGCTGTCACCCCGTGGTGATGGTGCCGGCTCTGCTTCTGAGCCCGCACCATCACCGCAACGCAACTGTACTGCGCTTTGCGGGAACACCTTCCCGGCAGCGCCGTATATATACGGCGGACGTCGGGAAGGGGTTAAAAAACACATTCAAGCTCTGCCCACAACTGAATGCATCCGAAATATGTTCAAGGAATTTACACAAACTTTGAAACAAGAATTGACCGAAATGCGAAATGACGTTAACCAAGCTTTTAATATAATTCAAACGCTAGAAGATACCTGTTCTCAAATTATCTCACACTCTGAAAAAGTTTCAGACATTCTGCTGAGTAAACAAAGAGAACGCTATTTAAAAAAGCTTCATATTGATGACCTTGAAAACAGGTCAAGGAGAAACAACTTGAGAATTAGAGGCATTACAGAAGCTGTAGCTGACAAAGAAATCTCTACTATTCTTAGCCAAATCTTTAATGAATTACTGGGGAAAAATGGAAAAAACGATGTGGGACTTTAGAGAGCGCATAGAGTTTTTCGACCTAAATCTGTCGGTCCTCACAAACCCAGAGATATCTTATGCTGCCTGCAAAGCTTCAGAACAAAGAAATACTACAAAAAGCTCGGTATGCTAAAAAGATCGAATATGAAGAAAACAAAGTGGTAATCTATCAAGACCTGTCTAGACTAACATTAGAAATTAGACGTCAACTCCAACCTCTTACCAGAACACTATGAGAGAGGAACATCCTCTACAGATGGTTGTTCCCATTTGGACTAGCACTATCTCTTAATGGTAAATCATTAACAATCAAACTCTGTACTTGTACTGAATAAATTAGATCTGAACCACTTGCAAATTCCCGATTGGACCAATACAGAGGATCTATTTGGCCTTCCTTCACTCCCAAGACCAGAGAATTGGGAGACTGGTACACCCAAAAAAGCTAAAAAGATGAGATACCCTGAAGTATGGAAAACGCCTAAAAGGAAAGAAAGATGGCAACAAGACTGATACTACCGGTCCTTTGCTCATTTAATTTTGTCTTGATTTAATATCTGATTAAGGCCGTGAGTAACAAATATACTATGCTTTTGTTTCCTAATACAGGTGAAATTACTGCATTAGTAATCAATAATTTACTGTTTTACATCTTACGTGTTACAAGATTTGTTGACGGTCATGTATCCTCTGCCATTATACCGTTTGCTCCATGTAATCTCAATAACTTAGTTTGCACCCCCCCCCACTCCCCGGGCATGTGAGTTATGCTCTCAAACCCAGTTGAGTTGGGAAATACTTCCTCCTGCTCTCAACTGCCAGCATACCTTTTGTTCATTTAGTAGGCTTATAAACGATATATACCTACCTTATAATTTTTCCCATGTTAAAATCCACCACCAAGTTATTTGTCTCTGCTGCATTAGAGTTCATTATTAAACATATTAAAAAAATATGACTGAATTGAAACTGGCCTCCTACAATGTTAAGGGCATTAATATTCCACAAAAAAATTATTCCACAATCTCGTATATTGCATTTTTTGGAAAAAGAGAAAATAGATATCGCATTCATTCAAGAAACCCATTTTAAGAACTGAAATGCATATTCCAGATGAGGCCTCACTAATGCTTTGTAAAGTGGTAATATTACATCCCTGTCACGCGAATCCATGCCGCTTTTAATACACGACAATATCTTGCTGGCCTTTGAAGTAGCTAATTGACATTGCATGCTGTTATTAGTTTATGATTTACAAGTACACCCAGATCCTTCTCAACAAGTGAATCCCCCAGTGTAGCTCCCCTAGGACATATGATGCATGCAGGTTGTTGGTAGCCAGATGCATAGCTTTACATTTACCTACATTAAACTTCATTTGCCAACTGGATGCCCAAACACTTAGTTTGTTTAAATCCACTTGCAATTCACAAACATCTTCCATAGACTGAACTATATTACATAGCTTTGTGTCATCTGCAAATATCATTAATAATTAATTTGAATAATAGTGGTCCCAGCACTGAACCCTGGGGTACAGCACTTATAACTGGGGACCATTCAGAGTAAGAATCATTGACCACAACTCTCTGGATACGGTCCTTGGGCTAATTCTCGATCCAGTTACAAACTATACTATCTAAACCTATAGTCCTTAATTTACCCATTAGACGTCTATGAGGGACAGTGTCAAATGCCTTTACAAAGTCCAAAAACACTATATCCACAGTGGCCCCTCTGTCTAGGCTTCTGCTCACCTCTTCATAAAAACATATCAGGTTAGTTTGACAACTTCTGAACTTACTAAAACCGTGCTGGCTGTCGCTTGTAATACTGTTTTTTGTCACATAATCCTGTATATAGTCCCTCAATAGCCCCTCAAACATTTTCCCCACGATGGATGTTAAGCTTACTGGTCTACAATTACCGGGGAAGACCTAGAGCCCTTTTTGAAAATAGGCACCTCATTTGCCCGTCCCTTGGCACTATACCAGTCATGAGAGACTCCCTAAATATTATAAAGAGGGGGACAGAAATAACTGAACTAAGCTCCTTAAGAAGTCTAGCGTGTAACCCATCCAGTCCCGGGTGCCTTGTGTACGTTTATTTTATTTACATTCCCAACAAGCTCTGCATTATTAGAAATGACCAGATCCAACAGAGCTTCACCTCTAGTCGGGTCTGCCACAAACTGGCCCATAAAATTTTCCTGCAACAGGTTGAGGAAATGTCTCCCCTTTGCAGTTGAAGCCGAACCATGACGCCAATTAATATCCCGGTAATTAAAATCTCCCATTATCCCATTATCACTACAGTACCAGCCTGTGCAGCCCCGCTCCATCTGTTTATATAGCTGACCTTCAATCTCCTCAGTTATATTGGGGGGTCTATAGATTACACCAAAAGTATTTTTTTCAATCTTTATCACCCTTTCTAGTTCCACCCACAAGGTTTCAACCTCCTCACAATCTTCACCCTCTAATGCGGTGGCCTTTCCTATTTGTCCTGTCTTTACGAAAAAGTGTAAAACCCTGTAGATTTAGATTTGCAACACCAACTATATCTATATTTTCTTCCAGGATCAAGGCCCCCAGCTGCCCCATTTTGCTTGCTAGACTTCTGCCATTTGTGAACATACACTTTAACTTGCTTTTTAGTTTTTCACTTTCATTATCAGAAATGTGATTTGACATTATTTGGGCATTTTTATTTTCATTTTCATTGCTGTTTTGTAACAAAAGGAACTCCCTATCCTGTTGTCTAATCCTCTCCCCACAGTCTGTTTCTTCCCCAGCAATATAACCTGACCCCTCTCTAACCTGACTACTCCTTTATTTTCTACATTGGCCTCCCTCCTCATCCCAAGTTTAAACACTCTGATATTTCTTAGATTAACTTTTCAAAAATGTGGCCTTCCTTTACACTTCATAGAAAAAATAATGTTACTCTACCATAGCCCTACAGCCAAAATCAAAATAAGTAGTTGCCTCTCATCCCCATTTAATATTAGAAATGGCACAAGTCATGGGTGCCCACTCTCCCCAACACTATTTGTCTTGACAATTGAGGTTTTATCCCAGATGATAAGAGAGGAAACTAATTTCACAGGATTAAAATGTAATGATTTAGAACACAAGACTGCATCTTTTGCTGATGATATGCTGATTATCCTCTCAGATCCAAAATTCTCGCTCAAAACTCTTCTACAGATGTTTAAGGCATATGGTGAAATTTCAAATTTCAAGTGATTTATTAAATGTAAATATTGACTCTGAGAAGTGGTCTGCCATTGCTAGAATATCTTCGTTTAAAAATGATTGTATATAACCTACCTAGGAACCAAAATAAGCAATTCAAACAATGGTTTATATGATCTTAATTACAAATACCTCATGGATAGAGTGGAATCAGATTTGGAAACATGGAAATAATTTCCGATTTCCTGGTTCGGTAAAGCGGACATTATAAAAATGACTATTCTGCCAAAAATACTATGCATCCTCCAAGTTTTACCAATTGTTATTCCCCAAATCTTTTTTTTTACAAAAATTAAAAAGATTATATCCAAATTTATATGGCAGGGTAAAGGACCTAGAATTAAATACACGACACTAATTAAAAATAAAAGAGCAGGGGGTATAGGCCTACCTGACTTCGAAACTTATAGGAATGCAATTCATATAAGTAGATTTCTGGAATGGCAATGCTTACCTATAAGGAAATTGTGGGTGGATCTCGAACTAAGCATGTTAAATGAGAAAATAAATACATTTATTTGGTTCACCCCACATAACCGATTTAAATACTCTGAAGTATTCACACACCCTTCCTTTATTTAATTCCCGACAAACTAAGAGCATTGAAGAAAAATATTGCTTTAGAGGAAGTAGATTTCTCTTCCGTACCATCAAAATGTTTTATCACAATAAAGAGTTACTTCCATTTGAAGCAGTAAAAAACATTTTCCCAAATCTTACCCTAGATAAGCAAAACTATATGCTAGTAATAGAAGCTATAAAACTCTTTGTGTTAGACATTATGAGCTCACACTCTACACACTCTACCAACATCATTTTGAACTCCCTGTATTTCAACACTCCCATGAAAAAAATCTATATCGACAATTTATCAATTTATTAATTTATTATTTCTGATTCGGAAGCACCTTCTTTCATATTGAAATGGAAAAAAGAACTTAATAAAAACACTAGAGATTCAATCAATAATATCTTTATAAATGCTCATTCCTTTTCCAGTTCGATAAGATTACAAAATGTCAACTATAAAGTAATTTCAAGGTGGTATAAAACTCCAGAAGTCCTAAATAGAATTGATCCCAATTATTCTTCTATTTGTTGGCGTTGCAACAAGGAGACAGGTAATTTATCTCACATTTAGTTTTATTGTGAGTGTTTACAGCCCTTTTGGAAGGAAATTCAAAATATTATAAGCAGGGGCGTGGTTTGGCCACCGTAACTGATGGCCACGTGAGACGAGAGCTCCGCTACAGCAGTTCATCACAAGCTACAAAGGGCACCTGCCAGTGACATTAAAAGCATTCTCATGATAGGGATTTCAAAAGTATATATGGGCATGAGAAGATTCACCAAAAATTCGGCTCAAGCCGGATCAAAACCTGTCTACGATGGAAAATAACAATTCTGACAATTACAAAGATGATGGTGAGAACTCACGGAGCCCAGCTTCGTCAACCACAGACACATCCCTAACGCTGCCTTCCACATTGGAGGAGACTGTTCCGGACTTTACTATAACTATGGAGGAGATGTCGGAAAATATACAGACCTCCCGGGTAGGATCACGCTTTGCACAGACAAGGAATACCCCGAAGTACTCCATTACCAAAATGGCGCCGGCATCCCCACGAGGCACGCCAGAACGAGACGTCTCCATGATGCTGAAACATCATGCAGATGATATCTCGCAACAGAACCAAAGGAGTTCGGATTTGACCCAGATTTCTCCAGCATCTAGTCCAGCTAAGCAAAAACAGAAGCTAGACGATCACCTTAAGGAATCTGAGATAAGCCATGATCCTAAGTTTTTAACTACTGTCCCAAATGCATCAGACGCTTTTGAGAGTTTTCACACTTCAAATAAAGCGGTATCGGAGAATATGCTTAAGGAAATGTTATCCGCTCTCCGAAGCACCTTACATAATGACATTTCAAGTATTATACAACCTTTCCAAAAGTCACTATCTGAAGTGGAAGATAGAGTTTCGCATGGGGAAAATAAAATGGCGTCCTTTGCTACTGCACATAATGAGCTTGTCGACTCCCATAAATCTCTGGAAGAGAAAGTTAGCAAAATTCAAGCAAAACTAACTGACTCAGAAGACAGGGATAGACAAAACAATATAACATTTCGGGTTATTCCAGAATCAGTAGCTGGATCAAGTCTAAGGGCTTACATACAACATGTCACGGTCACAGGGTATGTGGACCCACTAGGCCGCTCCGCCGTAGCGGATAGGCAGCTGACCAGGTGACAGTCGATATGAAAGTCAATAGTAGATAGTAACGCTTGGGTACCTGAACTAGTCCAGACGGTGGCTGTGGCTTCAGCACGGATGGAGGCCAGTGCAGCAGGTAGCACCAGACGTGGTGGGCAGTATCCGATGTGGCAGAAGACACACTGGACATGACAGAGGACACTGGACGTGGCAAACAACACTGGACGTGGCAGACAACAGCAGGTGAAGTAGACACAATTCCAAAACAGGTAGGCACAGGAGCAAGAACAGTACGGGATACAGGAAAAGGTAAACGGGCACGGGTAACAACTGGAACGGAAAGCACTAAGGGACCATTTGCAAGACAGACTGGGATAAATGAACAACGCTCAGGCAAGGATCAGAAGGCCTGGGGCCTTCTTATAGACCAGGAAATCATGGCAGTTGATGATGATGACGATTTCCTTTGTGCGCGCGCTGGCTCTTTAAGGCCGGGCATGAGCGTGCACGCGCACCCTATGGGACACAGCAGAACGGAGAGGAAGTGAGCGCTGGTGTCTTCTAGGAAGCAGATGGGGACCAGTGCTCACGGATCCATGGCTGCGGGCGTCGGGAGGTGAGTAAACCCGACAGCCCGTGGCCATGGACGCTACAGTATCCCACCTCTTACGCCCCCTCTTCTTGGGGCCAGAGTGAGAGGAACTTTTTAATAAGAGCAGGAGCACTGAGGTTCTCTTCTAGCTCTCAGGACCTCTCCTAAGGACCAAACCCTCTCCAGTCCACCAAATAGAAAGTCCTTCCTCCTACCCTTTTGCAGTCCAGGATCTCCCTTACCTCGAATACATCAGAAGGACCGCTGGGAGCAACTGTGGAACTAGAAGTCTTTCTGTAGTGGTTCAGGACCACTGGTTTCATGAGGGACACATGGAAGGAGTTGGGAATTCTGAGGGTAGGAGGCAGCCGTAGCTTATAGGAGACAGGGTTTATCTGTTGCAGAATCACGAAAGAAGGGTACATTCAAGCGAATGTTCCGAGAGTACAGCCAGACTTTAGTACCTGGAAGATACTGAGGCGGCTCTCTTCTCGTTGTATCTGCCTTTTGCTTCATGCGATCAACTGCCAGCAAAATAGAGTTGCCAGATTTGCAGAAAGTCCCCATATGCAGAGTCAGCAGGGGGTACCTGAGATGACGTTGACACAGGAAGAGGGACTCTAGGATGTTGACTGTATACAATGTGAAAGGGAGTGGAAGTGGTGGACTCACTTGTGTGGTTGTTGTATGAGAACTCGGCCCATGGAAGAAGCTGTACCCAGTTATCGTGCTGTGAAGAGATGAAGTGGCGGAGATAATTCTCCATGATCTGGTTGACACTCTCAACTTGCCCATTGGACTGGGGGTGATATGCTGAGGAAAAGTCCAAACTCACATCCAGGAGTTTACAGAGAGCTATCCAGAACGTTGAGGTAAACTGAACCCCCCCCCGGTCGGAAACAATGTGAAGAGGCAAGCCATGCAAGCGAAAGATGTGCTGAATGAAGAGACTCGCCAGTTGGGGAGCAGATGGTAGGCCGGTCAGTGGGATAAAATGTGCCATCTTAGAGAACTGGTCCACCACCACCCAGACAGTGTTACATCCTGCTGAGGGGGGAAGGTCTGTGACAAAGTCCATTGCAATGTGCTGCCAAGGGGCATGGAGTACAGGCACAGGTTGAAGCAGGCCGGCCTGGAGTGAGTAACTTTGTTAGAAGCACACACCGTGCAAGAAGAGACAAAATCCAGAACATCTTTAGGTAGCGTGGGCCACCAGAAGTGACGAGCAATCATGTCTCGGGTCTTATGGACACCAGCGTGCCCAGCTAGTTTAGTACTGTGTCCCCAGCGGAGAATTCTTCTCCTGTCTGCCAACTAAACAAAAGTCCTCCTCGGAGGGAATTTTCTAATCTGCAGAGGATTAGCAGTGACAATGCAGGACGGGTCTATGATAATCTGAAGGGAATCCACCATGTCTTCCGTCTCAAACGATCTGGACAGGGCATCGGCCCTCACATTCTTGTTAGCGGGACGGTAGTGAAGCAGAAACTGGAAACGGGTGAAGAACAGTGACAACCTGGCTTGTCGAGGATTCAGTCTTTGAGCGGACTGAAGGTAGGTAAGGTTCTTTTGGTCGGTGTAGATCAAGATGGAGTGAGCTGCGCCCTCTAGAAGAGGTCTCCACTCCTCCAGAGCCAATTTGATGGCCAGTAGCTCCGGATCCCCAATAGAGTAATTGCGCTCAGCAGAAGAAAAAAGTTTTGAGTAGTAGCCACATACTACTGCCTTTCCTTTGGAGCTCCTCTGGAACAGAAGTGAACCTACACCAACAGAGGAAGCGTCCATCTCCAATGAGAACTCTCGAGATACGTCAGGGTGATGGAGGATCGAAGCTGTAGTGAAGGCTTTCTTGAGGCTAATAAATGCGGACTCTGCCTCTGGAGTCCATACCTTGGCGTTCACACCCTTCTTGGTAAAGGTAGAGATGGGAGCCTGCAAAGATGAAAAGTTCGGAATAAACTGCCGGTAGAAATTGGCGAATCCCAGGAACCGCTGTATGGCCCTTAGGCCTTGAGGACGTGGCCACTCCAGGACAGACTTCAGTCACTTAGGGTCCATCTTAAGACCTTGATCCAAGATGACGTAGTCCAGGAAGGGCAAAGACTTTTTTTCAAAGACGCACTTCTCTAACTTGGTATATAAGCGATTCTCTCTTAGTCGCAGAAGAAGTTGACGGACATGCCTCATATGAGTCATCAGATCTGGGGAGAAAATCAAAATATCATCGAGAGAAACTACAACACACGTATAGAGGAGATCTCAGAAAATATCATTGACGAATTCCTGAAATACTGCGGAAGCATTACACAGTCCAAAGGGCATCACTAGGTATTCGTAGTGCCCATCACAGGTGTTAAATGCCGTCTTCCATTCGTCACCCTGGCGAATCCGGATTAGGTTATAAGCCCCCCGGAGATCTAGCTTAGAAAAAATGTTGGCTTCTCATATGCGATCAAACAGCTCGGATTTAAGTGGCAACGGGTATTTGTTCTTGACCGTGATCTGGTTGAGACCACGGTAGTCAATGCAGGGTCGAAGAGATCCATCTCTCTTCTTAACGAAGAAGAAGCCGGCTCCAGCCGGGAGGAAGATTTTCGAATAAAACCCCTCTCCAAATTCTCCTTGATATAGGCTGACATAGACAAAGTCTCTGGCAAGGAGAGAGGGGAAGAGGGGAAGAGAAGCATTAGGAACCAGTTCAATGGGACAGTCATAATTCCGATGTGGAGGCAACGTCTCAGCCTCTCATTTGCAGAAGACATCCGCAAAACTGGCATACTGAGATAGTAGGCCGGAGAGTGAGGCAAAGGGGGCATAACAGGACGGACTTTTGACATTCAATGGTTATGGCATCTGGAACCTTCTCCGGAACTCCAGTCAAGAACCGGGGCGTGTAGGCGGAGCAATGGCAGATCCAGCAGAATAGGATTGATAACCTTAGGTAGTACTAGGAAAGTGATCTGTTCTGAGTGAAGAGCTCTGACCCGTAGTGTCAACGGCTCCGTGATGAACACAATCGGATCGGGCAATGGTAGACCATTCACAGAGGCAACAGCCAGGGGTCTCTCCAGACGGACTGTTGGTAGACGTAAACGATCTACTATATCCTGCTGGATGAAATTATCAGCCGCTCCAGAGTCAAGATAGGCAGAGGAAGGATGTGGAGTCTCTCCAGAGACGATGGCCACAGGAATCGATAATTTGGGAGAGGTTTTAACGTTTGGAGACGTTCCACCTAGAGTTGCCTCTCCAACCAACCCTAGGTACTGGAGGTTCCCGGTTTCTCTGGGCATTGGCGCACAAAAAGACCCTTAAGGCCACAATTAGAGATGAGCGAACTTTTCAAAAGTTCGGTTCGGCTAGTTCGCCGAATTTTACAAAAAAGTTCGATTCGGACCGAACCTGTCACTTCCGTGCGCCGAGCATGCTACTGTCCAGGGTGCTGATAGAGTTAATGGGCTGCACTAACTCTTTCAGCAATCTTGACAGTACATGCTCGGCGCGCGGAAAATACAATTTAAATGTAATAAAAAAATAAAAATAATACGTTCGTACTTACTTTCCTCCTGTCCGGCCTCCAGCGATGACGTTTCATCCCTTTCGCCGCTGCAGCCAATCACAGGCTGTAGTGGCGGTCACGCACGTCAGGATGACGCTTCATCCCACGTGACCGCCTCTGCAGCCAATCACAGGCTGCAGCGGCGACATGGATGAAACGTCATCGCTGGAGGCCGGACAGGAGGAAAGTAAGTATGAACGTATTATTATTTTTTTTGGGCATGTATGTATGTTGTCATGTATGTATGTATGTATGTATGTATGTTTGTTTGCATGTATGTATGTATGTATGTATGTAAGTTGTCATGTATGTATGTATATATGTGCATGTATGTTTGCATGTATGTTGGCATGTATGTATATATGTGCATGTGTGTATGTATATTTGCATGTATATATTTGCATGTTTGCATGTATGTATGTTTGCATGAATGTATGTTTGCATGTATGTACGTTTGCATGTATGTATGTTGTCATGTATGTATGTTGTCATGTATGTATGTATGTATATAAGTGCATGTATGTTTGCATGTATGTATATATGTGCATGTTTGTATGTATATTTGCATGTATATATTTGCATGTATGTATGTATGTTTGCATGTGTGTATGTTTGCATGTATGTATGTATGTTTGCATGTGTGTATGTTTGTATGTATGTATGTATGTATGTATGTATGTTGGCATGTATGTATATATGTGCATGTATATTTGCATGTATATATTTGCATGTATGTTTGCATGAATGTATGTATGTTTGTATTTTATGTATGTTTGCATGTATGTATGTATGTTGTCATGTATGTATGTATATATGTGCATGTATGTTTGCATGTATGTATGTATGTATGTATGTATGTATGTTGTCATGTATGTATGTATATATGTGCATGTTTGTATGTATATTTGCATGTATATATTTGCATGTATGTATGTTTGCATTTATGTATGTTTGCATGAATGTATATTTTCATGTATGTATGTATGTTGTCATGTATGTATGTTGTCATGTATGTATATATGTGCATGTTTGTATGTATATTTGCATGTATATATTTTAATGTATGTATGTATGTTTGCATGTTTTTATTTTTGCATGTATGTTTGCATGTATGTTTATATATATGTGCATGTATGTAATTATGTTTGCATGTATTTATGTTTGCATGTATATTTGTGCATGCTTGTATATATGTATGTATGTTTGTATATATGTATGTATGTTTGTTTGTATATATGTCTGTATGGCCATGAATGATACTGTCTGCTGGCGCCCTGTATCTAAGTCAACTTCGCGGCAGGCTTCTATATATGGTATAACAGTCAGTATCACACATTAAACTGAATCTAAGTATGTATGTATCTTTGCATGTTTGTATGTATGTATGTTTTCATGTGTGTGTGTATGCATGTATGTATGATAGTTTGCATGTATGTATGTATATATGTGTGTATGTTTGCATGTAAATATGTGCATGCTTGTATATATGTATGTATGTTTGTATATATGTATGTATGTTTGTTTGTATATATGTCTGTATGGCCATGAATGATACTGTCTGCTGGCGCCCTGTATCTAAGTCAACTTCGCGGCAGGCTTCTATATATGGTATAACAGTCAGTATCACACATTAAACTGAATCTAAGCCTACAACATGTTTTATTTCATTTATTTTATTTTTTTACAGGTTTGGTGTTTGGACTACGTCGGTTTCGAGGACTACTTCGATGACGCTTTTTTTTTCTACAATAAAATGGTTAATGAGGGTTGTGTTGGGGGTGCTTTACTTCAATAAAATATTTTATCTATATCTTTGTCTTTTTCTTTTCAAATTTTATTACTACCACTTTAGTAATGGCCGCTGTCTGAGTGACAACATCCATTACTAAGGCGAGGCTTAGTGTTAGCCGGTGCAGAGGCTAACACTAACCACCATTATTACCCCGGTACCCACCACCACCAGGGGTGCCGGGAAGAGCCAGGTACGATCCAGTACCCGACCATCTGTTGTGATGGTCGGGCTCTGGGGCGGCCGCAGGCTGGTATTATGAGGCTGGGAAGGGCCAAAAACAGTGGACCTTCCCACCCTTGTAATGCTAGGCTGCTGCTGCTGTGTTGTATCTGGCTGGTTATAAAAGTGGGAGGGACCCCACGTAATATTTTTAAATTATTATTATTATTATTATTTTTTAAAAGACATGGGGTTCCACCCAATTTATCATATCCAGCCACATACAACACAGTTTTATTAGCCTGGGAATGGACAAAACCAGTGGCCCTTCCCACCCATGTAATGCCAGACTGCTGCGGCCTTGTATATAGCTGGTTATTAAAAATGTGGGGGACCCAACGTCTATTGTTACATTTGTTAAATTCAAAAAAAAAAAACGACGTGGGGACCCCCCCATTTTTATAACCAGCCAGATACAACACAGCAGCAGCAGCCTAGCTGTAATGGCAGGAAGGAGGTGAAGGGAAAGTGAGCCCTAATCTACCCACCGCCCTGTCCCTGCCTACTTGCAACGACCCACCCTAGGCGACGAGGTACAACTGGGCGGCGGTCCCTACGCTGTCTAAGTGCACAGGAAAACAAACAGGGAACACGCAAGGGAAGGGGCAGTAGCCACGGAACGCCACGAGGAAACGGAGCGGCGAACGAACAGTCAGGACCAGGACGAAGTGAGTACACCCGAGCAGGCACGGAGACAGAAGCAAGCCAGGGCAAGCAAGCAGGTCAAGCAGAACTGCAGCAAGGCAGAAGCACGGCAGAAGCAGGCTGGAGCAAGCAGCAGAGGCCAGGAATCCAAAAGAGTTACAAGCACTGAGGGAGAAAACAGGGCAGGTAATAAAGGACAGGGGGCGGAGCTAACTCCGACAGACCAGGCCGCGATAGGCTCTCCCACTCCTGAGCCTGCCACCCTGGTTGGTGGGAGATGGTGTCAGTCGAACAGGTCTGGCCTCAGGTGTGGATTGATTAATCCCAGGAGTATACCTAGATGAAGTACCTGGCAGATCCCTAACAGTACTCCCCCTTTTATGAGGGGCCACCGGACCCTTACTAAGGGGACCCGGTTTAGTGGGGAAGAGAAGGTGGAACCTCCTGATCAATACCCCAGCGTGAACATCACGGGCAGGTACCCAAGTCCTCTCCTCCGGCCCGTATCCTCTCCAATGGACCAGGTACTGGAGGGAGCCCTGGACCATCCTACTGTCCATAATCTTGGCCACCTCGAATTCCACCCCCTCAGGGGTGAGAACGGGAACAGGAGGTATCCTCGAGGGGGACCAGGACGGGGAGCAGCGTTTAAGGAGGGAGGCATGGAAGACGTCATGTATGCGAAAGGATGGGGGGAGCTCCAGACGGAAGGATACAGGGTTGAGGACTTCAATGATCTTATAAGGTCCAATAAATCGGGGAGCAAACTTCCTGGACGGGACCTTAAGGCGCAAGTTCCTGGACGACAACCAGACCAAATCCCCGACGACAAACCGGGGGTTAGCAGAACGTCTACTATCCGCCTGAATCTTTTGTGCGCTCTGGGACGCCTCTAGGTTCTTCTGAACCTGGGCCCAGACAGTGCACAGTTCCCGATGAACATCCTCTACCTCAGGATTATTGGAACAACCAGGGGAGACGGAGGAGAACCTTGGGTTAAACCCGAAATTACAGAAAAACGGGGAGACCCCTGACGAGTTACTGACCCGGTTATTCAGGGAAAATTCAGCAAGGGGAAGGAATGAGACCCAATCGAATTGACAGTCAGAGATGAAACACCTTAAATATTGTTCCAGGGATTGGTTGGTCCTTTCCGTTTGGCCATTAGTTTCGGGATGGAAGGCGGAGGAGAAGGACAGATCAATCTCCAACTTTTTACAAAAAGCTCTCCAAAATAAGGAAACAAATTGTACCCCTCTGTCAGAAACGATATTGACTGGGGCCCCATGGAGACGCAGGATGTGTTTCACAAACAAAGAAGCTAACGTCTTGGCGTTAGGTAGCTTCTTAAGGGGCACAAAGTGGCACATCTTGCTGAAGCGGTCGACTACCACCCACACCACCGACTTGCCCTGAGATGGAGGCAAATCGGTGATAAAATCCATGGAGATATGGGTCCAAGGTCTCTGGGGAATGGGCAAGGAACGTAGTAGGCCCGCAGGTCGGGACCTAGGGGTTTTGGACCTAGCGCAAACCTCACAAGCGGCGACGTAAGCCCTAACGTCTTTAGGCAACCCAGGCCACCAATAGTTTCTGGTAATGAGGTGTTTGGTGCCCAAGATGCCAGGATGACCAGATAGAGCGGAGTCATGGTTTTCCCTGAGTACCCTCAGCCGGTATTGCAGGGGAACAAACAGTTTGTCCCCAGGGACGTTCCCGGGAGCTGCACCCTGATCAGCCGCGATATCAGAAGCTAAATCAGAATCCGTGGCAGAGACGATTATACCAGGGGGTAAAATACAAGCAGGATCCTTCTCGGAAGGAGGATTGGCCATGAAACTACGTGACAGAGCATCAGCCTTAATATTCTTGGACCCAGCCCTATAGGTAACCAAGAAATTAAATCTGGTAAAGAATAGTGCCCACCGAGCTTGTCTAGGATTAAGCCTCCGGGCCGATTCTAGGAAAACCAGATTCTTGTGATCCGTAAGGACCGTTACCTGGTGTCTGGCCCCCTTCAGGAAGTGCCGCCACTCCTCAAAAGCCCATTTAATGGCTAGAAGTTCGCGGTTGCCAATATCATAGTTACTCTCCGTGGGCGAAAACTTCCTAGAGAAGTAAGCACAGGGGCGGAGATGGGTGAGGGAGCTGGTACCCTGGGACAAGACGGCCCCCACTCCCACCTCGGAAGCGTCAACCTCCACAATAAATGGCTCCTCTTGGTTGGGCTGAATCAGCACGGGGGCCGAGATAAAGCACTTCTTGAGAGTCTCAAAGGCCTGGACGGCCTCAGGGGGCCAATGGAGGACATCAGCACCCTTGCAGGTAAGGTCCGTAAGAGGCTTAGCGACGACCGAGAAGTTGGCAATAAATCTCCTGTAATAGTTGGCGAACCCTAAAAAACACTGTAACGCCTTAAGGGAGGCAGGTTGGACCCATTCCGCCACAGCCTGAACCTTGGCAGGGTCCATGCGGAATTCATGAGGAGTGAGGATTTGCCCTAAAAATGGTATCTCCTGTACCCCAAAGACACATTTTTCAGTCTTAGCAAACAGATTATTCTCCCGAAGGACCTGGAGCACCTTCCTGACATGCTCCACGTGGGAGGACCAGTCCTTGGAAAACACCAGTATGTCATCAAGGTACACAACAAGAAAATTACCCAGGTACTCTCTCAGGATTTCATTAATAAAATTCTGGAAGACAGCAGGGGCATTACACAACCCAAAGGGCATGACCAGGTATTCGAAATGACCCTCGGGTGTGTTGAACGCAGTTTTCCACTCATCCCCCTCTTTGATGCGGATAAGGTTATATGCCCCCCGTAGATCGAACTTAGAAAACCATTTGGCTCCCTGAACCTGATTAAAAAGATCCGGAATCAAAGGAAGTGGGTACTGGTTCCTTACGGTGACCTTATTCAGGTTATGATAATCAATGCACGGCCTAAGACCACCATCCTTCTTCCCCACGAAGAAGAAGCCGGCACCTACAGGAGAAGTCGAGGGGCGAATGAAACCCTTGGCCAGGCATTCTTGGATATACACCCTCATGGCTTCACGTTCAGGACATGAAAGATTAAATATCCTACCCTTAGGAAGCTTGGCACCAGGCACCAAATCGATAGCGCAATCGTAATCTCTATGGGGGGGCAACACCTCGGAGGCCTCCTTAGAAAACACATCGGCGAAGTCCTGAACAAACTCAGGAAGCGTGTTTACCTCCTCCCGGGGAGAAATAGAGTTAACAGAAAGACATGACATAAGACATTCATTACCCCATTTGGTGAGATCCCCAGTATTCCAATCAAACGTGGGATTATGCAACTGCAACCAGGGAAGGCCTAAAACCAGATCAGACGATAATCCCTGCATCACCAGTACAGAGCACTGCTCCAAATGCATGGAGCCAACCAGGAGTTCAAAAACAGGAGTATGCTGAGTAAAATAACCATTAGCAAGGGGAGTTGAGTCGATTCCTACTACAGGGATAGGATAAGGTAAATCAATACAAGGCATCTTTAGAGACATAGCAAATTCCACAGACATGATATTAGCAGATGAGCCAGAATCCACGAAAGCACTGCCCGTGGCAGACCGGCCAGCAAACGAGACCTGAAAGGGAAGCAAAATTTTATTGCGTTTCACATTAACGGGAAATACCTGTGCGCCCAAGTGACCTCCCCGATGATCACTTAGGCGCGGAAGTTTTCCGGCTTCTTATTCTTGCGCCTGGGACATGTGTTCAGTAGATGCTTGTCGTCCCCACAGTAGAAGCAGAGACCATTCATTCTGCGAAACTCCCTACGTTGTCGAGGGGACATGGAGGCCCCGAGTTGCATAGGTACCTCCGAGTCCTCCGTGGAGGGGCGAGGAGACGGGACCTCGGGGGGGATCGCAGAAAAGAAAGAGGGGAGCACACTGAAGCGTTCTAGCTGACGTTCCCTGAGACGTCGGTCAAGTCGTACTGCTAGGGCCATAACCTGGTCAAGGGAGTCAGATGAGGGGTAGCTAACCAGCAGATCCTTCAGGGCGTCAGATAATCCTAACCTAAACTGGCACTTTAGGGCCGGATCGTTCCACTGAGAAGCTACGCACCACTTCCTAAAATCAGAACAGTATTCCTCAACCGGTCTCCTACCCTGACGTAAGGTCACCAGCTGACTCTCGGCTAAAGCAGTCCTGTCAGTCTCGTCGTAAATGAGTCCGATGGCAGAGAAAAAACGATCAACAGAGGAAAGTTCAGGGGCGTCAGGAGCCAAGGAGAAGGCCCACTCTTGGGGCCCTTCCTGGAGTCGGGATATGATGATACCCACCCGCTGGTTCTCGGAACCTGAGGAGTGGGGCTTTAGGCGGAAATACAGTCTGCAACTCTCCCGGAAGGAGAGAAACGTCTTACGGTCCCCTGAGAACCGGTCAGGTAACTTGAGGTCGGGTTCTAGAGGTGAGGTGAGGGGTACTACTAAAGCAGCGTCACCCTGATTGACCCTTTGGGCCAGGGCCTGGACCTGTAGGGAGAGGCCCTGCATCTGCTGGGTCAGGGTCTCAAGGGGGTCCATGATAGCGTCAGCGTAGGAGAAATGGTAGACTAGGTAAGGGCTTGTAATTATGTAATGGCAGGAAGGAGGTGAAGGGAAAGTGAGCCCTAATCTACCCACCGCCCTGTCCCTGCCTACTTGCAACGACCCGCCCTAGGCGACGAGGTACAACTGGGCGGCGATCCCTACGCTGTCTAAGTGCACAGGAAAACAAACAGGGAACACGCAAGGGAAGGGGCAGTAGCCACGGAACGCCACGAGGAAACGGAGCGGCGAACGAACAGTCAGGACCAGGACGAAGTGAGTACACCCAAGCGGGCAAGGAGACAGAGGCAAGCCAGGGGCAAAGCAAAGCAGGTCAAGCAGAACTGCAGCAAGGCAGAAGCACGGCAGAAGCAGGCTGGAGCAAGCAGCAGAGGCCAGGAATCCAAAAGAGTTACAAGCACTGAGGGAGAGAACAGGGCAGGTAATAAAGGACGGGGGCGGAGCTAACTCCGACAGACCAGGCCGCGATAGGCTCTCCCACTCCTGAGCCTGCCACCCTGGTTGGTGGGAGATGGTGTCAGTCGAACAGGTCTGGCCTCAGGTGTGGATTGATTAATCCCAGGAGTATACCTAGATGAAGTACCTGGCAGATCCCTAACACTAGCATTACAAGGGTGGGAAGGTCCACTGTTTTTGGCCCTTCCCAGCCTCATAATACCAGCCTACGGCCGCCCCAGTACCCGACCATCACAACAGATGGTCGGGTACTGGATCATACCAAGGTCTTCCCGGCACCCCTGGTGGTGGTGGGTACCGCGGTAATAATGGGTGGTTAGTGCTAGCCTCTGCACCGGCTAACACTAAGTACCGCCTTAATAATGGACGATGTCAATCAGCCAACTGCCATTATCTAGGCACTAATAAAGTCTAAAAAAAACCACAAAGACAATTCTTTTTTATTGAAATAAGAAATCCCCAACAAAACCCTCGTTAACCATTTTATTAAAATTTGAAAAAACGTAGATCTACGCAGTAGTCCAACGAATCGAAGATGTAGTCCAATCGGTACATCAAAATCTGCAACAACATAAAAAAACAGTTATCAATGTGAACAATAACAATACTTCTACTCACCTACACACATATATACACGCACACAGACAAACAACCATACACAAACACACATATAAACAAACACAACCATATACACAAACACACACATACAAAAACACACACAATACAAACATCTACACACAAACATATATACAAATACACCCATATATACACACACATATAAACAAACACATATACACAAACACACCCATATATACACAAACACACATAAACACACATATACACAAACACACATATAAAAACAAAAACAGACAAAGACACATACCCAAACACACACACACTGTTTCTTTTAAATGCTGCAGGGGAACCCGCTCGATCCACTATACAAGGCTGCGCTATAGTGCAGCATTTAAAAGAAACAGGATCCTGACCTGTCCATAGAGTTTAAGGCAGCACAGAGTTTTTCTGGAGATGAGCGTGCAGATTCAGTGCTGCTGTGAACTCTGCTCTTACCATTACGTAGCTCTCAGTCTGTTACCTCTCCTCCACTCCTGTCCTCAAGAACACCTTCACATGATTGGCAAGTCACCACGTAATGGTAAGAGCAGAGTTCACAGCAGCACAGAGTATTTCAGGAGATGAGCGTGAGGATCTTGTGCGGGGTGGTGACTTGCCAATCATGTGAAGGTGTTATTGAGGACAGGAGTGGAGGAGAGGTAACAGACTGACCTACGTAATGGTAAGAGCAGAGTTCACAACAGCACAGAATCTGCACGCTCCTCTCCTGAAATATTCTGTGCTGCTGTGAACTCTGCTCTTACCATTACGTAGCACTCAGTATGTTACCTCTCCTCCACTCCTGTCCTCAAGAACACCTTCACATGATTGGCAAGTCACCACCGCGCACAAGATCCGCACGCTCATCTCCTGAAATATTCTGTGCTGCTGTGAACTCTGCTCTTACCGTTACGTGGTGACTTGCCAATCATGAAGGTGTTATTGAGGACAGTAGTGGAGGAGAGGTAACAGACTGAGAGCTACGTAATGGTAAGAGCAGAGTTCACAGCAGCACTGAATCTGCACTCCTCATCTCCTGAAATACTCTGTGCTGCTTTAAACTCTGTGGACAGGTCAGGATCCTGTTTCTTTTAAATGCTGCACTGTAGCGCAGCCTTATATAGTGGATCGAGCGGGTTCCCTAGCAGCATTTAAAAGAAACAGGATCCTGACCTGTCCACAGAGTTTAAGGCAGCACAGAGTATTTCAGGAGATGAGCACGGCCGGCCACAGGCAGCCGCTCGTTTTTCCAAGCCGTGCTCCCATTATGCACACGACCGTAAAAACACCCGTTATTGCGGGTCGTAATTACGACCCGCAATAACGGGCTCATAGACTTCTGTTACCCACGGGTACCTTCCCGTTTTCTCACGGGAAGGAGCCCGTGCCGTTAAAAAAATAGAACATGTTCTATTTTTCTATTTTACGGGCCGTGCTGCTATAATTAGGGTATGTTCACACGACAGCGTCCGTAACGGCTGAAATTACGGGGATGTTTCCGCCTGAAAACATCCCCGTAATTTCAGCTGTAACGGCATGTGCAGGCGCTTGAACGCCGCGTCCATTACGGACGTAATTGGCGCTGCTATTCATTGGAGTCAATGAATAACGGCTCCAATTACGGCCAAAGAAGTGACAGGTCACTTCTTTGACGCGGGCGTCTATTTACGCGCCGCCGCTTGACAGCGGCGCGTAAATATACGCCTCGTGTGAACAGACAAACGTCTGCCCAGTGCTTTCAATGGGCAGATGTTTGTCAGCGCTATCGAGGCGCTATTTTCGGGCGTAATTCGGGGCAAAAACGCCCGAATTACGTCCGTAATTAGTGCGTGTGAACACAGGGTATGTTCACACGCACTAATTACGGACTTAATTCGGGCATTCGGCCATCCGTAATGGACGCGGCTTTCAAGCGCCTGCACATGCCGTAACGGCTGAAATTACGGGGATGTTTTCAGGCGGAAACATCCCCGTAATTTCAGTAGTAACGGACGCTGTCGTGTGAACATACCCTTATAATGACAGCACGGCTCGTAAAAGCGGCCGGCTGCCCGTGGCCGGCCGTGCTCGTAATTACGAGTCGTAATTACGAGCACATCCCGAAAAATAAAAAAATAGAACATGTTCTATCTTTTTAACGGCACGGGCACCTTCTCGTGAGAAAACGGGAAGGTACCCGTGGCTAACAGAAGTCTATGGGCCCGCTATTTCGGGTCGTAATTACGACCCTTAATAACGGGTGTTTTTACGGTCGTGTGCATGAGGCCCAGTAATGACGGGTGGCTACATGTGTGCACCCGTCATTACGGCAGCGTTGCTAGGCGACGTCAGTAAATAGTCACTCTTCAGGGTACTGAAAGAGTTAACTGATCGGCAGTAACTGTTTCAGCACCCTGGACAGTGACTACCGATCACAATATAGAGTACCTGTGAAAAAAAAAAACGTTCATACTTACCGGGAACTCCCTGCTTCCTCCAGTCCGGTCTCCTGGCCGTTGCCTTGGTGACGCGTCCCTCGCGACATCCGGCCCGACATTCCTTGATGACGATGCAGCCCATGTGAGCGCTGCAGCCAATCACGGGCTGCAGAGGCCTCTGCAGCCAATCACAGGCTGCAGAGGCCTCTGCAGCCAATCACAGGCTGCCGCGTCAGAAGAGAAGGTCGGACTGGAGGAAGAAGAGGGACTCGTCCGCAAGACAACGACCAGGTACGTATGAAATGCTTTTTATTTTATTTTTAATCAGCAGCCTCTTTTCTCTATCAGTGATTGATAGAGATAAGTGGCTGCCGATTTGTATAATATTTTTGACCGGGTTCGGTCAAAACGGGATCGGCCGAACCCGGTGAAGTTCGGATTCGCTGCGAACCGAACTTTTCCGGAAGTTCGGACCGAAACCGGGTTCGGTTGTCCCGGTTCGCTCATCTCTAATACAGAGCTCTGGTTATTCGGGACACGTGTCACATTGATATATTGTGTCATCCCTTATCGCCCTCTTATAGCAGACTTTGCACCTCTTTTGACTTTTTCCCTTCTTACCAGTTTAGGGAACTTCTCCTGGAAAGTGTTGCCGCCCTGGTACGATGCGTGTGGCCCCGCTTCCAGAAGTACTGGGTGCCCCCCCTTCTTGGTCCCTAAAGATTAGGTTCTTGATAATCACCTCTTGAAATTCCAGGAATGTTCCCGTCTGGCCTGCACATCGACGTAGCACGTACGCATTGTACAAAGCCATCTGTATGATGTGCCCGGCCAGCTTCTTATACCACACCGCATGGCGATGGAGGGCTTCAGGACTTGATCTGACATGTCCATCCCTCCCATGTACCTATTGTAGTCCAGGATGCAGTCTGGTTTGGGGGTGGCCTTTCCTTCATATATCCTAAACCTGAAGGTATACCCTGATGCACTCTCACAGCTTATACATCTTCACGCCATACCTTGCCCTCTTACCCGGCAGGTACTCGCGGAATTGAACCCTCCCTTTAAAATGTACCAGGGACTCATCAATAGAAATACACTTCTCGGGGGTGTATGCTTGGGAAAACCGGGTACTGAAACGCTCTAATAGGGGTCTCCGTTTATACAAACGGTCAAAACTGGGGTCATCTCGGGGTGGGCACGGCTCATTATCAGTATAATGTAAGAAGCGAAGTATTGCCTCATTTATTTATTTTTTTAGGTTCCAGTTCAGGTCTGAAGTTGCTTTGAGGGGCCCATATATTAGAAACCCCTATCAAATACCCCATTTTAGAAACTAGACCCCTCAAAGTATTCACAACAGCATTTAGAAAGTTTATGAACTCTTTAGGTGTTTCACAGAAATTTAGAGCAAAGTAGAGGTGAAATGTAATTTTTTTTTTTGTCAGAAAATCCTCTTTATACCATTTTTTTTATAACACAAAAGGATTTATCAGAGAAACGCAACTTAATACGTATTGCCCAGATTATGCAGTTTTGAGAAATATCCCACATGTGGCCCTAGTGCGGTAATGGACTGAAGCACCGGCCTCCGAAGCAAAGGCGCACCTAGTGGATTTTGAGGCCTCTTTTTTATTAGGCACCATGTCCGGTTTGAAGAGGTCTTGTGGTGCCAAAACATTGGGAACCCCCCAAAAGTGATGCCAATTCGGAAACTAGACCCCTTGAGGAATCCATTGTAGTTTTCTTGGGGTGCATGCGGCTTTTTGATCAGTTTTTATTCTATTTTTAGGTGGCGTGGTGACTAAAAAACAGCAATTCTACTATTGTTTTTTAATATTTTTTTTTTTACAGCGTTCACTGTGCGCTATAAATGACATATTCACTTTATTCTGTGGGGCGATACGATTACGGCGATACCAGATGTTTATAGTTTTTTTTATATATTATGGCATTTGCACAATAAAATAAGTTTTGTAAACAATCATTCACTTTTTGTGTTACCTTATTCTAAGAGCCAGAACTTTTTTATTTTTCAATCAATAAGGCCGTGCGAGTACTTATTTTTTGCGTAACAAACTGTAGTTTCGATCAGTACCATTTTTAGGTACATGCGACTTTTTGATCTCTTTTTATTCCATTTTTTGGGAGGTGAAGTGACCAAACAATTGTGATTGTGGTACGGTTTATTATTATTTTCTTTTACGGCGTTCACCGTGCGGGATAAATAACGAAATAATTTTGTAGTTCAGGCCGTTACTTTTGCGGCGATACCTATTATGTATAGTTTATTTGTTTGTTTATATATTTTTATTAATAATAAATGACTAATAAGAAAAAAAGGGGGATTTTTACTTTTAATACTTTTAAAACTTTTATTTTCTTATTTTTACACATCTTTTTTTAACTTTTTTTTTACTTTATTACTTTGTCCTACTAGGGGACTTGAGGGCAGGAGGCCCTGATCGCTATTCTAATGCGTAGTGCAGTGTATTAGAACTGTCAGCTACTCACTGACAGCAAGCATAGTGGGTCCTGACGTTGTCAGGACTCACTAGGCTTCCGTCTATGGCATAGCCGGACCCATTGTTTGGTGTCCGGTTGCCATAGTCACCATCGCCGGCCTCTATCGAATAGCAGGCCGGCGATGGCAGCTTAACCCCTAAAAAGCCGCGATCTCTATAGAACGCGGCTTTTAAGGGGTTAATCAGCGGGGACAGCTGCTGTACAAGACAGCAGATGTCACAGCTCCTGTATGTGTCGGGAGGACGGCCGAAACGGCCGCTACTCCCGAGACGTACTATTAGGTCATGGAGCGAGAACGATACAGCTGCCATGACCTAATAGTACGTCAAGGAGCTGGAAGGGGTTAAGAAAAGGAAGGCCCAAAAATCCTCTAGGTGCTCCTTTGCTTCTGGGGCTTTTGTTTCAGTCCAGTAGCGCAGTAGGGCCACATGTGGGATATTTGTAAAAACGTCAGAATTAGGGCAATAAATATTCTGTTGTGTTTCTCTGGTAAAAACCTTCAGTATTACAGAAAAAATTTATTAAAATGGAATTTCTGCAAAACAAAATGAAATTTGCAAATAATCCTTACACTTTGCTTTAATTCCTGTGACACGCATAAAGGTTTAAGAAACTTTCTAAATGCTGTTTTGAATACTTTAACCCCTTAAGGACGCAGCCTAGTTTGGGCCTTAAGGCTCAGAGCCCATTTTTCAAATCTGACATATTTCACTTTATGTGGTAATAACGTCGGAATGCTTAAACCTATCCAAGCGATTCTGAGATTGTTTTCTCGTGACACTTTGGGCTTCATGTTCGTGGTAAAATTTGGTCGATATATTCAGTCTTTATTTGTGAAAAATTGCAAAATTTAGAGAAAATTTACAAAAAATAGCATTTTTCAGAATTTAAATGCATCTGCTTGAAAAACAGACGGTTATACCACCCAAAATAGTTACTAGTTCACATTTCCCATATGTCTACTTTAGATTGGCATCGTTTTTTGAACATTCTTTTATTTTTCTTGGACGTTACAAGGCTTAGAACATAAACAGCAATTTCTCATATTCTTAAGAAAATTTCAAAAGCCTTTTTTTGAAGGTGCCAGTTCAGTTCTGAAGTGGATTTGAGGGGCCTATGTATTAGAAACCCCCATAAAACACCCCATTTTAAAAACTAGACCCCTCAAAGTATTCAAAACAGCATATAGAAAGTTTTTTAACCCTTCAGGCATTTCACAGGAATTAAAGCAAAGTGGAAATTAAATTTGCAAATTTCATTTTTTCTGCTGAATTTCAATTTTATTCAATTTTTTTTAGTAACAGAGAAGGTTTTACCAGAGAAACACTACTAAATATGTATTGTCCAGATTCTGCAGTTTTTAGAAATGTCCCACATGTGGCCCTACTGCGCTCGTGGACTAAAACACAAGCCCTAGAAGCAAAGAAGCACCTAGTGCATTTTGAGGCCTCTTTTTTATTAGAATATATTTTAGGCAGCATGCCAGGTTTGAAGAGGCGTTGAGGTATCAAAACAATGGAAACCCACCAGAAGTGACCACATTTTGGAAATTACACCCCTCAAGGAATTCATTTATGGTTTTTGTTATCATTTTGACCGCACAGTTTTTTCACAGCACCTATTTGAATTGGGCTGTGAAATGAAAAAAATGATATTTTTTCCAATAAAATGTCATTTTTGATCAAATTTTCTTATTTTCACAGGGAACAACATACCCCATTTTGTTGCCCAATTTGTCCTTAGTGCGGCAATACCCCATTTGTGGTGATAAACTGCCGTTTGGGCCCATGGGAGGGCTCAGAAGGAAAGGAGCGCTATGTGTTTGTTGGAGTCCAGATTTTGCTGGATTGGTTTTCGGGTGCCATGTCGCATTTGCAGAGCCCCAGAGGTATCAAAGCAATGGAAACCCACCAGAAGTGACCCCATTTTGGAAACTACACCCCTCAAGGAATTCATTTATGGTTTTTGTTATCATTTTGACCGCACAGGTTTTTCACAGCACCTATTTGAATTGGGCTGTGAAATGAAAAAAATTATATTTTTTCCAATAAGATGTCATTTTTGATCAAAATTTCTTATTTTCACAGGGAACAACATACCCCATTTTGTTGCCCAATTTGTCCTTAGTGCGGCAATACCCCATTTGTGGTGATAAACTGCCGTTTGGGCCCATGGGAGGGCTCAGACGGAAAGGAGCGCTATGTGTTTGTTGGAGTCCAGATTTTGCTGGATTGGTTTTCGGGTGCCATGTTGCATTTGCAGAGCCCCAGAGGTATCAAAGCAATGGAAACCCACCAGAAGTGACCCCATTTTGGAAACTACACCCCTCAAGGAATTCATTTATGGTTTTTGTTATCATTTTGACCGCACAGTTTTTTCACAGCACCTATTTGAATTGGGCTGTGAAATGAAAAAAATGATATTTTTTCCAATAAGATGTCATTTTTGATCAAAATTTCTTATTTTCACAAGGAACAACATACCCCATTTTGTTGCCCAATTTGTCCTTAGTGCGGCAATACCCCATTTGTGGTGATAAACTGCCCTTTGGGCCCATGGGAGGGCTCAGAAGGAAAGGACCACCATTTGGCCTACTGGAGCTTTTCTGGTGCTAAGTCATGTGTGCAGAAGCCCCTGAGGTACCAGTACAGTTGAAACCCCCGAGAAGTGACCCCATTTTAAAAACTACACCCCTTAAGACATTCATCTAGAGGTGTAGTGAGCATTTTGACCCCACAGGTACTGTGTAAAAGATAATGCGCAGCAGATGGTGCAGTGTGAGATTTGCAATTTTATATATGTATATGCCATTTCAGTTTCCAATATAGTGTGCCCAGCATGCGCCACCGGAGATATACACCCCTTAAATTGTAATGTGGGTTCTCCTGGGTACGACAATACCCTACATGTGGCTGTTATCAGCTGCCTGGGCATACGGCAGGGCTCAGAAGGGAAAGATGAGGGGGGTAAGCTGTGCGGAGTGCATCAGGGTAAATTGAAAATCAAGGGATGTATGATACATTTTAAAACAATCTTTTATACAGAGCCCTGGTTTTTCGGGACACGTGTCACATTGGTATATTGTGTTCTTCCTTATCCCCCTCTTATAGCAGACTCTGCACCTCTTTTGACTCTTTCCCTTTCCACCGGTTTGGGGACCTTCTCCTGGAAAGTGTTGCCCTGGTACGATGCACCCCCCTTCCTGGTCCCTAAAGATTAGATCTTGAAATTCCAGGAAAGTTCCCCTCTGGCCTGCACATCGACGTAGCACATACGCATTGTACAAAGCCATCTGTATGATGTGCCCGGCCAGCTTCTTATACTACACCGCATGGCGCTGTAGGGCTTCAGGACTTGATTTGACAAGTCCATCCCTCCCATGTACCTATTGTAGTCCAGGATGCAGTCTGGTTTGGGGGTGGCCTTTCCTTCATATATCCTAAACCTGTAGGTATACCCTGATGCACTCTCGCACAGCTTATACATCTTCACGCCATACCTTGCCCTCTTACCTGGCAGGTACTGGCGGAATTGAACCCTCCCTTTAAAATGTACCAGGGACTCATCAATAGAAAAACACTTCTCGGGGGTGTATGCTTGGGAAAACCGGGCACTGGAACGGTCTAATAGGGGTCTCCGTTTATACAAACGGTCAAAACTGGGGTCATCTCGGAGTGGGCACGGCTCATTATCAGTATAATGTAAGAAGCGAAGTATTGCCTCATTTATTTATTTTTTTAGGTTCCAGTTCATTTCTGAAGTTGCTTTGAGGGGCCCATATATTAGAAACCCCTATCAAACACCCCATTTTAGAAACTAGACCCCTCAAAGTATTCACAACAGCATTTAGAAAGTTTATGAGCCCTTTAGGTGTTTCACAGAAATTTAGAGCAAAGTAGAGGTGAAATTTACTCTTTTTATACCATTTTTTTGATAACACAAAAGGATTTATCAGAGAAACGCAACTCAATACTTATTGCCCAGATTCTGCAGTTTAGAGAAATATCCCACATGTTGCCCTCGGGCGGTAATGGACTGAAGCACCGGCCTCCGAAGCAAAGGAGCACCTAGCGGATTTTGAGCCCTCTTTTTTATTAGGCACCATGTCCGGTTTGAAGAGGTCTTGTGGTGCCAAAACATTGGAAACCCCCCAAAAGTGACCCCAATTTGGAAACTAGACCCCTTGAGGAATCCATTGTAGTTTTCTTGGGGTGCATGCGGCTTTTTGATCAGTTTTTATTCCATTTTTAGGTGGCGTGGTGACTAATAAACAGCAATTCTACTATTGTTTTTGTATACTTTTTTTTTTACAGCGTTCACCGTGCGCTATAAATGATATATTAACTTTATTCTGCGGGGCGATACGATCACGGCGATACCAGATGTTTATAGTTTTTTTTTATGTCTTATGGCGTTTGCACAATAAAATACGTTTTGTAAACAATCATTCACTTTTTGTGTTACCTTATTCTAAGAGCCATAACGTTTTTATTTTTCAATCAATAAAGCCGTGCGAGGACTTATTTTTTGTGTAACGAACTGTATTTTCCATCAGTACCATTTTTAGGTACATGCGACTTTTTGATCTCTTTTTATTCCATTTTTTGGGAGGTGAAGTGACCAAACAATTGTGATTGTGGTACGGTTTATTAATATTTTTTTTTACGGCGTTCACCGTGCGGGATAAATAACAAAATAATTTTGTAGTTCAGGCCGTTACGGACGCGGCGATACCAATTATGTATAGTTTATTTGTTTGTTTATATATTTTTATTAATAATAAAGGCCTGATAAGGGAAAAAGTGGGACTTTTACTTTTATTACTTTTAAAACTTTTATTTTCTTATTTTTACACATCTTTTTTTAACTTTTTTTTAACTTTATTACTTTGTCCCACTAGGGGACATGAGGGCAGGAGGCCCTGATCGCTATTCTAATACACTGCACTACATGCGTAGTGCAGTGTATTAGAACTGTCAGCTACTCACTGACAGCAAGCATAGTGGGTCCTGACGTTGTCAGGACCCACTAGGCTTCCGTCTATGGCATAGCCGGACGCCATTGTTTGGTGTCCGGTTGCCATAGTCACCATCGCCGGCCGCTATCGCGTAGCAGGCCGGCGATGGCAGCTTAACCCCTAAAAAGCCGCGATCTCTATAGAACGCGGCTTTTAAGGGGTTAATCAGCGGGGACACAGCGATCGGTCCCCGCTGTAGGAGCTGTGACAGCTGCTGAACAAGACAGCAGCGTCACAGCTCCTGTATGTGTCGGGAGGACGGCCGAAACGGCCGTTACTCCCGAGACGTACTATTACGGCATGGAGCGCGAACGATACAGCTGCCATGACGTAATAGTACGTCAAGGAGCGGGAAGGGGTTAAGGGCTGCATTTTTTTAAAATGGGGTGATTTGTGGGGGTTCCTAATATATAAGGCCCTCAAAGCCACTTCATATCTGAAATGTTCCCTAAAAAAATAGCCTTTTCAAATTTTCTTGAAAATATGAGAAATTGCTGCTAAAGTTCTAAGCCTTGTAACGTCCTAAAAAAAATGGATGTTCAAAAAATGATGCAAACATAAAGTAGACATATGTGATATGTTAACTAGTCACTATTTTGTGTGGTATAACTATCTGTCTTACAAGCAGATACATTTGAATTTAGAAAAATGCAAATTTTTGCAAATTTTCTCGAAATTTTGGTGTTTTTCACAAATAAATATTTAATTTATCGACCAAATTTTTTCACTAACATAAAGTACAATATGTCACGAGAAAACATTCTCAGAATCGCTTGGATAGGTAAAAGCATTCCATAGTTATTACCACATAAAGTGACACATGTCAAATTTAAAAAATGAGGCTGTGTCATATGGTCCAAAAGTGGCTGCGTCCTTAAGGGGTTAATGTTAGTATATAAGGATTCCACATCAACACTGGCTACTAGTGTAGTGGGTGTAACGGAGATCTTCTGGATGTCCTTAGTATCCCTAAAATAAGACGGCAAGACTGTAACAAAGGGTGAGAGTACTTCATCCACATACATGCTGATCCCTTGTGTAAGGTTGTTATTGGCAGATAAAAAAAAAATTGTGTGTTTTTTGTTTCATTTAGAAAACAATTAATAAAAGTTATATTTTAGAAATTACTGTTTAGTCAGTCGAAATCAGGGCATCCTTTTTCCTAAACGTAAATTTGTTATATTTTGCTTTTCCTTCCTTAGTAATTTCAATTGGGTTAATCACACCAGTTCTTTGACCCGTCTTCCCACTGTGGATCTTTATTAATATATAATTTTGTGATCATCCTGGATATGTGATTGCAAGTTTTTTGTCCAAAAAATTTAACCCTGATGATTTGTCTGCTGAAGTTGCAAGTGTATTTTCTACTGATAATAAACCTTTCCATCAGTTTGATATACAAATGATATTTTGGGATCAACAAAAAACACATAAACAATATGTTAGATCTTGCTGGGAGATAGCTAGTCTTGAGACATATATTCAACAGAAAATTGTCTACAGAGGTTAACACATTAATATAACATAGAAGAAGAGAAGGTAGGATCCAGCGAAGTATGGTAGATAAAAGGAAATCACCTTTTCCACTTTATTGAACAATCAAATATAAAATATAAAACACGGGAGAGAGAACGCAGTATTAGGTGGTCTCAAATGGCAAAATATAGAAGCTTACGCATTTCGAATACAATCAGTATTCTTAATCATGGCTGATGTCACTGTGCAAATGCAAGCTTTTGTCAGTAAATATACCGGGATACTAAATGCAGGGCGGTTCTGACCGTAAATTACGCCCATGACCCTAAATAATGCAGGTGGGAAAGTAACCCCCGCTGCCCCGGCAAAAACTGGAAATGGCAGAAAAAACATTGTAGATATAGAAAATAATAAACTAGAAGGGGAGAGATCTTAGGCTGTCAACAGCAGCAGTATACGATGGAACTTAAAGACGTAGAATTAAAATATTTTAGTTAGTTTAGTTGGTACCCTTCCGTAATGCGGTATGGAAACTAAAGATAGCTCGCAAGACATCACTGGTAAATAACCGTTGGGAAGAAAAAAAGGGGGAATTTTTTTGAAAGACAAAAGAAGTGCTGATAATGAAGTGACAAGATAAATGCAACAAATGTGGATATGTGACTATGAGGAAAAGGAAATGTTTATGATACATGGTAACAGTATCTAATATTAACAGACATAATAAAAAGACAAAAGGAGAATTTCTTGTCTATCATTTGAAATAAGAACGATGAGATAAATATATATAGAATATTGAGGAAGATGAATATTTGGCGATTTAACTGGTTCCCGACCGCTGGCTGTGTTTTTACGGCCAGCGGTCAGGGTCCTTAAAACCCGAGCCATAGACTTTTTACGGCTCGGGTTTTAACTTGCTGCCCGCGCCTCGGGCAGCTGAATGTCGGGTCTCCGGCTGTCAGTGACTGCCGGGGACCCTGAGGAGGAGAAGATAGAAGCAGCTTTTGCTGCTTCTGTCTTCTCTGATCACTTGTACACAGCACTAAATGTGCACTGTGTATAGGAATAGAGGCAGCGGCCGCGCCGCTGTCTCTATTCCTCCAGGTGATCATGTGACTGGTCACATGATCGCTGGGTACTGTTAGTGGCAGACTGCTGCTGGGTCTTACTAGACCCAGCACAGCCCTATTAGTGACAATCGTCACTATTAGAGGGCTGATTTCCCCTGTAACTGGGGCTGCTGTGCAGCTCCAGTTACAGTGGAAAAACATGGTGTAAAAGAAAGAAAAAAAATATATAAAGTTCCCCAAAGGTCTTTTTTGACCTTTGGGGGACAGACCATAGTAATAAAAAAAGAATAAAGTAAAGTGCAAAAAAAAATTAATAATAAATACACATAAAATACCCACCCCAAAAAAAACGTTCCCCCCCGCCAATCATTGTTGTAACGCTAGCGCTGACCCAATTACGATCACAAATAAAAGGTCTATTTTAGGGTTAAACTATGTTATTATAAAAAAAAAAATAGCTGAAACGTAAAAAAGCGTATTTTCAAACTTTATGAATAAAAATTCTAAAATAGCAAAAAAGGTGTGTATAAAAATGAAACCTGCATTGTCTATGGAAAAAACTTCGCAAAAATCACGTCGTTAGCCGAACAAATAAAAAAGTTATAGCCATTTAACTAACACATGCTAAAAATGGCTAAACGGTGTCTGGTCCTGAAGGCGCAAAAGAGCCCGGTCCTGAACTGGTTAAATATCACCTTCCATACACTGCACTTGATCGGACAAGTGAGAAAGATTAGTAGTGAGAGATTGAATCTCAGATTTATAAGTAGTCTCCAAGCGGTTAATATAACGCTCCATGTCCTGTTTAGTGGGCAAAGCAGATAACTGTTGTTTCAAGCCCTGTAAATCATCCCCTAGACCAGCTTCTCCAGAGAAATGAGGAGACTGATGAATATCCTGATCTCTGGAGGAAATGGGAGGCAGCAATACAGGCCCCAACACACAAGGGGAGGAAGAAGGGGAGACCAGGACGCCATGACAGGCACCACGTGGTGAGCGATCCGGAGCATGAGGCGCCATGACTGTAGAAGAAGAGCTCATCTCTTCCCCAGCCAGCAGGGAAGGACGCTGACCCAGAGTACCAGAAGGAGAGGGAAGGATACAGCAGGTACCTGTTGCAGCAGGGGTGGTCGCAGGTGAGATCGCCGCTGCAAACGGAGTCCCGGCACCATCTCGTTTCCCCCCCAGCGGTGCCATCTTAGAAGTCACTCCAAGCAGCAGCGTCTGTGAGGAAAAGCTGAATGGAATAGGCAGACGCCATCTGACATATCAGATTGATACATGATGGGAATTTTAAAACTCTTCAATTCTGGGGTATCACCCAACTCAAATTGGGCCTCAGTGCTGGCAATCTCAACAAAAAACTTTTGCAGGAGGAAGCTAGTTGGATCCATAGGTTGAGTTCCTTGAGCCCTAATAGCCTTAATGAGGGTTTTACTTTTGTAGCCTTCCTGTGAGTAGACAATATTTCTCTATTTTATTAAATGTATCCAATATTACTGCCACCCTGGCCTTTCATTGGTTCCTTCATTCATCCACCATTCCTCCTGGCCACTATTTACTGATGATCATAATATACCATATATTATACATTATAGATCTTAAATATGCATATACCATCTATTTTAGCCTATGTAATCTTACCCAGGCTATAACCACCTTTTTTTTTTCTTAATCAGATTTTTATTTACAGATTTTCAAGTACAGTACAAAAGAAAGAAACAGATACATACAAATCAATATATACTAAGTAATTACAGTATTGAACCAGTACAATTATTCAAGTGAGTAGTATAAACAATTATTCAAGTGAGTATTATAAACAATGCAGCACACAAATCAGCACATTAGAGTAAATTGTTATCTTGGCAGCATGACGAAATTCAATATAAATGATCAGAAGTAAGTAGAAAGGAATGAGGTAAGAATACCGAAATAATAAAAATAACATAAGTTAAGAATGAAAGAGAGAAAGAAGGGGTAAAGAAGTGCAGAAGGGAACCGAAATGGGGGAAGCCATCCCAATCTCAGATGTAAGTCCCCTCTATAAGGTCAATGAACGTGTCGGAGGACCAATAAGGTTAATTTCAACCTAATCAATTAGCTAAAGCTGGGCACAATTTAAAGGAAGACCTGCCTGCCCTGCCGTAGGAGCATAATACGAGCGGAGTGATCTCCATCTTCCGCCATCAATGTTTCCATTCTCTGTAGAAGATCCATCTCCACAACCCATTCTTTGATTGTGGGGGGCTCAGTGGACTTCCAATGCCTGGGGATGACAATTCGAGCTAATGTCAGGAAGTGTTGGAGCAATCCCCTTTTTATCCCTGGTAATGGACCAGGAATCACAGATAAGAGAGTAATCTGTGGAGTGGGCACCATGGGAGATCTCTCAACCAATGCATAAATATCAAATACAGTTTTCCAGAAAGTCTGAAGGACCGTGCATGACCACCAGATATGTAGCATCGTTCCGGTCTCCATGTCGCAATGCCAACAAATATCAGACACATCAGGATACATTTTGTGTAGGATCAGAGGGCATCGATACCACCTAGTCAGAATCTTGAAATTATTTTCCTGAGCAGGACATGCCATAGGCATTTTATGTGTCAACAGAAAAATGCGGTCCCAGTCCGCTGTCGCCAAACTAACCCCTAGTTCACGTTCCCAGGCGCTAACGTATGCAGGAGTTTGATCCGCCGAGGCCTCCAATAGACGGGAGTATATTGTAGATATGATGTGACCTGGAGCGGTCGATTGTAGCAGTATGGATTCAAAGGTGGTATTTGGGGACAGTTGAAGCACCCCTGGTAGGGCAGATCGGAGGTATGTGGATAGCTGAACATATTCAAACCATGAAAGAGTCCTCCCAGGGTAGGTCCCACGCATTTCAGAAAAGGAGGGTAGCCGTCCATCATCCGATAAGACCTGGCCTAATCGACTGTCATCAGAGGAGGACCATACCAATAAATTATTTTTGTGTACAGCTGGTGGAAATTCCAGGTTGTCGAAGAATGGGCTAAAAAGTCCAGGTCTATGCGATAGGCCCTTTTGAACTAGGAGTCTATCCCAAAGAAGTAGGACATGTTGGGTAAGTATTGGGAAAGTAGAAAGGGCTGGTCTATAATCCAGTAGAATCCAAGGTAAGGACCTAAGGGAAATTGCGGTAATGGCCCGTTCAATCAAGACCCATTGTTTGTTGGAACTATTGTGAAAACCAGTCTACAAGTATAAAAGCAGATCGGGAAGTCCCGCTCCCCCCTTCAACTTTGGACGAGACAAAGCTTTCCTGTTGAGGCGTGGCCTCAGAGAGCCCCAAACAAATCTACTTAAGGCCCCTTGAACAGTCTTAAAGAATGTCCCTGGAACAAGAACAGGAACCGCCTGCAACAGGAATAAGAATCGTGGTACTATATAACCACCTTTTTTATTCATCCTCCATCCTTCTCTCCCCTTTAACCCCTTCCCGACATTTGCCATATGAATATGTCATGGAAAGCTAGTGCTTCCCGCATTTTGCCGTATCCATATGACAAATGCATGGCACTGGCTCAGAAGCTGAGTCGGTGCCATCATCGCTGGATGTCAACCAAATATGCAACTCAGCTCTCTACTCACTGAAATATCTCAACAAGGAGAGGAACAACCGGAGCAGGTAAAAAAAGAGATGAAATCCTCAACACCACATAAATAAAGAGACAAATTGATATTTTTTTACTGCTCAGACGGTTGTGGATGTAAAGTCTGAAGTGTCCATCAAGGGTTTGACCTTCCTCCAGCTAGCATGCAGAAAAAACGATCCAAATTTCCACTGGTGTGTGTATCTCGCTGGTACTTGTGGTTCCACACAGAAATGCAACTGCAGAAATGCAACTGCTTGCTGTGTATATCCTCGTACTTGATGTTCTAAATCTCCAGCAAGGGAGAAAAAGGAGATAGTGCACTACCTTTGGGAAACTACAAATTCCAAGTGTTTATTCCATACTTACAAAAACAGATATAGATGAAAGCATAAGATAAGATCTTGTAACACGCCAAATCATGTAACCCGACCCTGGGTTTCGCCCCTCCGGCTTTCTCTGGGGCAGCCTCCTCTAGGGTGTATTACAGCTGACATCCGGCTGTAATGGCAGGGACCAAAGTTAGCTTCGATCCCTGCCATTAACCCCTTAAATGCAGCGGTCAAAAGCGATCGCTGCATTTAAGTTGTTTGCAACTCATCGGCATCACCACTTTGTCTTGGCTATATATGTCACCTTTGCAAGGGGAATGTATAGCATTTGTATTTTACCTGAGGAAGAGTCCGGTCCGGCCTTGAAATGTGTAGTAATTAAAACAATATCTGATATTACATTTGTTGTTTCAAATCCCAATTACTCAAGAAGGGTTTTATCAGTTAACAGCACCAGGGAAAATCTGTTTTTTCCTCAAACTTCTCAAATTACCATTTACCACTGGACCCTTGGGATCCAGTTCGAAAATCGGGCTGCAGCAATATTTTAAAACACGCTTTCAAGGATGTTGTGCTCCTAGCACAACCAACCAGGTCAGCAGAACTGATCACCTATCTGTGGCTTTTTTTACTATATCATTTGATGCACTATGTGCGCTTTGTGTTGTTTTTTCTCCTCTACTGTTTAGTGACTACAATTTTATTTAAGGCTTAATACAGGATATAATTGGCAGCAGCGAACCTAATTATTGTTTTTGTTTTCTAAGTTATTAACGTCTTTTATTTTACTTTGCAGCGTGCTGCTTTACGGTGCCGAATCGTCGGGCGAGCGAGCAACACATACAAAAGAGTTTGCAGAAGTATCAACATCTGTGTACTTCGGGTGAAGCCCAGCTGATCATCAAAAGGCGTTCCAGAAGAAAAGGACCTTTTTCAAAACAGCGGGGGACCAGGAGGACAACGCAGACGGAGATGACTTCTGGAACAGTGAGTATGGATTTCTCCACACTGAAACACCTCGCTAAAACAATACATTTAATCCAGTAACACCCTCTACATACAAGTCAGCAGGAATGCTGTGGTCCACTCTGCTGGAGAAGGCTTATGCACATGACAAGATGTGCATTAGCATGAACAGCGTTTTTAATAAAACCTCTAAACGGCTCCACATGCTCTCTAAACTGATCTGTGTGTATGAGGAGACGTGGAAGCCTGATTACTCAGAAATGAAAAGTGATTCAAAAGGCTATTTTTAAAGGGGCCAGTTCAGTTGTGAAGTGGCTTTGATGGCCTTACATATTAGAAACCCCCAAAAAGTCACCCCATTTTAAAAACTTCACCCCTCAAAGCATTTAGAAAATTTCTTAACCATTTAGACTTTTCACAGGAATTAAAGCAAAGTAGAGGTGAAATATACAAATTTCATATTTTTTTGCAGAAATTAATTTTTAATCCAATTTTCTATATAACACAGAAAGTTTTACCAGAGAAATGCAACTCAATATTTATTGCCCAGGTTCTGCAGTTTTAGGAAATATCCCACATGTGGCTCTAGTGGATTTTGGGGCCTTATTTTTATTACAATATATTTTAGGCACCATGTCAGGTTTGAAGGGCTCTTGCGGTGCCAAAACAGTGAAAATCCCACGAAAATTACCCCATTTTTGAAACTACACCCATTGAGGAAATTATCTAGGGGTATAGTGAGCATTTTGACCCCACAGGTATTTTTCAGAAATTATTGGAAGTAGGTCCTGAAAATAAAAATCTAAATTTTTTCCAAAAGAAAATGTAGGTTTAGCTAATTTTTTCTTATTTTCACACGGACTGAAGGAGAAAAAGCACCACAAAATTTGTAAAGCAATTTCTCCTGAGTAAATCAATACCCCACATGTGGTAATAAACGGCTGTTTGGACACACGGCAGGGCTTAGAAGGGAAAGAGCGCTATTTGGCTTTTGGAGATCACATTTAGCAGGAATGATTTGCGGAGGCCATGTCCCATTTGCAAAGCCCCTGAGGGGACAAAACAATGAAAATGCCCAAAAAGTGACTCCATTTAGGAAACTACACCCCTTGAGGAATTCATCTAGGGGTGTAGTAAGCATTTTAACTTTACAGATGTTTCATAGAATTTATTAGAATTGGGCAGTGAAAATAAAAACAATCCTTTTTCTTCAATAAGACGTAGCTGTAGCACAAAATTTTTCATTTTCTCAACAAATAAAGGAAAAAAAGCAATTTCTCCCGAGTACGGCAATGCCCCATATGTGGTCATAAACTGCTGTTTGGGCACACGGCAGGGCTCAGAAGGGAAGGACCGCCATTTGGAGTGCAGATGTTGCTGGATTGGTTTCTGGGCGCCTGTGGGCCCAAAACAGTGGAAACCCCCCAGAAGTGACCACATTTTGGAAACTACACCCCTTAATGCATTTACCTAGTGGTGTAGTAAGCATGTTAACCCTGCAGGTGTTTTGTAGAAATTAGTGTGCACTCGATGTTCCAGAGTGAAAATGGGATTTTTTCCATAGATATGCCAATATGTGGTGCCCAGCTTGTGCCACCATAACAAGACAGCTCTCTTAATTATTATGCTGTGTTTCCCGGTTTTAGAAAGACCCTACATGTGGCCCTAATCTTTTGCCTGGACATTCGACCAGGCTCAGGAGTAAAAGGGTACCATGTAAAATTGAGGCCTAATTTTGCGATTTACAAAGTATTGGTTCAGAATTGCATAGGCTCTGATGTGAAATAATAAAAGAAACACCTGAGAAGTGACCCCATTTGGAAACTACACCCCTCAAGGCATTTATTAAGGTGTGTAGTGAGCATTTTCACCCCACAGGTCTTTTCCATAAATGAATGCGCTGCAGATGGTGCAAATTAAAAATGAATATTTTTCCCTAGATATGCCATTTCAGTGGCAAATATGTCATGCCCAGCTTATGCCACTGGAGACACACACCCCAAATTTTTTTTAAAGGGTTCTCCCGGGTATGACAATGCCATGTATGTGGAAGGAAACTGCTCTTTGGGCACACTGTAGGATTCAGAGCGGAGGGAGCGCCATTTGGCTTTTGGAGAGCGGATTTTGCTTGGTAGTAGGTTTGTTTGAGTATTGCTGGTGTTTCCATTTATAATGCGGGGGTACATGTAAGCTGGGCAGAGTACATCAGGGGCATAGTCAGGTGGTATAATAATGGGGTAAAAAAACAATAAAATGATCCATAGATGTGTGTTACGCTGTGAAGCAATCCTTTCTGCACAGGCCGGTGTCGCACTGATATATATATGGCGTGATTTCTTATGCCCCTTTTGGTCCACACTCCGTACCTTTGCAGTTTGGGGAATTTTGCTGAGAAGTGTTGTCCTGGTATAATACGGGCACCGTCGCTTCCAGCGGATATGTTTGGGCCCTCCCCTTCCTGGTTCCCTAATTTTAGGTCCTTCATAAATCACCTCTTGAAACAGAAGAAATGTTCCCCTCGGGCCAGCACAACAGCATATTTTTTATTTCCTGACTTATTGGAGCCATAGCTAATTTTATTTTTTCATAGACGTAGTGGTATGAGGGCTGTATTTTGCGGGAGAGGTGTAGTTATTATTGGTACAATTTTGGGGTACATGCGACTTTTTGATCACCTTTAATCCTATTTTTTGGGAGGCAAGGTAACCAACAAAACGCAATTCTGGCATAGTTTTTTTTTTTTTTTTTTTATACAGCGTTCACCATGCATTATAAATTACATGTTAACTTTATTCTGCGGGTAAGTACGTTTCCGCCGATACCTAATTTATAGAACTATTTTATGTTTTACATGTTTGCCATGTTGTGAGAACCATAACTTTTAACTTTTTTGTCGATGGAGCTGTATGAGGGCTTGTTTTTTGCGAGACGAGCTATAGTTTTTATAGGTACTATATTTGGATATGTGCGACTTTTTACGTTTTTTTTTACGCTGTTCACCGTGTGCAATAAATAATATAATATTTTGATTTCTCAGGTTGTAATGGTCGCGGCGATACCAAATACGTATGGTTTATTATTTTTTTCAATAATAAAGGACTTGATAAGAGAAAAAGGGCAATTGTGTTTTATTTTATTACTTGAAACTTCTATTGTTTTCAAACTTTTATTTTTTTCACTTTTTTTTTACACTTTTTTATACTTTTTTTACACTTTTTTTCAAGTTTTACTAGGGGACTCAAATGTCCAACTGTCTGATGTTTTTCTTTTAATACATTGCACTACCTACGTAGTGCAATGTATTAGATCTGTCAGTTATTCACTGACAGCAAGCCGATTTGGCTTCGCCTCCCGGCTGGGCCTAATCGGCTTCCGTAATGGCAGAGCAGGAGGCCATTGTGTCTCCTGTTGCCATAGCAGCAGTCGCCAGTCCTGATTGCCTGTTAGGGCTGGCGATCTGCTAGCAACCGCTAAGATGCAGCGATCACTTTCGATTGCTGCATCGAAGGGGTTAATGGCAGGGATCGGAGCTAGCTCTGGTTCCTGCCATTACAGGCGGATGTCAGCTGTAACATACAGCTGACTTCCACCGCTGATGATGCCGGATCAGCTCCTGAGCCGGCGACATCTTGCTGGCGGCTATGGAAGCTGATCAGGCATTTCATTGCTGGGGTTCCGATGAGCTGCAAACACCTTAATTGCATCGATCGCGTTTGAGCGCTGCACTTAAGGGGTTAATGGCGGGGATCGAAGCTAATTTAGTTCCCCGCCATTACAGCCGGATGTCAGCTGTAAGATACCGCTGAGATCCGGCGATGATGGCACCGGCTCAGCTTCTGAGCCGGTGACAAACATTTGGCGTATGGATACGGCAATTTGCGGGAAGTCATGGTTTTCCATGGCGTACCCATACGGCAAATGTCGGGAAGGGGTTAAAGACAGCGAATATAAGTATGGCTGATTCTTTTGTGTTCAACTGGAGTGTTCCTTTAGGAAAGTTTGGACAGGGGGAGGTAACCCTGGCATTACACCCATATCTTGATTTTAAGATAATGGGTTTGGTTAGACAGGGATAAAGTTTCACAAACCTGAGAATTGTGAGGAACCACAAAAATGGTGCTTCATCCACAGCACCCCTCGGATATCCTGACTTACTGATACCAAGGGGTCCTGTGATATGAAGGCTAATCCAATGCCCTCCTCAAGACATGGGTCAAGGATATTGGTGCTGGTATCAAATGCAGAATGCATCATATACGATCCACACGAATAACTGCACTGAAAGAGGCATACTTCTCACAGGAGCATACTGTACCCTGAATCCCGTATTAGGTGTCGATGTGGCAGATCAGAAGGGAAGAACTCCTGTGACCCCTGAAAAGAGGCTCAATATCCGTCCAGACACCCCTGTGAGAGTCCAGACGATTACTCTTGGGTTTGGCGTCGAACTAAGAAAGCTCCTGCTAGACTTCCATAAGGAAGAGGACGTCGTGGAGAAACTGAAAGATTCCCAACACCAAGCCACTATTCAGTTGGAACATGACACTACAATGATCACAGGAATTGTGAACAACCTTCAGGTGGACTCGGAAGTGTCTTGGTGGGAGAGCTTGTTCGGATATAGTCTCAAGGCCACTCCTTCTTTAACTTATTCATCCACCCAGTGATAATCCTTCTCACTCTTGTGGCGATTATGTACGTTGGACTGTTCTGCGTGTACCGACAAATAAAAGGACTGGTTGGCCAAATACAACGAGGTCAAGCAGAAAGCCACAAATACTTTCGTAGACGTACATACAGTGTATATATATATATATATATATATATGTATATATATATATATATATATATATATATATATATATATACATACACTTGTAAAGTGTAAATCTGAATCAATGGGTCGTAAAAAATAAAATTCAAGGTGTACATATAGACATTCTAGGTTTACATATAGACATTCTAGGTGTTGATATGTGTCCTCAACATAGGCATACTCAGTGAGGACATGCCTGTCCCACAATGAGTGAGTATGTACGTGTAGGCGGGCATATATTTACAGCCTGTAGTCACCCCATTTACATGTGTACCTTTCACGTGTTTATGGAGGAGTAGTGAGAGATGCTGTTTGAACATGAATCTCTATATGTACATATAACTATGGTTTGTGGGGGAATATTTTTGTATGTTTGGTTATTTTTCACTTTGTTTGTATGATGGGGTAGTGTGTAGGAACCCTTTGGTACAGGTAAGGTATTCACACACCCTTGTAGGTAATTGCCACTTCAACCTGAGAACTGGTATGGTCAATACGATGATGGATTGAATGCCAGAGGGAAAATGGAAGGTGATGCTCTGCCCCACAGTAGATTCCTGGGTACTGAGACATCACCTCCTCCTTGAGGATTTTAACCTGCCATCATAGAGACCTGGATATTGGCCCACAAAGATTGTTTCGTCTTCAATCAAGATGCTGGAAAGATTTGGAAAAGTTTCGGATTACATACAAAGGTTTTGGTAAGGCGGGCCAAGCCATTCCAAGGCTGACCGTGTGAGGGCACAAGAAGCCTTACATGGGTCAGCATGCTAAAATTGGATCGGCCGCTGGAAAGACCTGCAGACGCCGCTAAAGAAAGATCAAGAGCCAAGAAAACAAAAGAAGATCGAGGACTTTGAACTTCGTTCTATGCACTATGCTATGTACTTTGAGGCTTCGTTCTATGGACTGGGCAACTTCGTTCTATGGACTTTGAGGCTTTATTCTATAGACTTGGAGATTTAATTCCAACTGGACTGTGAAGTTTTGTTTCTTTGGACATTAGACTCCAGAGTCTGAGGACTGGCGGGAAGGTGTCCTTGAGGAGATAGGTGATGTCGAGTATCTAGGTCCAATAGTATACTTCTTTCCATCTCAGACCATTACCAGTAACCAGGGAGGTTGAGGGGGTAAATAGAACCCCACAAACACTTCCCCAAATTGCATTGTCGAGTCCCCGACAATAGGGGGATTGTAAAGGGAAGTGTCCCTATTTATGTACGTACGTACGTACGTACGTATATATATATATATCAGAAAAAGAATGGCGACCGCACACTGCGACACTAATGCCATCTAAACCACTAAATATAAATAAATATGCACTAAAGCTAAATCTACTTATAATAGGGAGGTTCTTAGTGCACATTTTGATCAAAAAGTGTTTGCCCACCTGCCACGACAAGGCGACCTCTGTAAGGTGTGAACCTACGCTGCACATACACCCAGAACTGGGACTAAGCCTACATATATACCTGGGGATGGTAGGATCCAGCATTGAACTAATTAAAATCACCCAGGGCAGAATAGGAGGAGTGCAAGAACAAAAATGGAGGCAGTCACTAACCCCACATATATGGATCACATAAACACAACAAAAATTTGAACAGCACATTCCAACTAAATGATATAAAATGTGTATGCAGGTGCAGGAACACCTGTGACTGCAAATATACAGCAGAAAAAGAATGGTGACAGCACACTGCGACACTAAGTCCACCTAAACCACTAAATATAAATAAATATGGACTAAAGCTAAATCTACTTATAATAGGGAGGTTCTTAGTGCACATTTTGATCAAAAAGTGTTTGCCCACCTGCCACGACAAGGCGACCTCTGTAAGGTGGGAACCTATGCTGCACATACACCCAGAACTGGGACTAAGCCTACATATATACCTGGGGATGGTAGGATCCAGCATTGAATATATATATTGTATATACAGTGAAGGAAATAAGTATTTGATCCCTTGCTGATTTTGTAAGTTTGCCCACTGTCAAAGACATGAACAGTCTAGAATTTTTAGGCTAGGTTAATTTTACCAGTGAGAGATGGATTATATTTTAAAAAAACCTGAAAATCACATAGTCAAAATTATATATATTTATTTGCATGTGCACAGAGAAATAAGTATTTGATCCCTTTGGCAAACAAGACTTAATACTTGGTGGCAAAACCCTTGTTGGCAAACACAGCAGTCAGACATTTTTTGTAGTTGATGATGAGGTTTGCACACATGTTAGATGGCATTTTGGCCCACTCCTCTTTGCAGATCATCTGTAAATCATTAAGATTTCGAGGCTGTCGCTTGGCAACTCGGATTTTCAGCTCCCTCCATAAGTTTTCGATGGGATTAAGGTCTGGAGACTGGCTAGGCCACTCCATGACCTTAATGTGCTTCTTTTTGAGCCACTCCTTTGTTGCCTTGGCTGTATGTTTCGGGTCATTGTCATGCTGGAAGATCCAGCCACGAGCCATTTTTAATGTCCTGGTGGAGGGAAGGAGGTTGTCACTCAGGATTTGACGGTACATGGCTCCTTCCATTCTCCCATTGATGCGGTGAAGTAGTCCTGTGCCCTTAGCAGAGAAACATCCCCAAAACATAATGTTTCCACCTCCATGCTTGACAGTGGGGATGGTGTTCTTTGGGTCATAGGCAGCATTTCTCTTCCTCCAAACACGGCGAGTTGAGTTAATGCCAAAGAGCTCAATTTTAGTCTCATCTGACCACAGCACCTTCTCCCAATCACTCTCAGAATCATCCAGATGTTCATTTGCAAACTTCAGACGGGCCTGTACATGTGCCTTCTTGAGCAGGGGGACCTTACGGGCACTGCAGGATTTTAATCCATTACGGCGTAATGTGTTACCAATGGTTTTCTTGGTGACTGTGGTCCCAGCTGCCTTGAGATCATTAACAAGTTCCCCCCGTGTAGTTTTTGGCTGAGCTCTCACCTTCCTCAGGATCAAGGATACCCCACGAGGTGAGATTTTGCATGGAGCCCCAGATCGATGTCGATTGACAGTCATTTTGTATGTCTTCCATTTTCTTACTATTGCACAAACAGTTGTCTCCTTCTCACCCAGCGTCTTACTTATGGTTTTGTAGCCCATTCAAGCCTTGTGTAGGTCTATGATCTTGTCCCTGACATCCTTAGAAAGCTCTTTGGTCTAGCACATGTTGTAGAGGTTAGAGTCAGGCTGATTAATTGAGTCTGTGGACAGGAGTCTTTTATACAGGTGACCATTTAAGACAGCTGTCTTTAATGCAGGCACCAAGTTGATTTGGAGCGTGTAACCGGTCTGGAGGAGGCTGAACTCTTAATGATTGGTAGGGGATCAAATACTTATTTCTCTGTGCACAATGCAAATAAATATATATAATTTTTTATTTTTTTATTTTTTATATAATCTATCTCTCACTGGTAAAATTAACCTAGCCTAAAAATTCTAGACTGTTCATGTCTTTGACAGTGGGAAAACTTAATCAGCAAGGGATCAAATACTTATTTCCTTCACTGTACATTACCCTTCCTTTATCCTCTAGATCAGGGGTCTCAAACTCGGCCGGGTAAGTGGGCCGCATATAGAAAAAAAGGGAAGTTGATGGGCCGCATTACTTTCAAATTTGATACAATACAAAATTATTGTTAATTAGTTATTTGAACTACTATAACACTATATTACTAGAATAATAATACTACATTACTATAATAATAGCGCTAGGTTTAAAATTTGAGTGTCGCTAAATGCAGTCCGGCGGCTCAGTTAGCACACATGTCAAGATTGGACAGCCCCTTTTTAGATAGTGCCGCAGTACCCTCTGTGGATGCTGCCGCAGTGCCCTCTGTGGATAAGGCCACAGTGCCCTCTGTAGATAAGGCCACAGTGCCCTCTGTAGATAAGGCCACAGTGCCCTCTGTAGATAAGGCCACAGTGCCCTCTGTAGATAAGGCCACAGTGCCCTCTGTAGAGGCTGCCACAGTGCCCTCTGTAGATAATGTCAGTGTCCTCTTCAGATACTGTCACGCAACCACTTCTAGATAACGCCACAGTGCCCTCTGTAGAGGCTGCCACAGTGCCCTCTGTAGAGGCTGCCACAGTGCCCTCTGTAGAGGCTGCCACAGTGCCCTCTGTAGAGGCTGTCACAGTGCCCTCTGTAGAGGCTGCCACAGTGCCCTCTGTAGAGGCTGCCACAGTGCCCTCTGTAGAGGCTTCCCCAGTGCCCTCTTTAGAGGCTGCCCCAGTGCCCTCTGTAGAGGCTGCCCCAGTGCCCTCTGTAGAGGCTGCCCCAGTGCCCTCTGTAGAGGCTGCCCCAGTGCCCTCTGTAGAGGCTGCCCCAGTGATGTCAGGGGCTTGCCCAGAGCTGGAGTCCCAGGCAGAGCGCTAGTAGGCTCTTCCTGGGACTCCAGCTGTGCTCCTGACATCACTGGGACTCCTGCTCTGGGGAAGCCCCTGACATCATTGTCGATGTATGGACAGCGATGTTAGAGGATTCCCCAGAGTCCCGGAGCAGAGCCGATAATAGCGCTCTGCCCGGGACTCCGCTCTGGGGAAGACCCTGACATACTGTCCATATATGGGCAGCGATGTCAGGGAATTGCACAGAGTCCCGGAGCAGAGCCGATACTAGCGCTCTGCCCGAGACTCCGCTCTGGGGAAGACCCTGACACACTGTCCATATATGGGCAGATATGCCAGGGAATTCTGCAGCGTCCCGGAGCAGAGCCTATACTACCGCTCTGCACGGGACTCCGGCTCTGGGGAAGCCCCAGACATCGCTGTTCATATGTGGACAGCGATGTCAGGGAATTCCACAGAGTCCCGGAGCAGAGCCGACACCAGCGCTCTGCTCGGGACTCTGGCTCTGGGGAAGCCCCAGACATGTCAGGGAATTCCAGAGTCTCGGAGCAGAGCCGATACTAGCGGCTCTGTGTCCCACGGGCCGCAGATGACAGCCCCAGGTGCCGCATGCAGCCCGCGGGCCGCGTGCTTGAGACCCCTGCTCTAGATGTATACATCTTTGTACTTTTGGATATGACTTATGAAAGTCAGTGTTTAGGCTTATTCACACATTGCTGTTTTATTCCCTTTTCTTCCTAGTGCAATTTTTGCAAAACTGATAAAACGTATAACAAAACCGCATCATGCGAATAGGCCCTAAGACTGTTTTTCCTGAGGCATTAGGCTCTGTTCACACAGAGTTTTTTTGCAGACGGAAAAATGTGCCTCAACATTCCTTCAGGAATTTTGAGGCAGATTTTGATCTGCCTGCATGGTCTTTGCAGCATTTACATAGTTACATAGTTACAGTTTTTTGCGTTGTTTTTTGTGTGCGGCCCGTGAGCACTGCGCGCAAAAACATGACGCCAAAAACACTTTCTCTGTCTCCCAGGTCAGAGATGGAAATGCCCGAAGACAGGCCAAGTCGCCTCTTTTTCCCGTGAGAGGTAAAAAACGCCTGCACCTCCCATTGAAATCAATGGGAGGCGGTTTCGGGTGTTTTTTGGCGCTGTTTCTGACGCGGTTTCCGCATCAAAAACAGCGCCTAAATACTCAGTGTGAACTTCCCCTTAAAGGGATTTTCCTACCACAGACCTTTTTATGTCTGATTGGTGGGAGTCTGCTGAGACATCCTCCAACTGCCATAATAGGGGTCCAATGACACTTTTCATCTACATGACGGGTAGTTTTTCCATCACTCCTCATTGACTTCAATGGGGATTGACTAGCACATGCATAGCAAAAGTGTCAATGGGACCCGGTTCTTACAATTATAGCAGTATCAGTGTCAGACTCCCATGATCAGACATTTATGCCATTTCCAGTAGATTGATTGTGCATTAAAGTGTACCTAACTTTTCAGGTGACTTTTCAGAATAAGCTGTCATAAGTGTGTACATAAGGAATAACATTAGCAGGTTTTCCCTTTACATGTTTTTTTTTCTAATTCTCAGCTATCATGTGTTCCATATAGTGCACACATGATAGGGGAGCAGGATATTTTCCTCTCTATCTATCACATATTTATAAGCCACAGCAACATGGAGGGGATTATACAGCAGTAATGAACAGTGTAGCTTAGAATCCAGCACTGGGGTAACATAGAAATCTTACCAACAGCAACAGCATGTCTGTGTATGTGTGTGTGTGTGTGTGTGTGTGTGCCACTCTGCTACCTCCTCCTGCTCCCCTTCCCTCTCCATAGACTTGTATGGGCAGTGTGTCTATGTATCTCTCTGCTTTAGCTTCCTCCCCCTGCACCCCTCCCCTCTCCATAGACTTATATGGGCAGCATGTCTGTGTCTCCCAAACTCTTTTCCTGCTCCCTTCTCCTTCTTCCCTTTCGCTCTCTACAGACTACTATGGTTAACGTGTCTATGTCTTTCCCTTACTCTGCTCCCTCCTCCTGCTCACTCCTCTTTAAAGACTTGTATATCTAAGATGGCCGACCAGAGCGGTCGCTTAAGGTAAGAGCTCCTGCCTAACCTGTGCTTCAAGCAGCTCTTAGGGTTTTCATAGCAACCATACCCCTTAACCCCATGTGACATCTCACCTACCCCGTAGTCCTGGACCCAGTAGACACAGCAGACATAATGGATGCAGCGGACACAGTGGATGGAGCGGACATTGAGGTGGTGGTGCACTTACCGGTTCCTGGATGACTCTGGAGGTGTTTTTTCTGCATCGGTGAGGTCCCAGGGGATTTCTGGTGCCTCCACGTGGTGAGGCTTCGGTGCGTGCCTGGCTCCTGTTGGCATCTGCGAGCGGAGCGGAAACTGCTATCTGGGACTTCTGGTACCTCTGCAAACAAAAAAAAAAAGGTTGGTGGTTATACTTACACAAGATTTGTGGGAGAACGTTTTTCTGTAAGAATCTATTTTCATGATTTACCCGTTGATCATATCGGACCACCGAGTTAAAGCACGTCAAAGCACTTTGCGATTGGCCTCACTGGCACGTCTGGTATTTCTGGTTATCCCAGCTTTGCGCATAATTAGCTGGCCCACGCTCTGGTACACAGGTAGTACACAGAGAGTCCTGTGGGTTCCCTATTATTGTTTAAACAGGGGCTATGGTGAAGCGGAGGGGCAAAACAGTGGGCCCACTAAAGCAGACAGCCTACTTCACTAATGTGGAGCCTGAAATTGAACCAGCTACAGGTCCAATTGAAGGGGAGGCCTTGGTGCATCTTTTTCTCCCCCTGCTCTTTCACCTTTGGAGAGACCTTGTATTACTCGGATGGAGCCTGAGATAAGTCGGCCGGACATAAGTCCCTTATCACAGTTATCTCATACATCTGTTGGAGTAGCAGAATCCCATGGAAAGAGACTGTGTGATATCGCGACTGTGGCCTCGGATACCTTGCAGGGATTTCCACCCTTCTCAGCTCTGCTGACCGAAGACTTTCTCAAATTTATGTTGATAATGTTGCAGAATAATATCTCACAGCATATCTCTGCTTTAGCTACCAATCTCCAAACCAATATTGATGCTCTTGGTGTTAGAACTGATCAAGTTGAGAGAAAGATGGCAGAGTTTTCTACGGTTCATAACGAGTTAGTAGGTTCCCATACCGCATTGGATGAAGAAGTTCACTGGCTTAAATCTAAGGCTGGAGATGCGGAGGACAGGTCCAGGCATAATAATAAAAAAGTGAGAAGGAATGCTGAAAGAGTACCAACCTCTGATATCCCGGGCTATCTTGTACAAGTGTTTAAAGCTTTGATTTCTACTCTTACGGAGACAGATCTGATTCTTGATAGAGCTCACCGTATACCCAAACCCAAGATGGCTCCGGATAATGTTCCTAGGGATGTCATAGTGAGAGTTCACTTTTTCCTTATTAAGGAACGACTGATGTTGGCGGCTAGAAAGCTGGATCGTCTTCCAGTTCCTTTTAGTGATGTCTCTCTTTTTCCGTATTTGTCGGCAGCAACATTACAGAGCAGGAGGCAATTCTCTGCTATCACGCAAAAGCCTTGCGTGAATCCCACATCAAATATAGATGGGGTTTCCAGTCAAGCTCCTGATCCCTAAAAATGGAGACTTGACGGTGATCTCTTCAGTGGAGGAAGGTTTCTCCTTGCTAAAACAGTGGAACATCTCCTTAACGGGCCCTGTTCCTTCCTCTTACCTCCCCTTGGCACATTCACCCTCGCGGATCACGGAGGAATGGGCATCAGTCGCTCGATAGAGGGGTACTACTTGAATAAGTTGATGCTTGTCATGTCTGATGGTGATTTGTATTCTGTCTACTAGTATAAGCACAAGAGAGCATTGAAATTTAGGGGTTTTGGTTCCTTTTCCCTTTTTATTATTTTTATTTTCCTTGGGGGTTTTGATCCTTTGGCTATTCCCCCGGAGTTTCGGTGCGATGGTGCACCAGGACTTTTTTTTCCCCTTATTTGTATTTTTCTTACTTGTTTTTTACCATATGTGAGTTTAATTGTTTTCCTTCACAGGGATGTTATGTACTTTTTTATAGCTCTTCTCATGCTATGTGTAGGATATCTGGCCTTCCCTCATTCCAATTTGTAGGTTGGATTCTTCGATCGGCTGTCTGATATTTTTTCCTTTCTAGATTTAATGTCCCTTAAAATCTCCAATATCAATGCTCATTGACTAAATAGTCAGTTCAAACGCAGTGTGTTATGGAAAGAAGCCCGTAGTTTAAAATGTGATGTTTTACTGGTTCAAGAGACTCATTTTCATAAGTCCTCAGCCCCAGCGTGTACGCATAAGGCTTTCTCTCATGTTTTTGTTTCTTCAGCTGACATTAAGAAAAAAGGGGTGCTTATAGCGGTTACAAATTTGGTCGCTTTCTTATATTAATCTATGATATCAACAATGTGAAATATACTATTGTAAATGTGTACTTTCCAAATAATAGGCAAGGCAAGTTTTTTTTTAAAATTGGTCTCAAAAGTGGAGGAATTTAAACAAGGCCGTCTTATTATAGCGGGGGATTTTAATGCTTTATTAGATGGTGATTTGGATTCCACTAAGGTTTGCAGGCGGCACGATTTTCTCTCGCGTCAGGTACTTGAGGAAGGATTATTTGATGTATGGAGATGTCAATATGGAACTGAAAGGGACTATACGTTTTTCTCCTCCCCTAGATTATCTTACTCACGTATAGCTTACTTTCTTGTTGATAGGCAAATGTTAATGCTGACTAGGTCTTCCTTTATAGGGGATATCACTTTTCTGACCATGTCCTGGTTTAATTAATTGTGGAGGAAACCAGGAAACCAGTGGAAATTTAATGATTAACATCCTGTTTCACCCGGATTACCAGACTAGAATTAAGGATGCCCTCACTACCTACTTTGAAATCAATGACCCATCTGTTACTAATCCTCATTCTGTGTGGAATGCGCACAAGGCTTATATGTGGGGCATCTTCATTCAGGCTTCCGCTAAAGTTAAACGTATGAGGGAGAAAGATGTGACAGAGACGGTAACTAAATTTCATACGTAGAGAGTCTTAATAAAGCATTCCCCCCGATATCTTATATGCATTATTTATGTAACTTGAGGACACATTTACAAACTGTATTACAGTCTAGGTATGATTATACCCTGAGGAAGTTTCAACAGAGCTCATAGGTATATAATAATAGAGCTAGGGCTCGCCTAGCTCGGAAGGTTAAATATTCTGCTGGGAGGTCCAACATTGCTCATTTAATAGGGGAAAGTGATGGATCCGCGGTTAATAGCGGAACAATTTTGCTCATATTACGAGGGGCTATATAATCTGTCTTCAGACTCTTCTACATATCACCCTTTACAACAGGAGATTTCCTAATTTTTGGATACCGTACAATTGCCTTCAATTAACTCAGAGTTCTTGAGGTTACTATCTGCTCCTATAACTACTGTAGAGGTTTCTAAGGCGGTTTCTTCACTTAAACCATTCAAAGCACCTGGACCTGATGGTTTCATAAATGTGTATTATAAAAAGTTTATTGATCTATTATCTCGTCATTTAGTAGCTGTATTCAACAAAGCCTTGGTCGATGGATCTTTTCCAGAGGAGATGCTATCTGCAACCATTGCCACTATTCCTAAACTTGGGAAGCCTCCTGACACCCCAGCAAATTTTAGGCCTATTTCTTTGTTGAATTCAGATGTGAACATTTTTGTTAAGGTGTTATCTGAAAGGTTACTCCACATCATTCCACATCATCTCCTGATCAAGTGGGCTTTGTTGCTGGGAGACAGGCACCTGAAGGTACCATACGTTTCATTTATTTAATTCAATGGGTTGAGCATAACAAAATCCCCTCTTTATTATTAGCTTTGGATGAAGAAAAGGCATTTGATCGAGTGAGCTGGACGTATCTTTCTAATACCTTGGAGAAATTTGGTATTTCGAGTCATATTAAATCTGCCATTCTGGCGTTAGACTCCAAACCTTCGGCTAAAGTGCTAGTTTCGGGCTTTCATTTTATGAATGGTACTTGGCAGGGGTGTCCACTCTCTCCACTCATCTTTGACTTAATGATGGAGATGACTTAATGACTTAACTTTGACTTAATGACTCTTGCTGCTGCAATTAGAGAGAATAGGGAGTCTAAGGTATTACAGGTGGGAGGGGTTGGTCACAAAATCGGTTTATACGCTGATGATCTAGCATTATCACATCCTGAGTCCTCTTTGGCAGCAGTACAGGCAACTTTGGAAGACTTTGGACGAGTGTCTTACTATAAGGTTAACCCAAGTAAATCTCAAGTTCTGAATATGGGAATATCTACTTCCTTACTGTCGAGGCTTGCTGTCAAGTATCCGTATTAGTGGAGTACTGATAACATACAGTATTTGAGCATTAAACTTACATATCCAAGTTCCTTGCTGTTTGGCCATAACTACTCTCCACTAGTCTCTAGAGTGTAAAATCTGTTGGGGAAATGGTCTACTTCATTTATCTCTTGGGCTGGTAGAATAGCGCTAATTAAAATGATGGTCTTCCCTATCATTTTCTATACTTTTCGTATGATCTGTATACCTTTACCGCCCACCTTTATTCCAAGATTACAAAGGGAATTGTCCCAATTTATTTGGAGGAAAAAGCCCCACAGAGTTAGGATGTCCACTTTGAACAGACCATGGCAGTCGGGGGGGATGGGAGTCCCTGACCTTTACAAGTATTACATGGCGACTATTTTAGATCAGGTGGGCAGTTGGTGGATGCCTAGCAGTGGGAAGCAATGGGTGGGCTTAGAACGGTGTATGGTGGGTTCATCTTCTTTTCTTGGTGCCTCCCCGAAGGTTAAACTGTTGGGGATACAGGCCTCAATTCAAGCGTTGTCTTATTTACTTTGTAAAAATACAGTTGATGATGGTGGGTCATTGAAAGTTTTGCCCCTTAGATACCTGTATTCCATGTTAGACAATATTAATATTGACGCCTGGGAGTCTGCAGGTATGACGACTATTTCCTCTCACTATAGTGGCTCCACTTTTCGATCGTATAAATACAAGAAACAAATGCCATACGTGAAATTAAGGGAGACACATACATTTATGACACCTTTTACAAGTCATTCCAATATTTGCTACAACTCACAATCACAACTTGATACATAATTAACGTTTCATACAATAACTAACCTGCAGCAATAGATGGCCAGAATAGACCGGCAATAAATTCCACACGATAAACAAAGACTCTATTAGATCGACCTTCTTCTCCAGCTTCGTATTCCAAAATGAGGTCTGGAACGCAATAATAAAATAAATCAACTAAATAACAAACATGCATTTTTATTCACATCATCTATCAATACACTATTTTAGAAGCTTTCTAACGGATATACAGAATACAAGTTTAAATGAGTCCGTCATACTATTGCACATTTAAACATTACCAAACACACTACGTCCATTTGACACCTATTTCCGGCATTTGCGTTCCAATACACAAGTGACCATGGCACACAATTACTACTAAAAATCAGCTGTATAAAACTGACAGCGCGCTCATTTGAAAATTTACTACAGCCAAGTTTAAGGACGCGGCAGTCGTCCGAAACGCGTAGGCCTAGAGGACATCACCCCTCCACTTCCCACACACCTGGGACATCACATAACTGGACTTTCCTTTTAAATCGATACAATTAAACTTGGAAAATCTTTCCATTTTAAACGCTACCCAGCGCTGGATCCTACCTTCCTTCCTTCCTTGTTGATATCCATGTACCGACACGAGCATCCGGGCGCCATCTACGACACACTGGAGTGTGTCAGGTGAGCTGAAGTTTCTCTCCCTATTTTCACTATTGAAAAAAATCTCAGCAGAGTGTATTCTTACGAGCTCCCAATGTGCAAACCGCACTATAAGAAATACCAGTGAGTCCCACTCTATATATAACTATGTTTGATTATCTATATCCAAATGTGTGTACCAAGTGAAGTTATATAATTACCAGACGAAAAAGGCCACAATTAATCAAGAAACTATATATTACAATATACTATAAATCTCATTTTTTTTAAACAAGCTGGCTTCAACTTAATCGTACTTGATATTTGATTTTATCGCAATTCACTTTGCACGTCTACCTTGGAGAAATATACAGAACAACATACAATTCACATATTGAATATGACTCAAAATCCTCAGTACACCCGTACTGAATTAGCTGAGAAAGTTTTTGGTTACCATGACAACCCCACAGAAAACAACCAAGATATGGAGGAGCTATTTCACACGCTGCAAAAACATCTAGCCCAACAAGCCAAAATCTGGTGGGACTTGACTACACTCAAAAATTACATTGCTAAGAACATGATCCCCAGGGGCTTACGCCTCAGAAAAACACCCAGTTTTATCTACACAGATGAATTCCAAAATGAATGGAATCAGATCCTATCCACATGCTCCATCAATCTGATGAAATTAATAACGGAACAAGAAGAAGTCAAACTAAAGGAATTAGACATCGCTATAATTGACACAAAGAAATCATTAGAAACCTTTTCCAACTCACCTTCCTTTGCTCTTCTACATACCCGGACGTCAGTGGCCATAGACAAGCTCGATCATGCTATAGCAGAAATAAAGAAAAACAAATTTCAAAGGGATACAAAAGATTACGCAAGCAACAAAGTATATAATTGGAGTCAAAAAATAAGAAACTATATCAGACCAAGACCTATTCTCAAGAAAAGAAATCAGCCATACAAACAATATAGGGACCTTCTAAACAGAGTTAGCTTCAGCTCGACCGAACCAGACTCTGCTGACGGCGTATCAGAAGATGATAACAGCAAAATTCATCCTCATTCCAACTACAGATTAGAAAAATCACCACATTTCTCAAAAAACGGGGAAGGAGGGGCGGTAGGAAACACAAGTCGAATAAATCAAGAACAAAATCGCCGCCTCCGCCCGAGGAAATATCAACAATACCGATAACAAACGTCACCAATTTATCTTCAACCTCGTTAACTCCAGAACAGAATGAAGTGCTAACATTAGGCCTAAATTTTGCCCCCAAAAAAAACTTCAACCTCTTTAACACAATACTGGATATAAACAAATTTATCCGCAACTTAACTATCAAAAAACATTTTTCTCAATGTAAAACAAGTCCAGATAATACTCTGTCAGAGATACCATCTACAATCATACCCGCTGAAGAGACAAGACCAAAAACAACTATAGCGTCTATACCAGCCAAATTTACATTTCAAGAACTCTCCACCGTAGTATGCCTAGACCATCTACGAAGCGAAACTCCTAACCAAATAATCACGACAGCTCACAACTTCATAACATCAAATCCAAGATATTATCCTACCAGCTCACGTACGGATTCAATGGATCGGTTCCAAACTGTCATGGAAAAAGAGCTACATAAACTGGCTGACAGCCTGAAAAAACAACGAATATGTCAACCAGACTCAACCAAGCAGTTAAATCATTACATGACAATAAAGAATTGACTATAAAAATGTCTGATAAAGGTGGTAACGTTACGGTGATGAACAAAAAAGATTATGAACAATCTATTATCAACATGTTATCTGACGAAACCACCTATAAAATTTTGGCCAAAAACCCGATTGATATAATTAAACATCAGATGAAAAAATTACTTGAAGATGGACAACAAGGAGGTTTCATTACCCAGAAACAAAAAGATTTCATTTACATTGAACAACCCATCACCCCGATAATTCACGCACTTCCAAAAATCCATAAACAAACAATTCCTCCACCAATGAGACCAATTGTCTCTGGTATTGGATCAATCCTTGAAAGGCTGTCAGAATGGCTAGATACATTATTACAGCCTTTAGCACAAAACACACCTGGATTTCTAAAAGACACTAAACATGTTCTCAATCTACTGCATAACAAATGCTGGGAAAAGAATTTTACTTGGCTTACATGTGATGTTGTATCGCTATACACATCAATCCCACATGACATAGCCTATACTGCTCTTGACTACCATCTTTCAAAACATAGTATATACGAAAAAAAAATCCAAACTTACATCTTAGAAGTACTAATGTTTTTGTTAACTAACAATTATTTCCAATTTGACAAAACATATTATCTACAACTCAAAGGCGTGTCAATGGGGGCCAAATTTTCTCCTTCGGTAGCCAACCTTGTGATGTCATGGTGGGAACAATTCTATATCTTTTCCCCCAATAATATACACAGCAACTGCATAGAATGGTACGGCAGATATATCGATGACATTTTGATTATCTGGAAAGGCAATATTAATACCATCCCCGAGTTTGTAGAAATTCTCAATGACAATAAGTGTAACCTCAAATTCACTTACCATCATGATACTACACACATCATTTTCCTGGACTTGGAATTAAAGGGTGAAGAAGGCCATATAATATCCACCAAAACCCATCGAAAACCTAGAGCTTCAAATAATATACTTCATGCGGAAAGTGATCACACAAGACATACCATCAAAGCCATACCTCTGGGTGAAATGCATCGTGCAAAAAGAAACTGCACATCCCAGAAACAATTTGAGATAGAGAAAAAACAAATAAACACCAGACTTCAAGAAAGAGGCTACCCAAAATGGTCACTTAGTAGAGCCCGCAACATTATGACCAAGAAACCCAGAAGTCAACTTCTCGGTTTCCACAACGAAAATGCTAATAAAACACATGAATCTCAATCTGCTGCCAACCAACCGACATTGATTCTACAACAGAGTAATCAATTTACGAAAATCAAAAACCTAGTTACCAACTACTTACCCATTCTTATGGAAGATGACACCTTGCGCACAATTCTAGCTGGAGGATGCAGAATAGTAGCAAGAAAAGCCCCTTGCTTAGGCAACACTCTGTCTCCATCCCTGTTTACATCTAATGAGAATAAAAATACAACATGGTTGGAAACCAAAGGCTTCTATAGATGTGGCCAGCATCCTTGCAAAGTCTGCTCTTATGCCCACCCAACAAAAAAATTCAGTAATTCCACGCAAACAGAAACATTCAACATTCAGAACGACATTAATTGTAACTCTGATTCAGTTATCTATCTAATAGAATGTACGGAATGCCATTTAAAATATGTAGGCTGCACAAATCGTAAATTTAAGACAAGAATTTTAGAACTCCTAAGCTATATAAGAAATGTCAATATTCTTAACATATCTAATGCATCTAGGCATTTCATTTCCCAGCATAACAGAACTACCAAAACCTTTCGTTGCTATGCTATTGAAAAGATTCACCCTCACAAACGAGGTGGTGACATCAAACATAAAACTTACTTGAGGGAGGCTTATTGGATATATAGGTTAAACACAAGATACCCAGAAGGCCTTAATTTGAAAAAAGAATTAATGTACCTCTATTAATCTTACAACCAAAATAGTACCTCAACCCAATCTATGTGCCACACAGCGCATAACTTATACCAGGTTATACATGATCTGTTCTCCAAGGTTCATAGTCAAAATATTTTTAATCTCATTAATTTCCCTATATGTACATACATAACATTTGCTAATTGTCATGTACATAACAACCCTCACATCACCCAGCCCTTGTTTATCAATAATGTACGTTTCCCTACCCTAATAGTTATTTGTGGTCCCACCCACACGCCCAACACCTTATCCTCGCCGAACTCAAATAAGCGCCCTGCTATCAAAAATAACATCATCAGCCATCATATACATAGTATTACATAGTATTACATAGTTAGTACGGCTGAAAAAAGACACATGTCCATCAAGTTCAACCAAGGGAAGGGAAAAGGGAAGGAAAAATTTCTACACATAGGAGCTAATATTTTTTTGTTCTAGGAAATTATCTAACCCTTTTTTAAAGCCATCTACTGTCCCTGCTGTGACCAGCTCCTGCGGTAGGCTATTCCATAAATTCACAGTTCTCACTGTAAAGAAGCCTTGTCGCCTCTGCAGCTTGAACCTTTTTTTCTCCAGACGGAGGGAGTGCCCCCTTGTTTTTTGAGGGGGTTTTACAAGGAACAGGATTTCACCATATTTTTTGTATGTGCCATTAATATATTTATATAAGTTAATCATGTCCCCCCTTAGTCGTCTTTTTTCAAGGCTAAATAGGTTTAATTCTTTCAATCTTTCCTCATAACTTAAATTCTCCATGCCCCTTATTAGCTTCGTTGCTCTTCTTTGTATTTTTTCCAACTCCAGGGCATCCTTTCTATGAACTGGAGCCCAGAACTGGACTGCATATTCTGCATATTCTGTTACAAAATATAAATAACAAACAAAAAATAAAAAATAAAAAACAACAAATATAAATACAAGAAACAAATGCCATACGTGAAATTAAGGGAGACACATACATTTATGACACCTTTTACAAGTCATTACAATATTTGCTACAACTCACAATCACAACTTGATACATAATTAACGTTTCATACAATAACTAACCTGCAGCAATAGATGACCAGAATAGACCGGCAATAAATTCCACACGATAAACAAAGACTCTATTAGATCGATCTTCTTCTCCAGCTTCGTATTCCAAAATGAGGTCTGGAACGCAATAATAAAATAAATCAACTAAATAACAAACATGCATTTTTATTCACATCATCTATCAATACACTATTTTAGAAGCTTTCTAACGGATATACACAATACAAGTTTAAATGAGTCCGTCATACTATTGCACATTTAAACATTACCAAACACACTACGTCCATTTGAAACCTATTTCCGGCATTTGCGTTCCAATACACAAGTGACCATGACACGCAATTACTACTAAAAATCAGCTGTATAAAACTGAGCGCGCTCATTTGAAAATTTACTACAGCCAAGTTTAAGGACGCGGCAGTCGTCCGAAACGCGTAGGCCTAGAGGACATCACCCCTCCACTTCCCACACACCTGGGACATCACATAACTGGACTTTCCTTTTAAATCGATACAATTAAACTTGGAAAATCTTTCCATTTTAAACGCTACCCAGCGCTGGATCATACCGTTCTTCCTTCCTTGATTTATCCTCTTGTTATGGTATTCCTAGAACAGTATCTTTGTATTAAACATGCACTCTCCTCGGTGGATACTTTCAGTTCACTCCTACCACGTCAGGCTATAATATTTTATGCTAAAAAGTTCCCTAAGGTTAAAGGTATTTCTTAATTCTACGGCCTATTTACTACTCATGCCCCTACTGCTAAACTTTCATATATGTCCACAAGGGATATTGATCTGGGGTTGGATATCTCTCTTCAAGACTGGTTTAAAGCATTGGCATGGGTGAGAAGATCTTCCAAGAGTTCGATACATTGGGAAATGTCTTGGAAAATAGTATCTTACCCCTGCACGTGTGGCTAAAATGTCGGGTTCTACATGTTGGAGGGGATGTGGAGCAAAGGGTACATACTGTAACGTCTATGGCCACGGTCTGTCATTCTAACTTACCCCTCGACCATGGACGTCCTGCTGCTGTGCTGCGTCGTCCCCTTGTGAGGTGCCGACACTCACTTCCGGGTATCCAGCCTGTGTCCCGGAGTGTGCGCGCGTGCGCTCGTGCCCACTCTTAAAGGGCCCGCACGTGCACATGATAATCATCATCATCAACTCATGAATTCCTGGACTATAAGAAGGTCACCGCCCTTCTTATCCTCGCCTGAGCGTTGTTGTTGTTTCCCAAAGTCTGTCTTGCAAATGGTCTCCTAAGTGTCTTCCAGCTTCCAAGGGTTCCCCGCACCTGTATCCTGTATCCTGTTTCCAGTGCTATCCAGTACCATCCTGGTCTACTGCCGTGCTGAGCTGTTGTCGTGTTTTGCATCTCCACGTCTGTTCTACTACTACACGCCTGACGTCTACCTGCTGCCTGGTCCCAGCTGAGCCTGCCTTGCTACTGTCTACATTGCCTCAGGTACCCTTTCTGGACTATAGACTCTGTACCATATCTGTTTGGCCAGCTGCCATCCCGCTGTATGGCCAAGTGGTTCCAGACCTGCCTCGTGACACATACATGCATATGTGGTGGGAATGTCCAATTGTTTTCTCTCTTTAATTGATTGTTTTCCGGCTCATCTCAAAAATCTTGAAATCTAATATAACCGTCTCTCCTGGATTGGCCCTATGCTTTCTAGGGGTGGACTTCCTTCTCTCCTTTGGGCGTATAGTTGTGTCACATATTATTATGGCTGCGAGACTCATGATAGCACGCCAATGGAAACTGGTGGATCCTCTGACTAAAAAGGAGTTAGTTAACCAAATTCTATTTTCCTATCATATGGAGAAGTTGTGGGCCTCTAAGACCCATTCGATAGCCAAATTTGAAAGAGCTTTGAAGCCTTGGAGCGAATCTGCTTTACTCCTAGACTGACCCAAACTCCCCCTCTTCCCTTTTTCCTGACTCTGAGGGTAGAATATGTATTCTGACGGTTGTACATATACCTTATATTGTCCTGTTCTCTGTTTTATAGACGGCTATATGTAAATCAGTACTGTTTCCTTTATCTCTTATACATTGTACTTGATTACCTATGAACCTCTGTGATGTTTTGTCCTGTTTTGTATGTGATATTCTATGTTTATGTGTGACGGGGGGATCCTCATGTTGAGTATCCTCTCCGTTTGGTATTGTTTTTTTTCTTTAAAAACTCAATAAAATAATCTTATTGGCAAAAATAAAGACTTGTATAGGCAGCGTGTCAGTGTATCTTTCTTTAATCCTGCTCCCTCCCCCTGCTCCCCCTCCCCTCTTCATAAACTTCTAGGGGCAGCATGACATTCTCTCACTCTCGCTCTTTCCTCCAGGTCTCCCCATCCTCTCCATATACTTTATGGGCAGTGTGTCTGTGTCCCTCTATGTCTGCTTCCTTTCCCTGCTCACCTCTCCCCTTTTCATAGAATTATGGGTAGCGTGTCTGTGTCGCATGATATCTGCTCTCTCCTCCTGCTCCCCCTCTCATCTTCATACAGCTTTATGGGCAGCATGTCTGCTCCTGCTTCCCCATTGCCTCTTGATAGACCTCTATGGGCAGGCTGTGAAGAGACACACACACACTTCCTGCAGTCCATCTCCACTGCTCTGTAACTAGAGATATATTTTGCCTAACAACAGGAGATGGGCAGCAGATTACATCAAGGAAGACACCAAGTGCCAGTAACACAATTTTAACAGTAAGTAAATTACAAAGTTAATATATATATCAGGTACACTATTAGATTTGCATAAGTTATTTGAAAAGTTAATGTCTATTTAAGGGCTTGTTCACATGTGGCGGAATTGCTACAGAATTTCTATCCGAATTTGTGTGGCAGAAAATCTGCAATGGAATAAAGTAGCAATAAAGTGGGTGAGAATACTGCAAATCTCATTCACATGCTGCGGAAAAATCTCACGCAAAATATTTACCTGTGTTGCGGATTGGTAGCAGAATTGTTGCAGATATTTCCTATTAAATTCAATAAGATAATCAAAATCCACAAAAAAATAACAATCCAAAGTAAAATCCACAAGTCCAGATAGTGTGGACATATCCTAATTGTACTGTATGCAGAGGGTGGATGATGACAATAATTGTACTGGGGTGGATGGCAGCAATAATTGAACTGTGGCTAGGTGGCAGAATTTTTGGAACTGGTAGTGGGTGACATTAATTGCATGGTGTGTGGCCAGATATTGACCACTATAGTGGCATTAAATGAGCCCCGGCAGCATACGGTATTAATTTGACACGAAATAGCGGTTTTAATTGATTTATAATTGTCTGGGGAGTATTAATTGAGCTCTGTATTGGGGTTTTAAGTAGGCATTGTATGGTGGTAAAATTTTGGGAAAAACTGAACCTCTACATTGTGTCACAAAGCGGGTTAGTGGACCCACTAGGCTGTACCGCTGTAGCGGGGAGGCAGCTGGCCAAACAACAGGACACCCCAGAAATACAATGTCCCGCACAAGGGTACCTGGATAGTCCAGACGGTGTCTGCAGCTCTGGCACAGATGGAGATGGGTGCAGCAGATAGCGCCAAATGTGGCAGATGACACAGGAGCCGCAAGTTGCGGCAGACGTGGCGGATTCCTACGGACGTGGCAGATGACACAGAACGTGGCGGATTCCTCCGGATGTGGCAGATTACAAAGGACGGGGCACAACTTGATACTAAGGCACAGCATGGGAAACAGGAACGGGGAACAAGGCACGGGTCACAACTGGAACGGGAAACACTAAGGGACCATTTGCAAGACAGACTGGGAAAACTAACAACGCTCAGGCAAGGATTAGAAGGCCAGGAGCCTTCTTATAGACCAGGAAATTGTGGCAGTTGATGATGATGACGACTTCCTATTGCGGGCGCTGGCCCTTTAAGGCTGGGCACGAGCGTGCGCGCGCACCCTACGGGACACAGCCGAACGGAGTGGAAGTGAGCGCTGGCATCTCCTGGGAAGGAGATGGGGACCAGCGTCACGGATCCATGGCTGCGGGCGTCGGGAGCTGAGTAAACCCGACGGCCCGCTGCCATTGACGCTACAGTATCCCCCTTCTTATGCCCCCTCTTCTTGGGCCAGAGCGAGGGAGGAATTTTTTAATAAGAGCAGGAGCGCTGAGGTTCTCTTTTGGCTCCCAGGACCTCTCCTCAGGACCAAACCCTCTCCACAGTGGCGGACACAGACTGCAAAAGGCCCCTGTGCAGATAATGTGCCAGGGCCCCCCCGCCCCCCCCCCAATACCGACAAAGTTACCTAAACATATATATGCATATAAAAATAAACCTTACTAATAAAAATTATGAAGGAAGATTTATATTGTACATTTTATTACCAGTTTAGAACACAAGTAACACATTTTTTTCCGGGTTAAATTCTTATCTAAACTAAGTCCCTAAATGTGGGCAAAGAAAATGAAAAACCTATACTCACCTCCTCCGGCGCCTCCGTTCCCCCTCCGCAGCCCCTATCCCTTTCTGTGTTTACAAAGCTGCTGTGGTGACGCGCGGTCGATGGCACATGACCGCTGCAGCCAATCAATGCCCTCAACAGCGATTTGCTGTGGAACTACTGTCCTCAGCAGCACACCAATGAGGAGTTATTGGCAGCAGCGGTCACGTGCCATCGGCAGCGCGTCACCAGTGCAGCCTTGTACACTTGTAACACAGACCGAGACAGGAGGATGGGGGCTGCGGCGGGTGAACGGAGGCGAGGGAGGAGGTGAGTATAGTTTTTTTATTTTCTTTGCCCACATTTAGAGACTTAGGTTAAATTGAATCATTGAATATAACACAAAGCACTCATGCAACTGAGATGCAATAATTTAGATGATCTTATCATGCTTAGCTTACTGCACTGTTACCTATCAAGCAGGACTGAATCTCAAGATATCTACAGAGGGGGCTGTATGGCGTTATCTACAGGGGGGACTGTATGGCGCTATCAACAGAGGGGGCTGTATGGCGTTATCTACAGGGGGGACTGTATGGCGCTATCTACAGAGGGGTCTGTATGGCGCTATCTACAGGGGGGTCTGTATGGCGCTATCTACAGGGGGGACTGTATGGCGCTATCTACAGGGGGGACTGTATGGCGCTATCTACAGGGGGGACTGTATGGCGCTATCTACAGGGGGGACTGTATGGCGCTATCTACAGGGGGGACTGTATGGCGCTATCTACAGAGGGGGCTGTATGGCGTTATCTACAGGGGGGACTTTATGGCGTTATCTACAGTGGGGTCTGTATGGCGTTATCTACAGGGGTTCTGTATGGCGTTCCCTACAGGGGGGGTCTGTAGGGAAAGTCATACAGCCCCCCCCTGTAGGGAACGCCATACAGACCCCCCTTTAGGGAACGCCATACAGACCCCCCTGTAGGGAACGCTATACAGCCCCCCCTGTAGGGAACGCTATACAGCCCCCCCTGTAGGGAACGCCTTACAGCCCCCCCCTGTAGGGAACGCTATACAGCCCCCCCCCTGTAGGGAACGCCATACACCCCCAATCACTCAAAAAAATGCGACCTACAGTGTGAAAAGACAAAAGACATGTATCCCCTATCCACAGGATAGGGGATACATGTGTGATCGCTGGCATTGATAGGGAGAGCGGGGGACCGAAAGTCCCCCGAAGTTCTCCATCACTCACCTCTGACTTCCGGTGTCTGCGCAGCTCAAGTGTGACCGGCGCTCCATTCATTTCTACGGAGCTGCCGACACAGACCCCGGAAGTCCGAGGTTTGTGATGGAGAACTTCAGGGGACTTTCGGTCCCCCGTTCTCCCTATCAATGCCAGCGATCACACACGTATCCCCTATCCTGTGGATAGGGGATACATGTCTTATGTTTAATGGCAGAGCGGGGAGATACTCCCTGCTCTGCCGTAGTGTTCCGTGGCATCGCGCTGTAGCAGCCATAGCGGCAGCTAGCGGAGATTCCGGCCAAGGTGGGGGCCCGTGCCGGCAGGTGACGCGGGCCCCCTCATGCCGCGGCCCCGTAGCAGCCGCTACGGCTGCTATAGCAGTAGTTACGCCCCTGTGTTAGGGGGAGTTCACACTGAGGTTTTTTTCGCGAAAAACGTCAGAAAGTGCCTCCCATTGAAATCCATGAAATTTTTCCTGCGAGCAGTAAAAACCGCATGCGGGAAAAAAGAAGCGCAATGCCCTTTCTTCGGGCGTTTCTGTCTCTGACTTCCCATTGACAACAATGGCAGGCAGAAAATGCGTTTTTTGCTGCGTTTCCCTGCCCACGGCCCGATGGCCGAAAAACGCCACAAAAAAACGCAATGAAAAACGCGGGAAGTGTTCTACCGGCAGGTCAAAATATGCCTCAAAATTCCGGAAGGAATTATGAGGCAGATTTTTCTACATAAAAACTTCTCCCTTCTGACATGAACTTTTTAACTTCATCTACCTGTCCTCTGCAGTCTGCACGTCCTCCACTCGTCCTGTGTCTGTCCTCCGCTCATCCTATGAGTTCTCCGGCAGTCCTGACTGTACTGTCCAGCCGCCCGAAGTCTTACGTCGCACCACCCCCTGTCCTCTCCCCTGCCTGAGCGCTCCTCCTACCACCAGCATCGCCGTCCTGTCCTATTCATCTGTGCCAGATTGGCAGTGCAGTGTAGCGGCTATCACCGGGCCCGGGCACCCGCCCCCTCCCTCCCGATTGGTAGTGCAGTGTGGCGGCTATCACCGGGCCCCCGCCCCCTCCCTCCCCTCATGCCTAGTGTTGTGATGCTACTAGGCATGAGGGGGCCCGTGCCGCCAGGCCTGGTACATAAAATGTAATGTGCCTGTCAGGGCGACACGGGCCCCCCCATGCCGCGGGCCCCGTAGCAGCTGCTACGGCTGCTACTGTGGTAGTTACGCCACTGAACGGGCCCCCTTCCCACGCGGGGCCCTTGTGCAGCTGCACCGGCTGCACATGCGGTATGTCCGCCCCTGCCTCTCCAGTCCACCAAATAGAAAGTCCTTCCTCCTACCCTTTTGCAGTCCATGATCTCTTTTACCTCGAATACATCAGAAGGACCGCTGGGAGCAACTGTGGAACTAGAAGTCTTGCTGTAGCGATTCAGGACCACTGGTTTCAGGAGGGACACATGGAAGGAGTTAGGGATTCTGATGGTAGGAGACAACCACAGCTTATAGGAGACAGGGTTGATGTGTTGCAGGATCTCGAAAGGACCAAGGAACCTGGGAGCAAACTTGTATGAGGGTAGCTTCAAGCGAATGTTCCGAGAGGACAGCCAGACTTTAGTCCCCGGAAGATACTGCCTTTCGCTTCATAAGATGTGCACGTGCTAAACCCTTAGTAACAACTTTAAACATTAAAAACACATCATTCTTAAATTGGCAAGTAAATTGTGGCATGCGCCACGATTTATTAAAAACACATTAACCATAGGCAATACAGCGCAAGAGGAGCCTGACTTCAATCGCGACACGGCACTCCCTGAGCTGGGGCCCGCCTGCCCCCAGCTCGCATCCTGTAAACAAGGACAGCCGTGCCCCCTGCCACGGCTGTCCCCCCAGGCAGCCGTCGGACCGTCGTCCGGCTTTCGTGACTGCCCAGGCCCAAAACATCCTGGGGACCTGCCGTATAACTAGTGTCCCCCCACGTGCGAGTTCACCCCGCCGTATAACTAGTGGTAACTCGCCGTGGTCCACCACCGAAACCACTCTTAGGAGGAGTGCAGTGCCACGATCCGCCCTGGCTTTACATCACATCGCATTACATAGCATAACATAACATAGCATAACATACCCTAGCCTACCATAACGTAGCATAACCTAACATAACATAACATAACATTATTTCTAACAAGGGAGGGTTGGGTGGGTCTTTTCTTCTCCTGGTAAGTAATGTCTTACCTCTCTGCTTTCTGGACTTATAAACCCTTATCCTGCTCCCCCTCCCCTATCCTCATTACTTATGCGCTCCTATAGTTCTTTCCACTATCACTCCCCTTTCTCCACTTATCTCACAGTGAACAATGAGTTCACCCTCCCCCTCCAACCATGCTGGTGCCATTGGCCATGTGGCAAGCACCATTTTATATCCCTTGCTTCCTATAACCACCCTCATCAGGGACGCTCTGGCCCACATTATGCTTCCTCGGGCCTAGTCGTCCCTCGTCCTAAATAAGGTGTGCACGTGCTAAACCCTTAGTAACAACTTTAAACATTAAAAACACATCATTCTTAAATTGGCAAGTAAATTGTGGCATGCACCACGATTTATTAAAAACACATTAACCATAGGCAATACAGCGCAAGAGGAGCCTGACTTCAATCGCGACACGGCACTCCCTGAGCTGGGGCCCGCCTGCCCCCAGCTCGCATCCTGTAAACAAGGACAGCCGTGCCCCCTGCAACGGCTGTCCCCCCAGGCAGCCGTCGGACCGTCGTCCGGCTTTCGTGACTGCCCAGGCCCAAAACATCCTGGGGACCTGCCGTATAACAAGTGTCCCCCCACGTGCGAGTTCACCCCGCCGTATAACTAGTGCTAACTCGCCGTGGTCCACCACCGAAACCGCTCTTAGGAGGAGTGCAGTGCCACGATCCGCCACCAAAAAAGGTAGGCTCCTCTGCCGATCTTACCTTTTTTACCCCATAAAAACTCCTAACCACCAGTCCTCCAGCCCTTCCTGCAGATTGATGTTAAATATGTCCAGTCCTACATCAGATAAGTGTACGCCATCATTCCTGTACATTCCTTGGCACCCAAAGTCGATGTCCTTGTGCTGAATAAAAACTCCTTCCATCTCCACCATAAAGTCCTTCATGGCCTTGTTGACCTTCTTTCTAACCTTTTCAATGGCTGCTGTTGATGTTGCCCCCATCCAACTCCGCCTTTGAATAATTTCTGACCACAAAAACTTTACCACCTTTCTTTCCATGCAGCAACATCCACCTTCATCCTGTTAACTAGTACCCAAGCTTTGGTACTCGTCAAGTCGTTCCCCCTGGTATGTATCACGATCACTTGCGGGTGCCCCCATTCTGCCGCTTCCTCCACCAGCTTTCTCATCTGGAACCATCGAAGACCACGTCTCCCGAACCACTTCACCTTGACCCCGTCGCCCGGCAGTCCCAGTTGTAATCCATACGGTCTCATCCTTGCCCTCTCCGCGGCCCAGTACATGAAGGAATGTCCAATCACCCATACGCTTTTTCCTTCTGTGGGAGAGACAACATACAATCAGTAACATGGCAATGGATTTCCATCTCCCCAAACGCTTAATGCTCCCCACATCTGATCCCGCCGCTGCTGCTTCTGATGCCGCCCCAATTCTGAAAGAATGTGAACCAATTCTGTCCTTTTCTAGCCCCGTTGCCACTGCTGCCCTCTTAAGCATCTGACAAAACTGGAACCTGGACAGGGCGCTACCATCCCTGTGCTTAAGGAAAGCTCCTACTTCTGCTCATCGTGAGCCCAAATAATCCCTCACTGCCCCCACTGGACAAATTGCCCCCCCCCTTTCCTTACCATAGTCACCCATGTCCCTTTCCCATTTTGATCAGTCTTGGACCTTCTGATAAGGCACTTAACGGTTGTGCCATCCCATTTTATGTCTACGAGCTGTAACCCATCTTTACCCTTCTTTGAAGTGGACACCAATTCCCCTAACCTGAAAGCACCCGCAAAAGCCAATGTGAATGCAGCCTTAAAAGCAGCACTTCGTGCCTGTCCCTACATGTGGCCCCCAATGCTGCCACCAGCCTCTTTACTCTGCCTGAGTCTAATGGCTCCCTCTTGTCTACTCCTCGTGGCTGTGACCTTGACCAACCCTTCATCACCCGTCTAATTGCAAAAAAAAAACCTTTGTAGGGTCCTCCTCCCCTCTTTCCTTCGTAATAAATGATACTGCCGCCACCAAGGTGGTGGCCCTACCTTTTGCTGCGCCATCCCTCCACATGTTACCCAGCAGCTTCCATAAACACTGCACCGTACTCCCGCCTTCGTTCCTCCTGAAAACCTCCCACTTCTTCCATTCTTTCATGTAGGTCATCCATGTGTTTGGCGCCAACGATTTTTCCACCAGTTTTTCTAGAGTCGGGTCAGTACCTGCCAAATATTGTTAGGGCACACATATCCTGTTCGCTCCGCATTTGGTACCAATTGAAAAAATACCTCCCACTTCCCCCTTAACAAAGCATCTGCAATCAAGTTATTGACTCCTGGGACATGTTCACATGCAAACGCTGATGCTGCTGCAGAATCAACTGTAGCCTCTGGTGCCGATGTGGCCGACACGATGCAGGACCTGTGAGTGACGTCACAGATCTGCACTGTCAGAAGCTGGGCGTTCTGAAGAGAAGTGGATGATACTTCTCTTCAGAGCGCCCAGCTAGTATGTGCGTACATCGGGGCGTGTTTACTACTTTTACTAGCTGGGCGCTCTGACGAGAAGTATCATCCACTTCTCTTCAGAACGCCCAGCTTCTGCCGGATCACGCTGTGACGTCACTCACAGGTCCTGCATCGTGTCAGACGAGCGAGGACACATCGACACCAGAGGCTTCAGTTGATTCTGCAGCAGCATCGGCGTTAGCAGGTAAGTCGATGTAGCTACTTACCTGCAAACGCCGATGCTGCTGCAGAATCAACTGTAGCCTCTGGTGCCGATGTGTCCTCGCTCGTCTGACACGATGAAGGACCTGTGAGTGACGTCACAGCGTGATCTGGCAGAAGCTGGGCGTTCTGAAGAGAAGTGGATGATACTTCTCATCAGAACGCCCAGCTAGTAAAAGTATTAAAAACGCCCCGATGTACGCACATAATACACGCCCACTTGGACTTTTACTTTTAAACACACCCACTTGGACTTTTGCAAGCCTCATTTGCATAACTACAAAAATGGTCATAACTTGGCCAAAAATGCTCGTTTTTTAAAAATAAAAACGTTACTGTAATCTACATTGCAGCGCCTATCTGCTGCAATAGCAGATAGGGGTTGCAAAATCTGGTGACAGAGCCTCTTTAAAGTCTAACCCAGTAAAGAGGGTGGAAGAGAAAAATTCTTACACCCCCTACAGAAACAAATTCTTTACTTATTTGCTCTTCCCTTCACTACCTTTAAATGTTTTTATTAATTTATTTTTACATGTTGAGCATTTTTCCTTAATTACTGCATTATTCCTCATCTGAACGCAAATGATGGCCATCCGATGCATTGGAATCAGACTCACCCAGTTGTTGCATACTTCGGCTTCCAGGCTCTTAATGACTCTGTCCTAGGTTGCTGGTCGCTGGGCTGGCTTGCTGCAATCCCTCCTGTGCTTGTTGTGCTCTATCGCTGCTTCGCTCCCTGCAACAAAAGACATTGTGTGAGTATGTGTTCCTATGTGACCTTTCCCCTTGGCTCTGTGATAATGCTTCCTTACTGTTCCATCGCTGAAAGGCCCCATAGCCCATTGCTAAACCCCCCCCCCCCGGCTTAAGGGAAGAAATATCCATGTCCTCCCCACCACCCCCCGGCTAGGCTGAATATAGCTTGCTGGCACCTGATCCTAATTGCCGTTGTGTTCGGGTACTAATCAGTCTCAACCGGCAGGGATAATACGCTGAGTTCGTACGAAAGGAATCACACCACACAAAGTCTGGTACAAAGCTCCTTACTCAGTGTCAGGAGAGGCGTCACTGCTTTATTACACACATTTGTTCTATATCTCCTTTCTCCTGGGGGTGGGTACATGTTATCACACTTTTATAAAAGCACGTATCACTATAAGCCTCTTGTTACTTGTGTCATCCTTGGATAGGTTCACCCTTATCTGGTCCTTTAGATATGTCTTAATAGTTCATAGTTCGTTCATACCAGGAAGTGACTTGTTATTGTATTAGGGCGTAGTCCCTGTCCAGGGGCCATCTTGCCACGTATACTTATCTAATCCTACTATTGCTTCATCACAATTATGTACACAACTCCTAAGTCTATATTTTATTAAAGAAAATTATTATAAACATTAACTTCTGTCCACTCCATCCTTCACAGTCCCCCCTTTTATCATTATTTTCTTCATTTCTTAACCTAAGTGTGTACGTGCTCTGGGAAAGGGGAGTAAAAGGATTTTTTCACCAGTTTGAGACGAGCCTCCCCTATTAGGAGACCCCCCTTTGTAGCTGGACTTAAAGAGTCGGTGCACACCCTACACTATCTATTCATCTTCAGAACAATAGTCTCGATAAAGGGTGGTTGTTTTCATGGATGGAGTTGGTAAAAGTCCTTCAATTTCTGAAGAAAACATAAAAGTGGGAGTTACTTCAGTTATAGTTTTAGTCATTAATTTCTTCATACATGGTAATACACAACAAGCAATAACTGCGAAAAGCACTAGAAAAATTAAGATTACAATCCCAATTTGGGCCAGAATTTTCTGCCATCCGGTTAACCATGAGAAATACTGATCCCATGGGTCTGTGAAACCTGAATTTCGTTTTAATTCCTCGGATAAAGAAACAATCTGTTTGATTGCCATGGTTACTTTGCCGTTTGGTCCTGTGTTATCTGGAATAAAAGTACAACAGGTAGTACCTATCATGGCACAAACGCCTCCTTTTTCTGCTAGTATCATATCAAGGGCCATACGGTTCTGGAAAGTCATAGTAGATGTGGGTCCTAACTGGTCAGCTAGACCTTGTAAAGCGTCCCTAGTATAGTTAACAAACCGTTGCTGGTTGTAATAGATATAATTTATCCAATCTACATTTTTGTTAACTGTGATCATAGGGATTAATGATTCAAATCCAGCTGCTACCTGATCCCGGGCCTTGAATTCATCTGGGACCCCCCTTGGGACTCCTATAGCATCTATATACACATGGGGGTCAAAACTTCCTTTCAAATCTCTTTCTTCCCTTGTTAATATGTGACTATTTTGAGAGGTGGTCTCTTGGGTCTCAGAGAGTATATGAAAAGGCATGATCGCTTTCGCCAGGGTGCATTCTCCCTTCCAGTTCCCTTCGATCCGAGTTCTAATTTTCATGTCCCCACAGATCCAATATATATCCCCTAATGACTGGACCTGGTTCTGAAGGAGGCTTCCATTTATTGAGCTATATGTCCCACACCACTGGTTACTAAAGTTTCCTACAAATCTCCCTTCTCCCTCATAATTTACATAACAGGTGTAGTTCCCGGGGTATATAGTAAGTCCCTCTCGATTCTTGGGGGTCTCAGTTATGATAGGATATTCTTTCTTCCAATTTTCACACTCATTTTGTTCAGTAGTAGTATTGGTGAATAAACTAAAAAAACATGGCTGAATTTGTTTTGGGATTTCTAAAGGTACCATACCTAAATGGTGGGACAATAATCGAATGTGTAAGTGGCTACATGGGTGTTGCTTGAATTAAACCAGAGGACAGTCATATCGTCGATCTTAGTGACCGCTACCTGTCCGGTTACTACCCATGCTGTACCACACAAAAGGATATACTGGATCATTTCGGAACTTCCACTCGTTTGCAATGGGAAGCGTGAATCCAAGTAGGGCGACCCTCAACTTTCACAGCAGTAGGGGTGGTCAGTATGACTTGGTATGGGCCCTCGAATCGTGATTCTAGAGATCCTCGGACATGCTTCTTGACTACCACAAATTCTCCAGGTTTAATGTCGTGGGTGGTAGTATCTGCTTCCGGATCTGGAAAAGAGGAGTATACTGCAGAATGTGTTATTGTCAGTTCCTTACATAATGCAATTACAAAGTTCACTAGATTGTCATTTCCCATGCTAAGCTGCTGGGGGTAGTAGTGGCCTAACCTCGGGGGACCACCAAATAGTATTTCATAAGGCGTCAATCCTGTAGGGGCTTTAGGGGTGTTCCTAACCGAGTATAATGCTATAGGTAATAGTTCTGGCCATGCCATGTTCAGTTCTTGGCTGGCTTTCAAAAGTTTGTTTTTTAGGGTACCATTAAGTCTTTCTACTTTCCCGCTACTTTGAGGATGGTATGGAGTATGTAGTCCTAGATCAGCCCCGACTAATTTCCAAATTGCCGATGTGATATCTGCAGTAAAGGCTGGTCCTTGATCGCTTTCTATTACTTCTGGAATTCCGAATCTGCATATTACTTCCTTCATAAGTTTCTTTGCAGTAGTCCTGGCTGTCATATTGGTGACCGGGTAAGCCTCGGGCCATCCTGAAAACATATCGATTACCACTAGTAGATATTCGTATTTGCCACTTTTAGGCAGTTGTGTGTGATCTATTTGAATTCTTTGAAACGGATAGGATGTCCTGGCGAGGTGTTTTGCAGGAGTGGTCATAGTCCTTCCAGGGTTGCATCGATTGCAGATTATGCATGTCCGGCAATACTGGGTGACAGGGGTGGATATTCCTGGGGCCAGGTATAGTTTGTTGATTGCCGTTACCATCTGGTTTTTCCCTCGGTGGGTGGGACCGTGTGCCCACTGTACAATTGCTGGGTACAGGGCTCTCGGGAGGGCAACTCATTTGTCCTTTCTCCATATTCCTTGTTTATCCACACTTGCTCCTTCCGTCTGCCATTGCTGTCTGTCCTCAGGGGTACTATTGTTCTGGAAGATGGTAACTTGGTTGATGGCGTCGGTCCCTTCCACATTTGGTATCTGTTCTCTGGCCCGTGACCTAGTCATAATCTGAAGGTAGCTTGTTTGATCCGGACTCCCTTCTGACTCTTTTCCGTAAGTTGCTGCCCATTTTGCCGTCTCGTCTGCCAGCTTATTTCCTTGTGCTTCTTCTGTTTGGGCTTTTCCATGGGCTTTGGTCTTGAGTATGGCCACTTTTTCTGGACGAGTCAAGGCTTCAAGTAATTCAGCCACAGCTTGCGCATGCCTGATTGGGGTACCAGAAGCTGTTGCAAAACCTCTGATTGCCCAGATCTGTCCAAAGTCGTGAGCCACACCGAAGGCGTATCTGGAATCCGTATATATGTTAGCTGTGTGGTTGGCCGCTTCGTAGCATGCCTCTGTGAGGGCTTTTAATTCAGCTTCTTGTGCAGATTTGTGGGGTGGCATCCGGCCTGCTCGGATGGTTTCGTGCAGTGATACCACAGCGTATCCAGTGTGGAATTTACCTTGTTCATCAGCATAACGTGATCCATCAGTGAAAAGAATGAGGTCCGGGTTGTCAAGTGGAGTGTCAGATACCGTGGAGGGAGATGTTGCTTGCTGCTGCATAAGTTGTGAGCAGTCATGAGATTGTGCATGATCTGATTCTGTATGGGGTTCTTGGTCTTGATCCCCCCTTACAAGGGGCAGAAGGGTGGCCGGATTAAGCGTATGGCAGCGCTGTAAAGTGACGTTGTCTGGAAGGAGAAGAGAACATTGAAGACGCATACGTCGTTGTAAGGAAAGTTGTTTTTGTTGACTTTGAAGTATGATTGCGGATAAGTCATGTGGAGCTAAAATGGTGACTGGATGTCCGAGAATAAAGGGTGATGTTTTGTCCAGTAATATCTGTGCAGCCAGCACAGCTTGTAGGCACATGGGTGCGGCTTGCGATACAGGGTCCAGTTTCGCCGAGAAGTACCCAATAGGTCTAGGTTTTCCTCCATGTGTTTGAGTGAGGACAGCAGATGCATGGCCTTGGTTTTCTGAGATGTATAGTTGGAAAGGTAGTTGGTAGTTGGGGATGCCCAGGGCTGGGGCTGTAGAAATGGTATGTTGTAGTTCACGGAACGATTGTACAGCAATAAGGGGGAGATTGGGCATCCAGGAGGGATCAGAAACGCAGGCGTATAGAGGATGCATGAGTTGAGATGCGTTGGGAATCCATTGTCGACAGTAGGTTACCATTCCTAAAAAGGCCTGCAATTGCGTAAGGCCAGTAGGGAGAGGTATGGCAAGAATAGTAGAGACTCGTTCCGAGGTGAGATGTCGTGATCCTTGTGAGATACAGTGTCCTAGAAAGATAACTTTGGGGGCACACCATTGCAGTTTCTTTTTGGAGACTTTGCAGTTAATTTGTGCGAGAAATGTGAGAAGACTTAGAGAGAGAACTGAACACACGGAGGTGTTTGGTGCTGATAGGAGTAAGTCGTCAACATATTGGAGAAGGGTGGCTTCCGGATGTGCAGCTATCCATGGTAGAAGAGAAGACGTGAGGGCTTGAGTGAAGTGATTTGGGGAGTTCTGCGCACCTTGAGGCATGACAGTCCAAGTGTACTGGGCGCCTTGATGAGTGAAAGCGAAAAGATACTGGGAGTCTTGATGTAATGGTACACTGAAAAATGCATTGGCTAGGTCAATAACAGTGAAGGACGAATGTGAAGGGGGAATGTCACTGAGGAGCGTGTGTGGGTTAGGCACCACTGGAGTTTCCATGATAGTTACTGCATTGATAGCGCGTAAGTCTTGAACTAATCTATAAACAGTAGGGGAACCCGGTATTGATTTCTTTTTGACAGGAAAAAGTGGAGTGTTGGCTGGTGAAATACACTGGACTAGCGCACCTTTGTCCAGAAGGGCTTGGATTTGTAGCTGCAGAGATGTTTCTTGGTCACGACGTAAGGGGTATTGGGGAATACGAGGTGGGGGCACCGTAGGATCTTTGAGAAAAACAGGGACAGGAGGGACAGGTAGCTTGCCTATGTCGTCAGGTCCGGTAGACCAGAGGGAGGGGGGTAAAGAACTGGCTACATCCGGTGGAATATCCGAGGTTGAGGAGTGTGGTGCCGGTTGAGATAAAAACAACGGTACAGTTCGGAGGAGACAGGTATCTTCGTCCGTAAGAGAGATACTGGTAGAAAGGTGCATTCCCAATTCATCGTATATAATATGGGCTTTGAGCTTGTGTAAGAGGTCGGCTCCTAAAAGGTTTAATGGGCAAGTCTTTGACACTATAAATTGAGAGACGTATTTCTGACTTTTCCCAATAGGTAGAGGCTGCGTAAGACGTGACGTAGTGGCGACTCCATCGACTCCAACGCAGGAAAGAAAGTCTTCAGAAAGAGCACAGGAGGAGGGTAGGTCAGAAGTCTTGATTACGGAGGTGGCTGCACCCGTGTCTACTAGAAAAGGAAGCTCATGGCCGTCTACAGTGAGATAGACGGAGGAAATGGGTCCAATACGGGGGTTGGTTAGGGCCATGAGTTCTGCGGGCTTGCCTTTATCCTATGGTCTGTCTGGCTGTAGTGGTGGATGCCTATCTGGTCCGTTAAAGGTTGGAGGTGGACGAGGATACCTAGGTGGTGGGGGATGGTTGTGGCTTGTGTCTTGAGTTTCTCTAGGAGAACGGCATTGGCTACGGAAATGTCCTGGTCGCCCACAATTGTAACAAACGATATCATCCCGTCTTCGGGGTGAGGGGCGATGTTCCTGCAAATATGGGTAATTCTGTAATGATGGGCGAGAAAATTGTGGTGGTGGATGAGTATACATAGGGGTAGGTACTGACGAAAAGGGATGGGGACCGATGTCCGCAAGCATAAGGGGTCCGGGCTTGGGTGTCGGGTGTTGCAAGGAAGCTTGTTGTTGTCTATCTATAGCCTTGGCAATGAGAAGAACTTGACGGGGTTCCATGTCGGGGTATTCTGGACGGGTGGTGCAAAGTTTGGTTTTTACAGGATCTCTGAGTCCTGTAACGAAGGATGATACGAGAAGCGTCTTCTGTACTTTCTTCTGCATGTCATATCCTTGGTCTTGAAACAGCATTTGGATACGTGTAAAAAACTTCTCGACAGATTCTTTCTCTTCCTGAGTGCAATCGGATATATTGGTGGTAGAGTCCCCAATTCTGTCCTGCGCCCAGGCTTTTATTTGGCGGGTGAATTCAACACCGGAGTGGTACGTACAGTCGTCACCTACTCTATCGGTGTCTAGAGCGGAGCTAATGATTGGCCAGAACATATCCCCGGCTTTAATACTGGATACGTGTAGCAAATCTTTCCAAGTGGGGGAATAAGTTTGCTGCACTTGGCGTAGCTTTCGGTAAAATCCCATGGGATTTTTCTCTGGGTCTTCTAGGATTGCACATATGCTTTGGACTTGGGGTGGGGTGAACGGGGCATAGGTCGTTGGGGGTAGGTGATTGAGAAGGGGGACCGGGGATGCTCGGGTCAAGACACCAGGTTTAGGACATTCGGGGGAGGTAGGTTCGTGGGCTAGAACTGGAGTATCACAGGGATTAGAAGGAGGGTCTACGGGTAGAGATGGCGAAAATGGGGATTTAAGGGCAGTTACTGTGGCCGCTATCGCTGAGGGGTCAGTACTAACGATTCGGATTTCTTGAATGGAGCGCACGGGGGCGTGTTCTTTTATTGTGGTGATTATAGTCTCGGCACACTGATAGAGGGGAAATCCAAATATGCCTGCACCAAGGAGGGGCAGGGCCAACGTAGTGAAAACTTTATTTTCAACAAGGTCAAGCACTGAACAGACACTTTGTTTTAACAAGGCTACACATTCGGAGTGTTTAGCAGGGTTGTACAGGGGCCCTACTGCATGAATAATAACTTTACAGGGGAGAAGGCCCGGACCCGTGAGGACAGCGTGTCCTGTTGGGAGTGGCCCTAAAAGCTGGACAATGTCATCACAATCGGATTGAATGGAAGCACCGCCATGTTCGATGATGGCTCTTGCCAATCCACCCCTATGTTGTAGATTCATATTGGCAGCGTTCACTATGGCGTCTACCCTTTGGGTGACCATATTCCCGTGTCCCACTGTTAAAAGTGAATTCCCTTCCCATATCATACGCTGTATCTGGGGATTTCATTGTTCCGGAAAGGATTCAGGGGGTGGCGCTGGCCATTCTGGGAATTGTGGTCGGGGGGCCACGGGTGGCCGTACAGCCAGAGGGAGGGGTAGCGGACGACTAGGGGGAGGCGGTGACTGTGAAGGAGGTATAGCAGGCGGGATTGTAATTGTAATCTCTTCCCCCCATTCTCCCTCCGAATGTTCGGATTGGGCATCATCATTAGGATGGATACATCTCCTTCTGGCCGCTAATTGATGGGCGATGGGTGTAGTGGATATAAGGGGGTTGGCGCTACGGGTGGTCACTGGCATTAGAGGAACGTCAGCTGTGACCTTATCCTCCGGAGGGGGCTTATAAAATCCACCTTCTTGTGTGAGTACCGGATATAACGGAACAACAGGTTTAGGTGTACCAAGATGGCCTACTGGGGCGGGGAGTGGTGCCGAAGGCGTGGCATATATGGGAGGATCGGGGCGTGGAAAGTGACATGATACACAATATTCAACTTGGGGCGGGTTCTGTTGACCACAACTGGGACACTCCCACGAAGTTAGAATTCCACCGTCGCCATTATAGGGCGGTGGCTGGACACGTTCTTTGTAATACACATATTTGATGATTTTACCCTTTCTGTCTCGTATTTCTTGCTCAGTAAACTTGTCTTTAGTTATGGCTATGGCTGTTCTTTGCCAAGCTAATGCTTCATCTAACTTTCCTTCGTCACTTAATCTTCCCTTGTTTTCCCTAAGAGCTGCAGCCCATTCTCCTGGTTGTAACCTTCCATCTATAAATATGCCACATATGTGCATAACTTTCTTACTATTTTCTACATTCTTCTTGCCTTCTCTTTTTTCTACTATCTCTTTTGCGGTTAATAGACCACATTCCTTTGCCTGTCTCTTTGTTTTAAACACATTAAACATACTGTTCTATATCTAACACCGTCCTGAGAATGAAACCTTATTCTCGATGTTTCTGAACACAATTATAACTGACTGTCTGTCTCTGTCGTCTTAATGGTATCAAACTATACCCTGCGACTAATTGAATTATTACACTTATACTTATCACCTATGCCGGCGAGACGCGACTATCTATACTATGATTCTTGGAGCCACACAGTGGGTTAACTCTCTGTCGCTGAGAGTGTGGCCGGGATCGACTCCAAATACCTCGGTACCTTATCACCTGCTCACTCTCCCACACAAATAAGAGCCAATATTCATAAACATGAACTTAACCTTACCGTGTTTTATTTGAAGCTGATCAGACTTCCTGGGAGCGTGGCTGGCGATTCGATGTTGAGGCGTCTGGGGGTCGTCGATCACGGACACGGCTTGTCCCTCGAGTGTGGCCCCACGTTGGGTGCCAAATGTTCGGGTACTAATCAGTCTCAACCGGCAGGGATAATACGCTGAGTTCGTACGAAAGGAATCACACCACACAAAGTCTGGTACAAAGCTCCTTACTCAGTGTCAGGAGAGGCGTCACTGCTTTATTACCCACATTTGTTCTATATCTCCTTTCTCCTGGGGGTGGGTACATGTTATCACACTTTTATAAAAGCACGTATCACTATAAGCCTCTTGTTACTTGTGTCATCCTTGGATAGGTTCACCCTTATCTGGTCCTTTAGATATGTCTTCATAGTTCGTTCATACCAGGAAGTGACTTGTTATTGTATTAGGGCGTAGTCCCTGTCCAGGGGCCATCTTGCCACGTATACTTATCTAATCCTACTATTGCTTCATCACAATTATGTACACATTAACTTCTGTCCACTCCATCCTTCACAGTTGTACCTCTGGCTTACCGGGTCTGCTGGCTTCCCAGAAACTACCGGGGACACTATTAAATTGGTGAGGGTTTAGCATGCCCATAGGGCCACCTTGAAAATTACCCTCCCTGTGTATCTGCGGCCCATTAAAAGAATAAAACCCTGCTGGGGGGTGGCAGGGAACCTATGTGAGTGGGGGTGACATGGTTACATGTTGTGAGGGGGGGTTGTTTGGGAAAAATTGGGCTGAGATGGGGTGGGAGGAAGAATAATGGGGCCCTTGGGACTGGCGTGGGGCAGGGGGCCAGAGAAGAACGCTTACGGTATGGGACCGACTTACCCGGCCTAATGGAATCCCGAAGACGCTTGGAGACCACGGTCTTCCGCCTTGGACTTGCTCCAGCAGTAGCCACCAGCTCCATTCCAGCGACAACCTCGCCAAACGACTTCTTTTGGGACGGTTCCATTTCTAACAAGGGAGGGTTGTGTGGTTCTTTTCTTCTCCTGGTAAGTAATGTCTTACCTCTCTGCTTTCTGGACTTATAAACCCTTATCCTGCTCCCCCTCCCATATCCTCATTACTTATGCGCTCCTATAGTTCTTTCCACTATCACTCCCCTTTCTCCACTTATCTCACAGTGAACAATGAGTTCACCCTCCCCCTCCAACCATGCTGGTGCCATTGGCCATGTGGCCAGCACCATTTTATATCCCTTGCTTCCTATAACCACCCTCATCAGGGACGCTCTGGCCCACCTTATGCTTCCTCGGGCCTAGTCGTCCCTCGTCCTAAATACGATCTACCGCCAGCAAAATAGAGGACCGGGTCTGTTGCCAGATTTGCAAGAAGTCCCCATATGCAGAGTCAGCAGCGGATACCTGAGATGAAGTCGACACAGGAAGAGGGACTCTAGGATGTTGACTGTACACGATGTGAAATGGAGTGGAAGTGGTGGACTCACTTGTGTGGTTGTTGTATGAAAACTCGGCCCATGGAAGAAGCTGTACCCAGTTATCGTGCTGTGAAGAGATGAAGTGGCGGAGATAATTCTCCATGATCTGGTTGATCCTTTCAACTTGCCCATTGGACTGGGGGTGATAGGCTGAGGAAAAGTACAAACTCACATCCAGGAGTTTACAGAGGGCTCTCCAGAACTTTGAGGTAAACTGAACACCCCGATCTGACACGATGTGAAGAGGCAAGCCATGCAAGCGAAAGGTGTGCAGAATGAAGAGACTCTCCAGACGAGGAGCAGAAGGTAGGCCGGTCAGCGGGATAAAATGTGCCATCTTAGGGAACCAGTCCACCACCACCCAGACAGTGTTGCATCCTGCTGAGGGGGGAAGGTCTGTGACAAAGTCCAAAGCAATGTGCTGCCAGGGGGCATTGGCTACTGGCAGAGGTTGAAGCAGGCCGGCAGGCTTAGAGTGAGTCACTTTGTTAGAGGCACACACCGTGCAAGAAGAGACAAAGTCCAGAACATCTTTAGGTAGCGTGGGCCACCAGAAGTGATGAGCAATCAGGTCTCGGGTTTTACGGACACCAGCGTGCCCAGCCAGTTTAGAACTGTGTCCCCAGCGGAGAATTCTTCTTCTGTCTGCCAACCGAACAAAAGTCCTCCCAGGAGGGATGTCTCTAACCTGCAGAGGATTAGCAGTGACAATGCAGGACGGGTCTATGATAGTCTGAAGGGACTCTACCGTGTCTTCCGTCTCAAACGATCTGGACAGGGCATCGGCCCTCACATTCTTGTCCGCGGGACGGTAGTGGAGCACAAACTGGAAACGGGTAAAGAACAGCGACCACCTGGCTTGACGGGGATTCAGTCGTTGTGCAGACTGAAGGTAGGTAAGATTCTTGTAGTCGGTGAAGATCAGGATGGGGTGAGCAGCGCCTTCTAGAAGATGTCTCCACTCCTCCAGGGCCAATTTGATGGCCAGTAGCTCCCGATCTCCAATGGAGTAATTGCGCTCAGCAGAAGAAAACAGTCTTGAGTAGTAGCCACATACTACTGCCTTTCCTTTGGAGCTCCTCTGGAACAGAAGTGCACCTGCACCAACAGAGGAAGCGTCCCCCTCCAAAGAGAACTGTCGAGATACGTCAGGATGATGGAGGATCGAGGCTGAAGTGAAGGCTTTCTTGAGGATAATAAATGCAGACTCTGCCTGTGGAGTCCACACCTTGGTGTTCACACCCTTCTTGGTAAGGGTCGAGATGGGAGCCGTCAGAGAAGAGAAGTTAGGAATAAACTGCCGGTAGAAATTGGCGAATCCCAGGAACCACTGTATGGCCCTTAAGCCTTGAGGACGTGGCCACTCCAGGACAGCTTTTACTTTCTCAGGATCCATCTTGAGGCCTTGATCCGAGATGATGTAGCGCAGGAAGGGCAGAGAATTCCTCTCAAAGACGCACTTCTCCAGCTTGGCGTATAAATGATTCTCCCTTAATCGTAGTAGAACCTGACGGACATGCCTCCGATGAGTCATCGGATCTGGGGAGAAAATCAAAATATCATCGTGATAAACAACAACACAGACATAGAGTAGATCCCGGAAGATATCGTTAACGAACTCCTGAAGCACTGCGGGAGCGTTACACAGTCCGAAGGGCATCACTAGGTATTCGTAGTGCCCGTCCCGAGTGTTAAATTCCGTCTTCCATTCATCACCCCGGCGAATCTGGACTAGATTGTAAGCCCCCCGCAGGTCTTGCTTAGAAAATTTTTGGGCCCCTCGTATGCGATCAAACAGCTCAGAAACAAGTGCCAACGGGTATTTGTTCTTGACTGTGATCAGCTTGAGACCCTGGTAGTCAATGCAGGGACGAAGGGATCCATCCTTCTTTTTAACGAAGAAGAATCCAGCCCCGGCCGGGGAGGAAGATTTTCGGATGAAACCCCTCTCAAGATTCTCCTTGATATAGGCCGAAATAGAAACTCTGGCAAGGAGAGAGGATATACCCGTCCACGGGGAGAGAGGCATTAGGAACCAGTTCAATGGGGCAGTCATAGGCCCGATGTGGAGGCAGCGTCTCAGCCTCCCTTTTGCTGAAAACATCTGCATACTGAGCATATTGGGGAGGCAGTCCCGCCAATGACTGAGGCAGAGGAGGCTTGACAGGATGGATCTGCAACAGACAACGACCATGGCACTTGGAGCCCCATTGGAGAACCTCTCCAGAATTCCAATCCAGGATTGGGGCATGTAGTCGAAGCCAAGGCAGGCCCAGCAGAACAGGATTGATGACCTTGGGCAAAACAAGGAAAGAAATTAATTCAGAATGCACGACTCCAACCTGGAGCTTCAACGGCTTGGTTTTAGAAATGATGGGATCAGGCAGAGGCAGTCCATTAACTGAGGCAACAGCCAAAGACGTCTCTAGGGGACTGTGGGCAACTGAAGATTATCCACTAGCTCTTTCTGGATGAAGTTAGCAGCAGAATCAGAGTCAAGGTAGGCAGAAACTTGATGCGTCCTCTCGTCGGATACTAAGGTCACAGCAATAGTCAACTTGGAACAGAATGCTCTGTTAGATACCGTTCCACCTTAGGTTGTCTCTCCAACCAATCCTAGGCAATGGGGTCTCTCAGGCCTCTGGGGACACAGACAAACAATATGGTCTCCACGGCCGCAATACAAACAAAGTCCAGAAGTGCATTTGCGTTGTTTCTCCTGGGTAGACAATTTGATATAATTACTCTGCATCCTCTGGTGGGATGACTGAGAGGGATTGCTGGAAAGTAGAATCCAGCGTAGGAAGTTCTCTCTCCCGGAGAACCTCTTGGGAACGTTCCCGGATCCTCATGTCAACCCAGGAGGCAAGTAGGATAAGATCGTCCAGGGTAGATGGCAGATCGCAAGCAGCCAGCTCGTCCTTGATCCCTGAAGACAGTCCCTGCCAGAATGTAGCCACCAAAGCCTCGTTGTTCCAGGTCAATTCAGCAGCCAGGATACGGAACTCTCCTAGGTTCCTCAAAGATCGAGCAGAAGGTCTGTAAGAAGCACTGCAAGTCCCGGGTCTCTGGGCACTGATGTTCCCACAGAGGATTAGCCCATGCCAGGGCTTTGCCAGTAAGAAGAGAGATGATGAAGGTGATCCTGACATCATCCGAACAGAAGGACCTGGCAAGTAGTCTGAAATGGATCAGGCACTGATTCAAAAATCCCCTGCAGGATCTCCGTCATAGCGTGGAGGTAGGTGCAAGAAACACAGAGGGTTGGTACCGGTACAGACAGGAAGTGTAGCAGGGGGAACCGCAGGAACGGGTGCGGTGACGACTGTGGTTGGAGCAAGCAATTGATGGGCTATGGCGTTCACCGACAGGAGGAGCTGGTCTTGCGTTACTGGAGATCCTCAGCTGGCCAAACAACAGGACACCCCAGAAATACAATGTCCCGCACAAGGGCACCTGGATAGTCCAGACGGTGGCCGCAGCTCTGGCACAGATGGAGATGGGTGCAGCGGATAGCGCCAAACATGGCGGATGAAACAGGAGCCGCAAGTTGCGCCAGACGTGGCGGATTCCTCCGGACGTGGCAGATGACACAGAATGTGGCGGATCCTCCGGACGTGGCAGATGACACAGGACGTGGCGCATTCCTCCGGACGTGGCAGATGACACAGGATGTGGCGGATTCCTCCGGACGTGGCAGATGACACAGGACATGGCACGACTTGATACTAAGGCACAGCATGGGAAACATGAACGGGGAACAAGGCACGGGTCACAACTGGAACGGGAAACACTAAGGGACCATTTGCAAGACAGACTGGGAAAACTAACAACGCTCAGGCAAGGATTAGAAGGCCAGGAGCCTTCTTATAGACCAGGAAATCGTGGCAGTTGATGATGATGACGACTTCCTATTGCGCGCTCTGGCCCTTTAAGGCCGGGCACGAGTGTGCGCGCGCACCCTACGGGACACATCCGAATGGAGCGGAAGTGAGCGCTGGCATCTCCTAGGAAGGAGATGGGGACCAGCGCTCACGGATCCATGGCTGCGTGCGTCGGGAGGCGAGTAAACCCGACGGCCCGCGGCCATGGATGCTACACATTGTTTACGCTTATTATATTTCATTATTTTTGATTGCTTTATGCATTAATTTGAACTAATGGCAACATCGCCTTGTAATATGTGTCCATCTGAGTATATTTGCTTGGATCATAGCATTGGAGATTCTTGGAGGTATTACTGCTCTTGCACACGACCGAGATCGGGCAGTGAAAAACGGTCCGTGTGTTGTCCAGATTATCCGGCTCGGCTTCGGTAAAGGTGAACGGGACTTTTGGCATCATAGACATTTATGATACTAGGAGTCCCTGCCTCCCTGCTCTTCCGTACTATATCATTTTGTTCAGTACAGGACAGCAGTTCCTTGGGGAGGCAGGGACTCCTAGCATTAGAAATGTCTATGATGCCAGGAGTCCCGTTCACCTGCATCGTGGTTGGGCTGGGAAATCAGTCCGACAGATGGACCGTTTTTCACGGCCTGATCTCGGTTGTGTCTAGAGCAGTTAGGCTTAGAGAGTGTAATGGCAGGAAGGAGGTGAAGGGAAAGTGAGCCCTAATCTACCCACCGCCCTGTCCCTGCCTACTTGCAACGACCCGCCCTAGGCGACGAGGTACAACTGGGCGGCGGTCCCTACGCTGGCTAAGTGCACAGGAAGACAAACAGGGAACACGCAAGGGAAGGGGCAGTAGCCACGGAACGCCACGAGGAAACGGGGCGGCGAACGAACAGTCAGGACCAGGACGAAGTGAGTACACCCGAGCAGGCACGGAGACAGAAGCAAGCCAGGGCAAGCAAGCAGGTCAAGCAGAACTGCAGCAAGGCAGAAGCACGGCAGAAGCAGGCTGGAGCAAGCAGCAGTGGGGCCAGGAATCCAAAAGAATTACAAGCACTGAGGGAGAGCACAGGGCAGGTAATAAAGGGCAGGGGGCGGAGCTAACTCCGAGAGACCAGGCCGCGATAGGCTCTCCCACTCCTGAGCCTGCCACCCTGGTTGGTGGGAGATGGTGTCAGTCGAGCAGGTCTGGCCTCAGGTGTGGATTGATTAATCCCAGGAGTATAGCTAGATGAAGTACCTGGCAGATCCCTAACAGTACTCCCCCTTTTATGAGGGGCCACCGGACCCTTACTAAGGGGACCCGGTTTAGTGGGGAAGAGGAGGTGGAACCTCCTGATCAATACCCCAGCGTGAACATCACGGGCAGGTACCCAAGTCCTCTCCTCCGGCCCGTATCCTCTCCAATGGACCAGGTACTGGAGGGAGCCCTGGACCATCCTACTGTCCATAATCTTGGCCACCTCGAATTCCACCCCCTCAGGGGTGAGAACGGGAACAGGAGGTATCCTCGAGGGGGACCAGGACGGGGAGCAGCGTTTAAGGAGGGAGGCATGGAAGACGTCATGTATGCGAAAGGATGGGGGGAGCTCCAGACGGAAGGATACAGGGTTGAGGACTTCAATGATCTTATAAGGTCCAATAAATCGGGGAGCAAACTTCCTGGACGGGACCTTAAGGCGCAAGTTCCTGGACGACAACCAGACCAAATCCCCGACGACAAACCGGGGGTTAGCAGAACGTCTACTATCCGCCTGAATCTTTTGTGCGCTCTGGGACGCCTCTAGGTTCTTCTGAACCTGGGCCCAGACAGTGCACAGTTCCCGATGAACCTCCTCTACCTCAGGATTATTGGAACAACCAGGGGAGACGGAGGAGAACCTTGGGTTAAACCCGAAATTACAGAAAAACGGGGAGACCCCTGACGAGTTACTGACCCGGTTATTCAGGGAAAATTCAGCAAGGGGAAGGAATGAGACCCAATCGAATTGACAGTCAGAGATGAAACACCTTAAATATTGTTCCAGGGATTGGTTGGTCCTTTCCGTTTGGCCATTAGTTTCGGGATGGAAGGCGGAGGAGAAGGACAGATCAATCTCCAACTTTTTACAAAAAGCTCTCCAAAATAAGGAAACAAATTGTACCCCTCTGTCAGAAACGATATTGACTGGGGCCCCATGGAGACGCAGGATGTGTTTCACAAACAAAGAAGCTAACGTCTTGGCGTTAGGTAGCTTCTTAAGGGGCACAAAGTGGCACATCTTGCTGAAGCGGTCGACTACCACCCACACCACCGACTTGCCCTGAGATGGAGGCAAATCGGTGATAAAATCCATGGAGATATGGGTCCAAGGTCTCTGGGGAATGGGCAAGGAACGTAGTAGGCCCGCAGGTCGGGACCTAGGGGTTTTGGACCTAGCGCAAACCTCACAAGCGGCGACGTAAGCCCTAACATCTTTAGGCAACCCAGGCCACCAATAGTTTCTGGTAATGAGGTGTTTGGTGCCCAAGATGCCAGGATGACCAGATAGAGCGGAGTCATGGTTTTCCCTGAGTACCCTCAGCCGGTATTGCAGGGGAACAAACAGTTTGTCCCCAGGGACGTTCCCGGGAGCTGCACCCTGATCAGCCGCGATATCAGAAGCTAAATCAGAATCCATGGCAGAGACGATTATACCAGGGGGTAAAATACAAGCGGGATCCTTCTCGGAAGGAGGATTGGCCATGAAACTACGTGACAGAGCGTCAGCCTTATTATTCTTGGACCCAGCCCTATAGGTAACCAAGAAATTAAATCTGGTAAAGAATAGTGCCCACCGAGCTTGTCTAGGATTAAGCCTCCGGGCCGATTCTAGGAAAACCAGATTCTTGTGATCCGTAAGGACCGTTACCTGGTGTCTGGCCCCCTCCAGGAAGTGCCGCCACTCCTCAAAAGCCCATTTAATGGCTAGAAGTTCGCGGTTACCAATATCATAGTTACTCTCCGTGGGCGAAAACTTCCAAGAGAAGTAAGCACAGGGGCGGAGATGGGTGAGGGAGCTGGTACCCTGGGACAAGACGGCCCCCACTCCCACCTCGGAAGCGTCAACCTCCACAATAAATGGCTCCTCTTGGTTGGGCTGAATCAGCACGGGGGCCGAGATAAAGCACTTCTTGAGAGTCTCAAAGGCCTGGACGTCCTCAGGGGGCCAATGGAGGACATCGGCACCCTTGCGGGTAAGGTCCGTAAGAGGCTTAGCGACGACCGAGAAGTTGGCAATAAATCTCCTGTAATAGTTGGCGAACCCTAAAAAACACTGTAACGCCTTAAGGGAGGCAGGTTGGTCCCATTCCGCCACAGCTTGAACCTTGGCAGGGTCCATGCGGAATTCATGAGGAGTGAGGATTTGCCCTAAAAATGGTATCTCCTGTACCCCAAAGACACATTTTTCAGTCTTAGCAAACAGATTATTCTCCCGAAGGACCTGGAGCACCTTCCTGACATGCTCCACGTGGGAGGACCAGTCCTTGGAAAACACCAGTATGTCATCAAGGTACACAACAAGAAAATTACCCAGGTACTCTCTCAGGATTTCATTAATAAAATTCTGGAAGACAGCAGGGGCATTACACAACCCAAAGGGCATGACCAGGTATTCGAAATGACCCTCGGGTGTGTTGAACGCAGTTTTCCACTCATCCCCCTCTTTGATGCGGATAAGGTTATATGCCCCCCGTAGATCGAACTTAGAAAACCATTGGGCTCCCTGAACCTGATTAAAAAGATCCGGAATCAAAGGAAGTGGGTACTGGTTCCTTACGGTGACCTTATTCAGGTTACGATAATCAATGCACGGCCTAAGACCACCATCCTTCTTCCCCACGAAGAAGAAGCCAGCACCTACAGGAGAAGTCGAGGGGCGAATGAAACCCTTGGCCAGGCATTCTTGGATATACACCCTCATCGCTTCACGTTCAGGACATGAAAGATTAAATATCCTACCCTTAGGAAGCTTGGCACCAGGCACCAAATCGATAGCGCAATCGTAATCTCTATGGGGGGGCAACACCTCGGAGGCCTCCTTAGAAAACACATCGGCGAAGTCCTGAACAAACTCAGGAAGCGTGTTTACCTCCTCCCGGGGAGAAATAGAGTTAACAGAAAGACATGACATAAGACATTCATTACCCCATTTGGTGAGATCCCCAGTATTCCAATCAAATGTGGGATTATGCAACTGCAACCAGGGAAGACCTAATACCAGATCAGACGATAATCCCTGCATCACCAGTACAGAGCACTGCTCCAAATGCATGGAGCCAACCAGGAGTTCAAAAACAGGAGTATGCTGAGTAAAATAACCATTAGCAAGGGGGGTTGAGTCGATTCCTACTACAGGGATGGGATAAGGTAAATCAATACAAGGCATCTTTAGAGACATAGCAAATTCCACAGACATGATATTAGCAGATGAGCCAGAATCCACGAAAGCACTGCCCGTGGCAGACCGGCCAGCAAACGAGACCTGAAAGGGAAGCAAAATTTTATTGCGTTTCACATTAACGGGAAATACCTGTGCGCCCAAGTGACCTCCCCGATGATCACTTAGGCGCGGAAGTTTTCCGGCTTCTTATTCTTGCGCCTGGGACAGGTGTTCAGTAGATGCTTGTCGTCCCCACAGTAGAAGCAGAGACCATTCATTCTGCGAAACTCCCTACGTTGTCGAGGGGACGTGGAGGCCCCGAGTTGCATAGGTACCTCCGAGTCCTCCGTGGAGGGGCGAGGAGACGGGACCTCGGGGGGAATCGCAGAAAAGTCAGAGGGGAGCACACTGAAGCGTTCTAGCTGACGTTCCCTGAGACGACAGTCAAGTCGTACTGCTAGGGCCATAACCTGGTCAAGGGAGTCAGGCGAGGGGTAGCTAACCAGCAGATCCTTCAGGGCGTCAGATAATCCTAACCTAAACTGGCACCTTAGGGCCGGATCGTTCCACTGAGAAGCTACGCACCACTTCCTAAAATCAGAACAGTATTCCTCAACCGGTCTCCTACCCTGACGTAAGGTCACCAGCTGACTCTCGGCTAAAGCAGTCCTGTCAGTCTCGTCGTAAATGAGTCCGAGGGCAGAGAAAAAACGATCAACAGAGGAAAGTTCAGGGGCGTCAGGAGCCAAGGAGAAGGCCCACTCTTGGGGCCCTTCCTGGAGTCGGGATATGATGATACCCACCCGCTGGTTCTCGGAACCTGAGGAGTGGGGCTTTAGGCGGAAATACAGTCTGCAACTCTCCCGGAAGGAGAGAAACGTCTTACGGTCCCCTGAAAACCGGTCAGGTAACTTGAGGTCGGGTTCTAGAGGTGAGGTGAGGGGTACTACTAAAGCAGCGTCACCCTGATTGACCCTTTGGGCCAGGGCCTGGACCTGTAGGGAGAGGCCCTGCATCTGCTGGGTCAGGGTCTCAAGGGGGTCCATGATAGCGTCAGCGTAGGAGAAATGGTAGACTAGGTAAGGGCTTGTAATTATGTAATGGCAGGAAGGAGGTGAAGGGAAAGTGAGCCCTAATCTACCCACCGCCCTGTCCCTGCCTACTTGCAACGACCCGCCCTAGGCGACGAGGTACAACTGGGCGGCGGTCCCTACGCTGGCTAAGTGCACAGGAAGACAAACAGGGAACACGCAAGGGAAGGGGCAGTAGCCACGGAACGCCACGAGGAAACGGGGCGGCGAACGAACAGTCAGGACCAGGACGAAGTGAGTACACCCGAGCAGGCACGGAGACAGAAGCAAGCCAGGGCAAGCAAGCAGGTCAAGCAGAACTGCAGCAAGGCAGAAGCACGGCAGAAGCAGGCTGGAGCAAGCAGCAGTGGGGCCAGGAATCCAAAAGAATTACAAGCACTGAGGGAGAGCACAGGGCAGGTAATAAAGGGCAGGGGGCGGAGCTAACTCCGAGAGACCAGGCCGCGATAGGCTCTCCCACTCCTGAGCCTGCCACCCTGGTTGGTGGGAGATGGTGTCAGTTGAGCAGGTCTGGCCTCAGGTGTGGATTGATTAACCCCTTCCCGACATTTGCCGTACATGTACGTCATGGAAAGCATTGACTTCCCGCATCTTGCCGTACATGTACGTCAAATGCAGAAGGGGTTACCGTATCAAAAATAAAAGTTTTAAAGTAAAGATGGCTGCTGTTCATAACAGCAGGACATCTGTACACGATGCCCAGGGGGGTGTCGCCTCCCCCCCGCATCGGCGATCGCCGCCATTGGCCGTTCAATTCAGACCGGCCAATTGCGGCTGTTTGCGGCTTTTGCCAATCACTGTGCCACAGGGCACAGTGATATGGTGGTGATTGGTGCTGTCTAGGACAGCACCAATGACTACCATGTTCCATGTAAAAAATGGCGGTGATGCCAGCCCCCAGATCGCTATGGTTGGTCGGTCAGCACCGACCGACCAATCGCAGCCATGGCGGGTGTTTGAAACACCCTACACCAGCCCTGCCCACCTCATTCCGGTTAGGAACGGTGAGCAGAGCTGGTGTGACCGTCTGTGAAGCCAACTTACCGAATCTGAGGCCTTCTGTGCTGCGATCCTGCTGTGACGTCTTCATCCGACTGCTTCCTGCAGAAGAGTGAACCGTCATCATCATCAACTGTGCTGCTGCTGATTTTTTTTTTTTTTAGCAGCAGCACTTGTTTTTTTTCCTAAACTTCTTATCCCTGTACCCTCCCCCCCCATCCCACCCTCCCCATCTTTCCCTTTTTACGTCCTGCGGCCGCCGAGTGCGGATCAGTGACCGCCATCACTGACCGCCAATTTTTGGCACAGGACTTCCTTTTTTTTTGTATTTTGCACCTCCCTGTGTGCGCCCTGCGGCCACTGAGTGCTGATCAGTGACCGCCATCACTGATCAGCATCCGTGGTAATTTTTTTTATTTTTTGGCCTTTTTTATTACTGCACCTTTTTTTTGCGTGCGCCCTGCGGCTACTGAGTGCTGAGTCTAATAATCAGCCTCAGTGGTAATTTGTTTACGCAGGTTTTTTTTTGGCCTTTTTTTCTTCATTTTATAAAACTGTAAAAAAAAAAGACTAGCATTAGAGTAGCGGACGTTTACTGACGTCCGTTTTGTAAAAAAAGATATATAGCAGAAGTTCTAGCTATATATTTTTTTATACAGTTTGAATAAATTGACTTCTTATAGTTAGCGTCCATTTAGTGACGGACATTTAGTTCGTTCACTAAATTTTTGATAGCGTAGCGACAGTTAGTATAAATTTATAGCGTTATAGTCAGCGTCCGTTTAGTGACGGACATTCAGTTTTTTTTTAACTGAAGTTCGTTCACTAAATTTTTGATAGCGTAGCGACAGTTTTAGTATAATTTTACATCTTATAGTCAGCGTCCATTTAGTGACATACATTCAGTTTTTTTTAACTGAAATTTGTTCACTAAATTTCTGATAGCGTAGCGACACAGTTGTAGCTCAGTTTTTTTTACAGTTCTATATTGAACGTTCAATAAATTTCTTTCTCCTAAATTTTTCTTATTCTTCTCTTCTTTTTCTTTTTTTTTTCCTATAAATTTCATATTACACGTGTAAAAGCACAACATACAAAACCACCTCTATAAAGAGTATTACACGTGTTGAAGCACTACATACCCCCCTAATAAAAATGGCCCAATCATCTCAAAGGCTCTACTCCGCTGAGGAGGCATACGCCATCCTGGCCTCTGACACTGAATCGGCCAGCGAGGGAGAAGAGGAAATTGCCCCATTCATCTTGACCTCATCATCCTCATCCAGTGATGAGGAACCCCCGCAAAGACGCCCCAGGACATCAGCTGAGGCAACCCCCCAAATGAGCGATACCCTGTGGAACCCACCCCCTGATAATTATGAGCCTCACATTCCAGATTTCACAGGGAGCTCTGGAATTCTATTTGAGACTGTAGGCCTCGCAGAAATTCACTATTTCAATCTGTTTTTCACTGAGGATTTTGTTAATGTAATGGCGGCCCAAACAAATTTATATGCCCAACAATTTTTAGCCCAAAACCCCACGTCATCATTTGCTAGGTGGACCCCCATAGAGGCAGCGGAGATGATGAAATTTTGGGGCCTTGTCCTACATATGGGCCTAGTAAAAAAACCAGAGATTAGGCAATACTGGAGTGCGGACATTTTATACAGCACCCCATTATACCACATGGCAATGACCCGGGCACGATTTGAAATTATTCTGAAATTTTTGCATTATAATGATAATGCACAGTGCCCGCCCCGTGATGACCCCACATACGACCGCCTATTCAAAATCAGGCCAATGATTGATTATTTCTGCACCAAATTTCAGGAAGTGTACACCCCCGAAAAGAACATAGCAATAGACGAGTCCCTTGTACATTTTAAGGGGAGACTAAAATTCCGCCAATACCTGCCAAGCAAGAGGGCGAGGTATGGAATTAAAATGTACAAGCTGTGCGAGAGCAGCTCAGGGTACACCTACAGGTTTCGGGTTTATGAAGGGAAGGACACCAGGATAGAACCTCCAGAATGCCCCCCTGTCCTGGGAGTTAGTGGAAAAATAGTGTGGGACTTGATGCACCCACTGCTGGACCAGGGTTATCACCTTTACGTGGATAACTTCTATACCAGCATCCCACTATTTAAATGCCTCTCCACCAGAAGTACTGTAGCATGCGGCACCGTGCGCAAAAATCAGAGAGGCCTCTCTAAAAATCTGATTGGGCAACCCCTAAGAAAAGGAGAAAGCAGGGCACTACACAGCGATAACTTGTTGCTGGTCAAGTATAAGGACAAGAGGGACGTCCTTATGTTGACCACAATACACGGTAGTGGCATCACCCCTGTCCCTGTCCGAGGTAGCACCACAATGACCCCCAAGCCAGACTGCATCCTCGGCTACAATAAGTACATGGGAGGTGTTGATCTCTCTGATCAAGTACTGAAGCCGTACAGTGCCATGCGTAAAACAAAGACGTGGTACAAAAAGCTGGCCGTGCACGTGGTACAGATGGCATTGTATAACGCTTACGTGCTATACCGATGTGCAGGCCGGACAGGGACATTCCTTCAGTTTCAAGAAGCGGTTATCAAGGCCCTTGTATTTGGGGACCAGGAAGGGGAGAGCCCCAGTACTTCTAGAAGCGATGGTCCACGTATTGTACCAGGGCAACACTTTCCTGGCGAAATCCCCCCCACTGGTAAAAAGGGAAGGAGCCAAAAAAGGTGTAAAGTGTGTTACAACAGAGGGAGAAGACGAGACACAACTTATCATTGTGAAACCTGTCCCGACAAACCTGGCCTGTGCATAAAAGAGTGCTTCAAAGTTTATCACACATCCATGGATTTTAATTGAAACATTTTTTTAAATGCTCACTATACCCCTAGATAATTTACTCAAGGGGTGTAGTTTCCAAAATGGGGTCACTTGTGGGGGGTTTCCACTGTTTTGACCCCTCAGGGGCTTTGCAAATGCGACATGGCCACCGCAAACCATTCCAGTTACATTTGAACTCCAAATGGTGTTCTTTCCCTTCTGAGCCCTGCCGTGTGTCCAAACAGCCGTTTATGACCACATGTGGGGTACTGTTTTACTCAGGATAAACTGCTCTACAAATGTTGTGGTGCTTTTTCTCCTTTAGTCCTTGTGGGAATGAAAAAAAATTTTGCTAAACCTACGTTTTATTGGTTAAAATTTACATTTTCATTTTCACGGCCTACTTCCAATAAATTCTGCAAAAAGCCTGTGGGGTCAAAATGCTCACTATACCCCTAGATAATTTACTCAAGGGGTGTAGTTTCCAAAATGGGGTCACTTGTGGGGGGGTTCTACTGTTTTGACCCCTCAGGGGCTTTGCAAATGCGACATGGCCACCGCAAACCATTCCAGTTACATTTGAACTCCAAATGGTGTTCTTTCCCTTCTGAGCCCTGCCGTGTGTCCAAACAGCCGTTTATGACCACATGTGGGGTACTGTTTTACTCAGGATAAACTGCTCTACAAATGTTGTGGTGCTTTTTCTCCTTTAGTCCTTGTGGGAATGAAAAAAAATTTTGCTAAACCTACGTTTTATTGGTTAAAATTTACATTTTCATTTTCACGGCCTACTTCCAATAAATTCTGCAAAAAGCCTGTGGGGTCAAAATGCTCACTATACCCCTAGATAATTTACTCAAGGGGTGTAGTTTCCAAAATGGGGTCACTTGTGGGGGGGTTCTACTGTTTTGACCCCTCAGGGGCTTTGCAAATGCGACATGGCCACCGCAAACCATTCCAGTTACATTTGAACTCCAAATGGTGTTCTTTCCCTTCTGAGCCCTGCCGTGTGTCCAAACAGCCGTTTATGACCACATGTGGGGTACTGTTTTACTCAGGATAAACTGCTCTACAAATGTTGTGGTGCTTTTTCTCCTTTAGTCCTTGTGGGAATGAAAAAAAATTTTGCTAAACCTACGTTTTATTGGTTAAAATTTACATTTTCATTTTCACGGCCTACTTCCAATAAATTCTGCAAAAAGCCTGTGGGGTCAAAATGCTCACTATACCCCTAGATAATTTACTCAAGGGGTGTAGTTTCCAAAATGGGGTCACTTGTGGGGGGGTTCCACTGTTTTGACCCCTCAGGGGCTTTGCAAATGCGACATGGCCACCGCAAACCATTCCAGTTACATTTGAACTCCAAATGGTGTTCTTTCCCTTCTGAGCCCTGCCGTGTGTCCAAACAGCCGTTTATGACCACATGTGGGGTACTGTTTTACTCAGGATAAACTGCTCTACAAATGTTGTGGTGCTTTTTCTCCTTTAGTCCTTGTGGGAATGAAAAAAAATTTTGCTAAACCTACGTTTTATTGGTTAAAATTTACATTTTCATTTTCACGGCCTACTTCCAATAAATTCTGCAAAAAGCCTGTGGGGTCAAAATGCTCACTATACCCCTAGATAATTTCCTCAAGGGGTGTAGTTTCCAAAATGGGGTCACTTGTGGGGGGTTTCCACTGTTTTGTGCCCTCAGGGGCTTTGCAAATGCGACATGGCCTCCGCAAACCATTCCTGCTAAATTTGAGCTCCAAAAGCCAAATGGGGTTCCTTCCCTTCTAAGCCCTGCCGTGTGTCCAAACAGCAGTCTATGATCAAATGTGGGGTACTGTTTTACTCGGGACAAACTGCTCTACAAATGTTGTGGTGCTTTTTCTCTTTTAGTCCTTGTGGAAATGAAAAAAAATGAGCTAAACCTACGTTTTATTGGGAAAAATGTAGATTTTCATTTTCACATCCTACTTCCAATAATTTCTGCAAAAAATTTGTGGGGTCAAAATGCTCACTATACCCCTAGATAATTTCCTCAAGGGGTGTAGTTTCCAAAATGGGGTCACTTGTGGGGGGTTTCCACTGTTTTGTGCCCTCAGGGGCTTTGCAAATGCGACATGGCATCCGCAAACCATTCCTGCTAAATTTGAGCTCCAAAAGCCAAATGGGGTTCCTTCCCTTCTAAGCCCTGCCGTGTGTCCAAACAGCAGTCTATGATCAAATGTGGGGTACTGTTTTACTCGGGACAAACTGCTCTACAAATGTTGTGGTGCTTTTTCTCTTTTAGTCCTTGTGGAAATGAAAAAAAATGAGCTAAACCTACGTTTTATTGGGAAAAATGTAGATTTTCATTTTCACATCCTACTTCCAATAATTTCTGCAAAAAATTTGTGGGGTCAAAATGCTCACTATACCCCTAGATAATTTCCTCAAGGGGTGTAGTTTCCAAAATGGGGTCACTTGTGGGGGGTTTCCACTGTTTTGTGCCCTCAGGGGCTTTGCAAATGCGACATGGCATCCGCAAACCATTCCTGCTAAATTTGAGCTCCAAAAGCCAAATGGGGTTCCTTCCCTTCTAAGCCCTGCCGTGTGTCCAAACAGCAGTCTATGATCAAATGTGGGGTACTGTTTTACTCGGGACAAACTGCTCTACAAATGTTGTGGTGCTTTTTCTCTTTTAGTCCTTGTGGAAATGAAAAAAAATGAGCTAAACCTACGTTTTATTGGGAAAAATGTAGATTTTCATTTTCACATCCTACTTCCAATAATTTCTGCAAAAAATTTGTGGGGTCAAAATGCTCACTATACCCCTAGATAATTTCCTCAAGGGGTGTAGTTTCCAAAATGGGGTCACTTGTTGGGGGTTTCCACTGTTTTGTGCCCTCAGGGGCTTTGCAAATGCGACATGGCATCCGCAAACCATTCCTGCTAAATTTGAGCTCCAAAAGCCAAATGGGGTTCCTTCACTTCTAAGCCCTGCCGTGTGTCCAAACAGCAGTCTATGATCAAATGTGGGGTACTGTTTTACTCGGGACAAACTGCTCTACAAATGTTGTGGTGCTTTTTCTCTTTTAGACCTTGTGAAAATGAAAAAAAATTAGCTAAACCTACGTTTTATTGGGAAAAATGTAGATTTTCATTTTTCACATCCTACTTCCAATAATTTCTGCAAAAAATCTGTGGGGTCAAAATGCTCACTATACCCCTAGATAATTTCCTCAAGGGGTGTAGTTTCCAAAATGGGGTCACTTGTGGGGGGTTTCCACTGTTTTGTGCCCTCAGGGGCTTTGCAAATGCGACATGGCATCCGCAAACCATTCCTGCTAAATTTGAGCTCCAAAAGCCAAATGGGGTTCCTTCCCTTCTAAGCCCTGCCGTGTGTCCAAACAGCAGTCTATGATCAAATGTGGGGTACTGTTTTACTCGGGACAAACTGCTCTACAAATGTTGTGGTGCTTTTTCTCTTTTAGTCCTTGTGGAAATGAAAAAAAATGAGCTAAACCTACGTTTTATTGGGAAAAATGTAGATTTTCATTTTCACATCCTACTTCCAATAATTTCTGCAAAAAATTTGTGGGGTCAAAATGCTCACTATACCCCTAGATAATTTCCTCAAGGGGTGTAGTTTCCAAAATGGGGTCACTTGTGGGGGGTTTCCACTGTTTTGTGCCCTCAGGGGCTTTGCAAATGCGACATGGCATCCGCAAACCATTCCTGCTAAATTTGAGCTCCAAAAGCCAAATGGGGTTCCTTCCCTTCTAAGCCCTGCCGTGTGTCCAAACAGCAGTCTATGATCAAATGTGGGGTACTGTTTTACTCGGGACAAACTGCTCTACAAATGTTGTGGTGCTTTTTCTCTTTTAGTCCTTGTGGAAATGAAAAAAAATGAGCTAAACCTACGTTTTATTGGGAAAAATGTAGATTTTCATTTTCACATCCTACTTCCAATAATTTCTGCAAAAAATTTGTGGGGTCAAAATGCTCACTATACCCCTAGATAATTTCCTCAAGGGGTGTAGTTTCCAAAATGGGGTCACTTGTTGGGGGTTTCCACTGTTTTGTGCCCTCAGGGGCTTTGCAAATGCGACATGGCATCCGCAAACCATTCCTGCTAAATTTGAGCTCCAAAAGCCAAATGGGGTTCCTTCACTTCTAAGCCCTGCCGTGTGTCCAAACAGCAGTCTATGATCAAATGTGGGGTACTGTTTTACTCGGGACAAACTGCTCTACAAATGTTGTGGTGCTTTTTCTCTTTTAGACCTTGTGAAAATGAAAAAAAATTAGCTAAACCTACGTTTTATTGGGAAAAATGTAGATTTTCATTTTTCACATCCTACTTCCAATAATTTCTGCAAAAAATCTGTGGGGTCAAAATGCTCACTATACCCCTAGATAATTTCCTCAAGGGGTGTAGTTTCCAAAATGGGGTCACTTGTGGGGGGTTTCCACTGTTTTGTGCCCTCAGGGGCTTTGCAAATGTGACATGGCCTCCGCAAACCATTCCTGCTAAATTTGAGCTCCAAAAGCCAAATGGGGTTCCTTCCCTTCTAAGCCCTGCCATGTGTCCAAACAGCAGTCTATGATCAAATGTGGGGTACTGTTTTACTCGGGACAAACTGCTCTACAAATGTTGTGGTGCTTTTTCTCTTTTAGTCCTTGTGGAAATGAAAAAAAAATGAGCTAAACCTACGTTTTATTGTGAAAAATGTAGATTTTCATTTTCACATCCTACTTCCAATAATTTCTGCAAAAAACCTGTGGGGTCAAAATGCTCACTATACCCCTAGATAATTTCCTCAAGGGGTGTAGTTTCCAAAATGGGGTCACTTGTGGGCGGTTTCCACTGTTTTGGCACCGCAAGAGTCCTTCAAACCGGATATGGTGCCTAAAATATATTGTAATAAAAACAAGGCCCCAAAATCCTCAAGGTGCTCCTTTGCTTCGGAGGCCTGTGTTTCAGTCCATAAGCACGCTAGGGTGACATGTGGGATATTTCTAAAAACTGCAGAATCTGGGCAATAAATATTGAGTTGCATTTTTCTGGTGAAACTTTCTGTGTTACACAAAAAATGGATTCAAAATGAATTTCTGCAAAAAAAAACGAAATTTATAAATTTCCCCTCTATATTGCTTTCATTCCTGTGAAACGTCTAAAGGGTTAAAACACTTTCTGAATGCTGTTTTGAATACTTTGAGGGGTGCAGTTTTTAAAATGGGGTGACTTTTTGGGGGTTTCTAATATATAAGGCCCTCAAAGCCACTTCAGAACTGAACTGGCCCCTGTAAAAATAGCCTTTTGAAATTTTCTTGAAAATGTGAGAAATTGCTGCTAAAGTTCTAAGCCTTGTAACGTCCTAGAAAAATAAAAGGATGTTCAAAAAACGATGCCAAACTAAAGTAGACACATGGGGGATGTTAATTAGCAACAATTTTGTGTGTTATAACTGCCTGTCTTACAAGCAGATACATTTAAATTGATAAAAATGCTATTTTTTGCAATTTTTCACTATATTTTGGTGTTTTTCACAATTAAATACTAAATGTATCGGGCAAATTTTGCCAGTAACATAAAGTCCAATGTGTCACGAGAAAACAATCTCAGAATCGCTTGGATAGGTACAAGCATTCTGACGTTATTACCACATAAAGTGAAACATGTCAGATTTGAAAAATGAGGCTTGGTCAGGAAGGTCAAAAGTGGCTAAAGAGGGAAGGGGTTAATCCCAGGAGTATAGCTAGATGAAGTACCTGGCAGATCCCTAACAGAGAGGTTGACATACATGGCATGATCCTGTGTGCTGGGCCCTGTTTCTAAGCCTACCACATGGTAGGCGTAGATACATGGCCCATGTGTGATCCTACCTGATGGCCCCTGTATCTAAGCTTATCACATGGTGTGATCCTGTCTGCTGGGCCCTGCATCTAAGCCTACCACATGGTAGGCTTAGATACATGACCCATGTGTGATACTCTCTGATCGACCCTGTATCGAAGCCTACCACATAGTAGGCTTAGATACAGGGCCCCAGCAGACAGTAATCTTGTACTTCTACTACGTGGGAACCCGGCCTAAGGCAGGCTTTAATAATTACCATAAAGTTTAAGACGCAACATTGTGCTTGCTCAGTCCACACAACTCCTCCCCACCTCAAACGTGCAGCAATTGGACCCCCAATGTTTTAACATTTATCTCTTATCCCGTGGATAGGTGATGAAATTAATGTCTAGAATATGCCTTTAAAATCAACAATATTTGCGTTACCTATTTGTAATGGCAGGAAGGAGGTGAAGGGAAAGTGAGCCCTAATCTACCCACCGCCCTGTCCCTGCCTACTTGCAACGACCCGCACTAGGCGACGGGGTACAACTGGGCGGCGGTCCCTACGCTGTCTAAGTGCACGGGAGAAAAAACAGGGAACACGCAAGGGAAGGGGCAGTAGCCCACGGAACGCCGCGAGGAAACGGAGCGGTGAATGAGTTGTCAGGACCAGGATGAAGTGGAGTATACCAACGTGAGCACGGAGGAGGAAGCAAGCCGGAGGCAAAGCAAAGCGGGTTAAGCAGAACAGCAGCAAGGCAGAAGCACGGCAGAAGCAGGCTGGAGCAAGCAGCAGTGGGGCCAGGAGTCCAGAAGAATTACAAGCACTGAGGAGGAGAACACAGCAGGTAATAAAGGACAGGGGGCGGAGCTAACTCCGACTGACCAGGCCACGATAGGCTCTCCCACTCCTGAGCCTGCCACCCTGGTTGGTGGGAGATGGTGTCAGTCGAACAGGTCTGGCCTCAGGTGTGGATTGATTAATCCCAGGAGTATACCTAGACGTAGTACCTGGCAGATCCCTAACAGTACTCCCCCTTTTATGAGGGGCCACCGGACCCTTACTAAGAGGACCCGGTTTAGTAGGGAAGAGAAGGTGGAACCTCCTGATCAATACCCCAGTGTGAACATCACGGGCAGGTACCCAAGTCTTCTCCTCCGGCCCGTACCCTCTCCAATGGACCAGGTACTGGAGGGAGCCCTGGACCATCCTACTGTCCATAATCTTGGCCACCTCGAATTCCACCCCCTCAGGGGTGAGAACGGGAACAGGAGGTTTCCTCGAGGGGGACCAGGACGGGGAGCAGCGTTTAAGGAGGGAGGCATGGAAGACGTCATGTATGCGAAAGGATGGGGGCAGCTCCAGACGGAAGGATACAGGGTTGAGGACTTCAATGATCATATAAGGCCCAATAAATCGGGGAGCAAACTTCCAGGACGGGACCTTAAGGTGCAAGTTCCTGGACGACAACCAGACCAAATCCCCGATGACAAAAAGGGGGTTAGCAGAACGTCTACTATCCGCCTGAATCTTTTGTGCGCTCTGGGACGCCTCTAGGTTCTTCTGAACCTGGGCCCAGACAGTGCACAGTTCCCGATGAACATCCTCTACCTCAGGATTATTGGAACAACCAGGGGAAACGGAGGAGAACCTTGGGTTAAATCCGAAATTACAGAAAAACGGGGAGACCCCTGACGAGTTACTGACCCGGTTATTCAGGGAAAATTCAGCAAGGGGAAGGAATGAGACCCAATCGAATTGACAGTCAGAGATGAAACACCTTAAATATTGTTCCAGGGACTGGTTAGTCCTCTCCGTTTGGCCATTAGTTTCGGGATGGAAGGCGGAGGAGAAGGACAGATCAATCTCCAACTTTTTACAAAAGGCTCTCCAAAATAAGGAAACAAATTGTACCCCTCTGTCAGAAACGATATTGACTGGGGCCCCATGGAAAACGCAGGATGTGTTTCACAAACAAAGAAGCTAACGTCTTGGCGTTAGGTAGCTTCTTAAGGGGCACAAAGTGGCACATCTTGCTGAAGCGGTCTACTACCACCTACACCACCGACTTGCCCTGAGATGGAGGCAAATCGGTGATAAAATCCATGGAGATATGGGTTCAAGGTCTCTGGGGAATGGGCAAGGAACGTAGTAGGCCCGCAGGTCGGGACCTAGGGGTCTTGGACCTAGCGCAAACCTCACAAGCGGCGACGTAAGCCCTAACGTCTTTAGGCAACCCAGGCCACCAATAGTTTCTGGTAATGAGGTGTTTGGTGCCCAAGATGCCAGGATGACCAGATAGAGCGGAGTCATGGTTTTCCCTGAGTACCCTTAGCCGGTATTGCAGGGGAACAAACAGTTTGTCCCCAGGGACGTTCCCGGGAGCTGCACCCTGATCAGCCGCGATATCAGAAGCTAAATCAGAATCCGTGGCAGAAACAATTATATCAGGGGGTAAAATACAAGCAGGATCCTTCTCGGAAGGAGGATTGGCCATGAAACTACGTGACAGGGCATCAGCCTTAATATTCTTGGACCCAGCCCTATAGGTAACCAAGAAATTAAATCTGGTAAAGAATAGTGCCCACCGAGCTTGTCTAGGATTAAGCCTCCGGGCCGATTCTAGGAAAACCAGATTCTTGTGATCCGTAAGGACCGTTACCTGGTGTCTGGCCCCCTCCAGGAAGTGCCGCCACTCTTCAAAAGCCCATTTAATGGCTAGAAGTTCGCGGTTGCCAATATCATAGTTACTCTCCGTGGGCGAAAACTTCCTAGAGAAGTAAGCACAGGGGCAGAGATGGGTGAGGGAGCTGGTACCCTGGGACAAGACGGCCCCCACTCCCACCTCGGATGCGTCAACCTCCACAATAAATGGCTCCTCTTGGTTGGGCTGAATCAGCACGGGGGCCGAGATAAAGCACTTCTTGAGGGTCTCAAAGGCCTGGACGGCCTCAGGGGGCCAATGGAGGACATCAGCACCCTTGCGAGTAAGGTCCGTAAGAGGCTTAGCGACGACCGAGAAGTTGGCAATAAATCTCCTGTAATAGTTGGCGAACCCTAAAAAAACACTGTAACGCCTTAAGGGAGGCAGGTTGGATCCATTCCGCCACAGCCTGAACCTTGGCAGGGTCCATGCGGAATTCATGAGGAGTGAGGATTTGCCCTAAAAATGGTATCTCCTGTACCCCAAAGACACATTTTTCAGTCTTAGTAAACAGATTATTCTCCCGAAGGACCTGGAGCACCTTCCTGACATGCTCCACGTGGGAGGACCAGTCCTTGGAAAACACCAGTATGTCATCAAGGTACACAACAAGAAAATTACCCAGGTAATCTCTCAGGATTTCATTAATAAAATTCTGGAAGACAGCAGGGGCATTACACAACCCAAAGGGCATGACCAGGTATTCGAAATGACCCTCGGGTGTGTTGAACGCAGTTTTCCACTCATCCCCCTCTTTGATGCGGATAAGGTTATATGCCCCCCCGTAGATCGAACTTAGAAAACCATTGGGCTCCCTGAACCTGATTAAAAAGATCCGGAATCAAAGGAAGTGGGTACTGGTTCCTTACGGTGACCTTATTCAGGTTACGATAATCAATGCACGGCCTAAGACCACCATCCTTCTTCCCCACAAAGAAGAAGCCAGCACCTACAGGAGAAGTCGAGGGGCAAATGAAACCCTTGGCCAGGCATTCTTGGATATACACCCTCATAGCTTCACGATCAGGACATGAAAGATTAAATATCCTACCCTTAGGAAGCTTGGCACCAGGCACCAAATCGATGGCGCAATCGTAATCTCTATGGGGGGGGGGGGCAACACCTCGGAGGCCTCCTTAGAAAACACATCGGCGAAGTCCTGAACAAACTCAGGAAGCGTGTTTACCTCCTCCCGGGGAGAAATAGAGTTAACAGAAAGACATGACATAAGACATTCACTACCCCATTTGGTGAGATCCCCAGTATTCCAATCAAACGTGGGATTATGCAACTGCAACCAGGGAAGACCTAATACCAGATCGGACGATAATCCCTGCATCACCAGTACAGAGCACTGCTCCAAATGCATGGAGCCAACCAGGAGTTCAAAAACAGGAGTATGCTGAGTAAAATAACCATTAGCAAGGGGAGTTGAGTCGATACCTACTACCGGGATAGGATAAGGTAAATCAATAAATGGCATCTTTAGAGACATAGCAAATTCCACAGACATGATATTAGCAGATGAGCCAGAATCCACGAAGGCACTGCCAGTGGCAGACCGGCCAGCAAACGAGACCTGAAAGGGAAGCAAAATTTTATTGCGTTTCACATTAACGGGAAATACCTGTGCGCCCAAGTGACCTCCCCGATGATCACTTAGGCGCGGAAGTTTTCCGGCTTTTTATTCTTGCGCCTGGGACAGGTGTTCAGAAGATGCTTGTCGTCCCCACAGTAGAAGCAGAGACCATTCATTCTGCGAAACTCCCTACGTTGTCGAGGGGACATGGAGGCCCCGAGTTGCATAGGTACCTCCGAGTCCTCCGTGGAGGGGCGAGGAGATGGGACCTCGGGGGGAATCGCAGAAAAGTCAGAGGGGAGCACATTGAAGCGTTCAAGCTGACGTTCCCTGAGACGTCGGTCAAGTCGTACTGCTAGGGCCATAACCTGGTCAAGGGAGTCAGAAGAGGGGTAACTAACCAGCAGATCCTTCAGGGCGTCAGATAATCCTAACCTAAACTGGCACCTTAGGGCCGGCTCGTTCCACCGAGAAGCTACGAACCACTTTCTAAAATCAGAACAGTACTCCTCAACCGGTCTGCTACCCTGACGTAAGGTCACCAGCTGACTCTCGGCTAAAGCAGTCCTGTCAGTCTCGTCGTAAATGAGTCCGAGGGCAGAGAAAAAGCGATCAACAGAGGAAAGTTCAGGGGCGTCAGGAGCCAAGGAGAAGGCCCACTCTTGGGGCCCTTCCTGGAGTCGGGATATGATGATACCCACCCGCTGGTTCTCGGAACCCGAGGAGTGGGGTTTAAGGCGGAAATACAGTCTGCAACTCTCCCGGAAGGAGAGAAACGTCTTACGGTCCCCTGAGAACCAGTCAGGTAACTTGAGGTCGGGTTCTAGAGGTGAGGTGAGGGGAACTACTACGGCAGCGTCAACCTGGTTGACCCTCTGGGCCAGGGCCTGGACCTGTAGGGAGAGGCCCTGCATCTGCTGGGTCAGGGTCTCAAGGGGGTCCACGATAGCGTCAGCGTAGGGGAAATGGTAGACTAGGTAAGGGGCTTGTAATTATGTAATGGCAGGAAGGAGGTGAAGGGAAAGTGAGCCCTAATCTACCCACCGCCCTGTCCCTGCCTACTTGCAACGACCCGCCCTAGGCGACGGGGTACAACTGGGCGGCGGTCCCTACGCTGTCTAAGTGCACGGGAGAAAAAACAGGGAACACGCAAGGGAAGGAGCAGTAGCCCACGGAACGCCGCGAGGAAACGGAGCGGTGAATGAGTTGTCAGGACAAGGATGAAGTGGAGTATACCAACTTGAGCACGGAGGAGGAAGCAAGCCGGAGGCAAAGCAAAGCGGGTTAAGCAGAACAGCAGCAAGGCAGAAGCACGGCAGAAGCAGGCTGGAGCAAGCAGCAGTGGGGCCAGGAATGCAGAAGAATTACAAGCACTGAGGAGGAGAACACAGCAGGTAATAAAGGACAGGGGGCGGAGCTAACTCCGACTGACCAGGCCGCGATAGGCTCTCCCACTCCTGAGCCTGCCACCCTGGTTGGTGGGAGATGGTGTCAGTCGAACAGGTCTGGCCTCAGGTGTGGATTGATTAATCCCAGGAGTATACCTAGACGTAGTACCTGGCAGATCCCTAACACTATTCATGTTAAACGAGAAGCTGTTTACTATAACACAATGATGTGGCCTATACTCTTTACCTGCATTTCATAAAATATGAGGTTTACCGTTGCATTTCTTGTAATGTTGAACTCAAATAAATCCATGTCACTGTTTGCTTTACAAAATGTTAGTAAATTAAAAAAATGTTCTCACCCTAAACCTGAAAATTGCCCTATTTGGCATTATACCGCTATCAATATTTACCTGTTAGAAAAAAATAAATCATAAAACTGTCAGGAAGTATAACAGAAAGATTTGCAACGTAATAAATTCAGAGAAGGAATACAAAGTATTAGAAGGATCTATGTATTCTTGAAGGATTAGGTTATGTTGGTCTACCATGCAAAATTGAACTATTTATGTGTTTGTTTTGTATTTTGTTTTACCGTTACTGCCTCAATTTTTCTGCTTAATGCCTCTATAAGTATACAGTACGCTTTCCTACATTGCAAAATTGCTTTTTAAATCAGGCACAAGTATTAAAAGTCTTGCTTTGTTGCTTGGCATAATTTTTTCTTGTGCTTTATCGTTCATGAACCCATTTTAAATCTATCATATCTATACTGTAGCGCCAAACCTTTTTCAGAGAGCTTTTAGTATGCTTGACTTTTAGGGATGGGTTTGACTGGCTACACAATGCGCTGGATTTATTTCTCATATGCTAAGTACCCTTTGTATCATTTATTTATCCAGGCATAATTTAAGAGCATTCAAGATATGTCAATATCTCTCATTTTGTATCGATGGTTAATGCAGGCATCTGTCAATGTGTGAAGTGTGGCTCAAAACTGAGATATGAATTTTTACTACATGGGGTTAATGAAGGGAAAGGTCTCCTGAGTGAGCAATCCATCCTGTTAACTTTCACAAATTGATTTAGCTTTTTTCCCACAGTCTTTATCAGGTCTATATTTTAAAATCCTTATTTTAGCTTTTGGTTTCAGGACATGTAGCGTGCGAGCGGTTCACCCTAGAGGTGATGGGAATAATGAAGGGTGTATGACCACAAATTGGCAACTGGCTCATCTCTCGGTGTGGATCACAATGGCCAATAGGCTTTCCTATTCTCTCAGGGCCTGCTGACAGCTAGTGATGAGGGAGTTTGCACTGGTTAATGAGGATGGTAGTCTTTTGATTTCCCCTGGGACACTCCCTGTGTCTACTCCTGTCCTGATGGTGTTTTAGGGTGTCCCTGATGTTATGGGTGCAAAATAAGACAGGAGGCTGAAGAGTGGTAGTTGAACAGGCTTGCTCGCGGAACAATTTTACTAAAGTTTTCCATATAAAATGGCGGTTACAGTCTTCCATATGATATGGAGGCACATCTCTTACATATAACTCAATCCTTGTAATACAATGCTGCGCCAGATGCAGGAGCGGGGGTCCCTCTCTCTCTCTCTCTCTCTGCTTGTCTTGTGGCTTCCTACCATTATCAATTCAGTGGGATGATAAGATATCTGTCCATAAATGCCGTTTTCTGCTTCTGTGCTCTCAGTCTCTCAGTAAGGGTAGTAAAGTGTATGTAAGAAGGATGAGACTCACCAACATATATTGTGACATTGATCACAGTCCACATAATGCATTCCTGTTACACTTAGTAGATTTCAGAAGATTTTCTTCTCTTAAAGGGGTTGTCCGAGATATATTTTTATTTAAAAGTTAAACACACAATACACACATTAACTATTCCCTAATATACTGACCTGTGCAATCTTGCTTCTGTTCTCCGTTCTGGCAGCTCTTTTCTGCCGATCACATGTCTTCTGACGTCACGTTTTCTTCCTCCTCCACTGTCGTGTCGTGTCCCGATCACATGGTCTCGCCCCAGCGAGACCTCGGATGGGACACGACACGTCACTGGAGATGTGTCGTTTCTGCGGGTGCCCGCCCAGCCTATGCAGCTTTTTTTCACTGTGAGCGCGCCTATGCGTGTTCACAGTGAAAAAAGTGAAGAGGGACGGCACCCGCGGACTAGAGAGGTACAGTGACCTCTGTACTTTTAGTTCTTCCCCTATCAAAGCCTACACATAGTAGGCTTTGATAGGGGATCAGACAACTCGATGCAGTACACGGGTCGCATGCAGCCCTTGAGGCTGTTATCTGCGGCCCGCGGGACACCGTTGCGCCGTAGCACCGAGCAGGCCCAAGGAGGAGCCGCACTACGCTATTATAGGCTCTGCTACGATGTCAGGAGTCCCGGAGCAGAGCGTATAATATTAAACTGTAAAAGATCTTCTGGGGTCCTGTATCTAAGCCTACATTGTTAGGCTTAGATACAGTGGCTAAAAAAAATTGTCACACATGGAGCCTGTATCTAAGCCTAACACAATGTATGCTTAGATACAGGACCCCAGATGACATTCTTTTTATTCCTGTATAAGATTTGTGTTTTGGGGCCCTGTATCTAAGCCTAACATGTATTCTTAGATACATGGCCCATGTGTGACACTGTCTGCTTGGGTAATGTATCTAAGGCTACCTTGTGGTAGGCTTAGATACATGGTCAAACAGACAGTATCACACATGAGCAGTGTATCTAAGCATCACTTTTTTTTTCTTAGTTATGTGTTTTTTACAGTTCAAGGACTACTTCAATGACACCCTTTTTTATTTTTAATAAAATCGTTAACCAGTGTTGTGTGTGTTATTTCATTACAATATTTTTTCTATGTCCTCATTTATTTTAAAATGTATTACTAGTTCATTACTGTCTAACAGCGTCCATTAGTAAGGCTTCATGCACACGAGCGTGTGTATTTTACACGCGTGAAAAACTTGCGTCAATCATGTCTGTGTGTGTGCGTTACGGCGGATTTACACGAACGTGCTATACGTCCGTGCAACCCGCGTGGTTTTCACGCGGGTCGCACGGACCTATGCAAGTCTACGGGGGCATGCAGACTGTCCGTGAGTTTTGCCCAGCGTAAGTACGCTGCGTAAAACTCGCGACATGTTCTATATTTCTGCGTTTTTCGAGCATCACGCACCCATTGAAGTCAATGGGTGCGTAAAAATCACGCGCACCACACAGAAGCACTTCCGTGGGACGTGCGTGATTCGCGCAACAGCAGTAAAAAGTATGAATGTAAACAGGAAAGCACCACATGCTTTTCTGTTTACAAACATCCAAACGTAGTGTCATAATGATGGTGGCTGCGCGGAAAGCACGCAGCTGCGCACCATATGAACATGACACGGAGCTGTCAAGTGCATTTTGTGCACGCAAAACGCCACTGTATTTGCGTGCGCAAAACGCACACGCTCGTGTAAATCCGCCCTTATGCATCAGTGTGCTTTTCGATTGTCATGTGTTATTCACGCACTCACAAAGCCAGCACATTTTTTTCATCTAACAAATTGTGTAAATCACGCACCAAACACGTGTGTGCGGTGCGTGGTTTTCACGCATGCATTGACTTCAATGTGAGTGTAGGTGCAGGATAACGCACCAATAGAGGACATGCAGTATGTTTCACGCAGCGGACTCTCGCTGCGTGAAAAGTCACGCATGTGTCAACGGCCCCATTGAAATAAATGGGTCGCGTGTGTTGTGCGTTTTTTCAAAGCACAGCACACGGACGTGATTCACGCTTGTGTAAATCGTGCCTAAGGCCCCATTCTCAACAGGGTGAATCTCGCCCGTGTGCTGATTGTGAAAACCACGCACAGCACACGCAACCCATTATTTTAAATTGGCCTGTTTTCATATGCGTTTCTCACGGGCGTCAATCTTACACGCAAGTGTGCATGAGGCATAAGACGGGGCTGGACGAACGCAAAAAAAGCCGCAAACAACGCCGCAAAAAACAATAAAAAAACAACGTGAAAAAAACAGCAAACAAAGAGGCAAAGAACGCCACGAAAAACGACAGGGAAAACGCCACGAAAGACGCAACGAAAAACGCAGAAATAAAAAACCCCCCAAAAATACGCGAAAAGCGTAGAAAAAAAGGCTATGATAAACGACACGCAAAACGACGAAAAAAATATAGTGGAAAATGACGCGAAAAAAGCCGCAAACAAAGAGGCAAAGAAGGCTGCGAAAAAAAACGGGGAAAACCACACGAAAGACGCAACGAAAAACGCATAAAAAAATTCCGACAACAACGACGCAAAAAAAGAAACGATAAACGACGCGAAAAAAAGGATACGATAAACGAAACGGAAAACACATTCAAAAACATCGCAAAAAAAGACGCAAACAAACAAGCAAAAAACGCCAAGATAAAGTAAGCGAACAACGCCCCGAAAAAAATCGGCAAAGAAAAACGCAAACAGCGCACAAAAAACGCCGGGAAAAACGACGCAAAAAACAACGTGCAGGGAGAGGTAAATCTGCCGCAAACTTCAAGACGGAATTTTGAGGCAGATATTGTTCCTGCCAAAAAACTCTGTGTGAACATAGCCTTAGTGGAGAGAGACATGAGATAGAGGAGGGCGGACAAGGGTTAGGGTATGTTCACACGAGGGCGTCCGTAACGGCTGAAATTACGGGGATGTTTCAGCCTGAAAACATCACCGTAATTTCAGCCATAACGGCATGTGCAGGCGCTTGAACGCCGCGTCCATTAGGGGCGTAATTGGCGCTGCTATTCATTGGAGTCAATGAGTAATGGCTCCAATTATGCCCAAAGAAGTGACAGGTCACTTCTTTGACGCGGGCGTCTATTTACGCGCCGTCATTTGACAGCGGCGCATAAATATACGCCTCGTGTGAACAGACAAACGTCTGCCCATTGCTTTCAATGGGCAGATGTTTGTCAACGCTATTGAGGCGCTATTTTTGGACGTAATTCGGGGCAAAAACGCCCGAATTATGTCCGTAATTAGTGCGTGTGAACATACCCTTAGGGTAGACACGAAGAGGTGAAAAGAGAAATAAAACATAAATGTGAAAAACATAATGGGGGGAGAACATTTGCTCATCATCCTTCAAGAATGTCATCAAGAAGACAAGTGCAGTGAAGGAGGTCAGCGGGAGGAGCAAGGACAGCTCACATGAACTCTTGGAAGGTACGTGCACGCTCATTGCAGCCTGCAATGAGCGTGCACGTGAAAAAAGTTTCATCACAAGGAAAGATCAACAAACCAGAGCTGAACTGCATGTAAACAAACTGTGCTGAATTCAAAGAAGAAATGTGTTAAGTAGAATTTTTTTTAAAAATAATGCTTTATTTAGGTTGTCTGTATAAGGGGTAATGTATGACAGAGTTTTTGAAAAAATGTTGGGATCTCGGACAACCCCTTTAAGGCTGTTTCTTTCTCCCTCCGAGCTTTACTATGTCCTGATCAGGGGCGTAGCTAAAGGCTCATAGGCCCAGGTGCAAAATTTCAGTTTGGGCCCCCCTACGCATCTTCTCTCTAACCTTCAGCTGCATTACTGGGTCTCTAAAGTAACCCCTCAAAACAAAGATATATACATCAGAGATGAATAAAACAACTTTTATAACACGGCAGGCTTAAAGCGGCGCAGTTCTATGTATGATAGTATTCCTACATAATGAAGTCACCAAATAAAGGTCATATACCAGCTCTACACAGTGAAAAATGAATGCACTACAGTTGTATCCCAATTTCCCTTTTCTACTCTATCCAGGCCACACCGGCAAGACTTCTTCCAGCCACAACTTGTCTCTTCACACAAACCACAAATTATGCTGCTAGCCCCAATAGCCCTCTTAGTGCCCCCTCCACCTTAATAGTGGCCCCATTTGTGCCCCAAACTGTACTAGTGCCCCCTTTTGTTCCCTACAAAGTAATAGTGCCCCCACCACAAAATCATAATGCCTCTTTTGTGCCCCACAGTAATACCCTCCTTTGTATCTTATACAGTAATAATACCAACTTTTTTGTCCCCACAAAGGGATTGCTGCCCCCTATGCCCTCCTACACAGGATAAATTCCATCTGGGCAGTTGATAATTTTATTAATTGCAACACATTTAAAATGGTTTTCCCAGAATCCTAAATTATTATCTACAGTATATTTGATCATTCTCTTATTGCTGGAGGCGATCGAGAGACCAGGGGTCCCAAACCCTCAGATCCTCCTCACTGCACCCCTGCAGTAAGGAGGAGCTTGAATGGAGCGGCTGTTGAGCATACGCCCGCCGCACCATTCACTGTCTATGACAATGACGTAAACAGCCGAGCGCTGTACTCGGCTGTTTCTGTCATTCCCATAGACTTTGCATGGAGCAAGTAGAGTGCATGCACGATTACTGCTCCATTCAATGTCCTGCTTACAGTGAGGAGGAATGGGGGGTTTGGAACCCCAGTTCTCATGATTGGTGGGGGTCCCAGCGAAAACAAAATGATCACTTATCCTAAGGATAGGTAATAATTTATGATTCTGGCAAAAAAAACAACTTAATAAACATGTAGGAGCAGCCTCTTTATTATCTATAGTTTCCAATGGACACTGGCATAGCAGAGCTGTGTGCTTCACATTACAGCACAGCTCCAGACCTCCAGTAATGTGCAGTCATTCATGACCCACAGTAACCTCTAGCCCCCTTATCAGTGTCTTCCCCATAACTGGAGGCTGGAGCTGTCCTGTAATGAATTATGACCCCCAGTAACCTGTTATCAGTGTCCTGTCTGCGCTGCTCTCACTGCTGAATCATCCCGTTCTGTCCTCTATTTGCAGGATAGAAAGAACAGAGAGAGACAGCAAAGCACAAACACAGTATAGGGGAAAAACACTAAAGAAAGACAATGTAATTACGAGTGATGCCTATCCAGAACTCACATGGATGTGGGGGGAAATGACCTGCGATGAGACATGAGCTTCTCCTTACACAGCGTGCGGCAGCGTGTGTATCTAGACGACTCCTCCTCCCCTGTCTCCTCCAATCCAGTGCCTCAGAGCACAAGAAGGGAGGGGGATTACACACGCTGCTGCACCTGCGCTGTGTAAAAATCTATTTTATCTAAGAAGTAATGATACGGACACTCTAAGTGTGGCGAGGGGTGCCCGTGGGCCCCTCAGGCTTAGGGGCCCGGTCGCAACTGCGACCGCTGCGACCCCTATAGCTACGCCACTGGTCCTGATGTTCTAGGCAGTCTGTCTCTAGATTCTAGATGGATGGACCCAGGTACCACTCTAATCCTCTGCCAATTCTTCTCCAACAGACTCTGACTCCAACTGCCTCTGGAACTCCTACTCTTACTGAACTAGGACCCCCTCTATGTACTAAGCTCCTCCCACCTTCTGGAAACTTCTTAGTCTAAGCCACTCCTGCATAGGCTGTAACACAGTGCATTGTAACTTCACATTTGTTATTTTAAAGTGACAGCACCTAAAGTGCAAAAGATTTAATTAAATACATTTACAATACATTATCTCACAAGTGATGTCTTGGGGGACATTACAAACATACCAGTGGACAATACTAGTTAATCGAGTCAATGGCTATGGCTATACATGTCTAGCTACTGCTAATGGAAGAGCTTCTTATTTCCTTCGGAAAATATTTAGATAACTAGTATGACTCACTAATAATAATAATTTTTATTTATGCAGTGGCAAAATATTCTGCAGCGTTTTACAATTGGGAAAGTAATGAAAAAGTTACATACATAGTTACATAGTTAGTACGATTAAAAAAAGACACATGTCCATTAAGTTCAACCAAGGGATGGGAAAGGGGAAGGGATGGGAGAAATTATAGAACTGTATTTTACCCCTACTAATCCAGAGGATGGTTTAACAAAAAAAAATTGTAAATATAAAAATTACTAATAAGGCATTAACCAATCTTCTCTAAAAAGAAAAAATTTACTCCTGATTCCAAGTGGCAATACGACTGGCTCAACATTTAATCAATAATTCTATACATTCACGTAGGTGCTGACATTTTTCCGTTCTAATAAATTATCTAAGCCATTTATATACTTTTACCGGTTAATCATGTCCCCCCTTAGTCTTCCCTTTTTTTTAAGGCTAAATAGGTTTATTTCTATTAACTCATAACTAAGATCATCCATGCCTATATTAGTTTAATTTTAATTAGTTTTTTTTTTATTGCAACCCCACGGCATCCTTTTTGTGAATTGGAGCCCAGAACTGAACTGCATATTCTAGATGAGGCCGCACTAAGGCTTTGTAAAGTGGTCATTTTACGTCCCTGTCCCACGAGTCCATTTTAATACATGACAGTATCTTGTGGCCTTAGAAGAAGATGATTGACATTGCATGCTGTTATTTAGTAAAGTAAAGTGACAAGTAATCAAACCAAATGAGCAAACACTGAGAATAAAGAAGAGAGGTTACTTTCCATAAGAGCTTACAATCGGAGGAGTTATACAATAGGGATATGGCGCTAATTTTGTCCAGGGAACTGGCCCCTTGGTCTTAGCAAGGAGAATATAAATAAAGCAGCATGAACCAGGCACCCAGTCTGTATTTGAGCTTACATGGATATAAAGCGCAGAGTAAAATGACAAGACTAGCTTGTTGAGAACTGTGTGGAGTGGAGATATCTGTGAACAGGTCAGGTTGTGTATGGTCATGGACTATGTTATAGTAACACAGCAACATAGTTAGTAAAGTTGAAAAAAAAAAGACATTAGTCCATGAACTTCAACCTATTCTCAAGCAAAGTTAATCCAGAGGAAGGTAAAACTCCAATGGAACCAAATTTCGGGTATGTTCACACGTAGCGTAAACACTGCAGATTTTCTGCAACGGATTTCATTGCGGAAAATCTGCAGCATATTACAGTAGCAGTAGTGTAGAGTTGCACAAAGCATCAAAATATACTATTTAGACGCCGTGCACCCTCAAATGGTCCAATTTCTATACTAAACTGAGCGGTTGCACAACATAGCACTGTAACACATGACTTTAGTTAGAGGGGGCTGCGGCTGTGTAATACAGCCATTGCCCTGCTCCTGACAAGTATACGTGCACGTTCAGCATGATGTTATGCGGCCGGCGCTGCACTAATGAGCGCCGGCACTGAAGTCAGAGAACATGACGGGCGCACTGCAAAACACCCCCATACTCTGTCTTCAGTGCCGGTGCCGCCGCTCATTGGTGCAGTACCAGCCGCATCAACTCATTCTGACCGCACGCGCACAGTTGTCAGGAGCGGGCAATGTACACAGCCACAGAAAAAGCTCAGATCTCCACCGCTATTCTCTTGAATGCTGCGATCAAAGTTGACCACAGCATTCAAGGGTAAAATGAGAAGAGGGATGGAAATATGAAGGGGGTGCCCCTTGGATCGCATCACAGGGAATCCCTGTGACGCGATCTAGGGACATACCATATATGGGCAGATAGCCCAGGAACCATTGAAGGACCCTGTGGCTGTCTGACCATATTTCCTGTTGTTAGGGCATACTAAGGTATAAGTCCTAACAACTGCCTGTGTACTACCAGCACACAGGCCAATGTACTGGCA